>NC_047055.1:36214652-36516270 GCF_011762595.2 Tursiops truncatus
CAATCCTTATACCAAGGAGTCACCCCCAAAAAAATGTGAGAAAAAACTGGCAGTACAGGGAGGCTGCAGTAGCATTAGTGCACACTGTTTTGTGATTCAGTTTTCCCTCTGAACCTGAAGTCTAGGCTTACATGCTAATGGAATTTCACTGAGTGATGTTAATGAAAGTGAGTGAGTGAGGCCCCGCGACATTTCTCCAATAGCCACCTCTCCTGAATTATGGGGGTTGCACAATGAGCTTGCAAAAGTAGAGAGCATGGCCAAAAATGAACTTCTAAAGGAACCTCACCCAGAAATCATTTGACCTTTCCCCTGGTTTTCCAAAGGAGGCCTTTTCTTGGCAAAATAGTAGGATGAGGTAAGGTGGGTACTTTCCTATCCCACAAGGTTTTTCTACTTGAAAGACACTTGCGGTCTCTGGTGTTAAAAAACAAAATTCAACTGAGCAAATTTGAAGGCCTAATTGGCGATTCAGGAATTGGGCAGCAACACATCTAGCAAGTAGAAGGGTGCTCCAAGGGGTTGTACAAAATCGAAGGTTTTTATAAGAAGTGTGAGGTCAGGGACTTATTAGCAAAAGAAAAGAAAGGATTATTTTCAGGTCAAGACATCTTCTTTTGTGGGGGGAGGGAAATTAGAAAATATTTTGAACTGAGTGAAAATGAAAACATAACGTACAGAATTTGTGGTATGTAACTAAAAGTAGTTTAAATTTATTTATTTATTGGCTGCGTTGGGTCTTTGTTGTTGTGAGCGGGCTTTCTCTAGTGGTGCGTGAGCCGGGGCTACTCTTCATTGCGGTGCGTGGGCTTCTCATTGTGGTGGCTTTTCTTGTTGCGGAGCACGGGTTCTAGGCACGGGGGCTTCAGTAGTTATGGTGCGTGGGCTCAGTAGTTGTGGCTCACGGGCTTCGTTGCTCTGTGGCATGTGGGATCTTCCCGGACCAGGGATGGAACCCTTGTCCCCTGCAGTGACAGGCGTATTCTTAACCACTGTGCCACCAGGGAAGTCCAGGGCCTGTGTTTTTTTTTAACATTGGTATACTCAGAATTCCTGAAGTCCTTGCTTTCAACTCTAATTTCTGCTTGTCAACTGAGTAAATGTGAATTGCAGCATTAAGGTCCATACTTTCTAGTGAAATGGCCCCAGAGTCTTTGGCAAGTATACATCAGTATTGGATTCATTATTAAGAATGACTACATACACTTAGTGTTCAGATGTGCAATTATACGAGGAAAAAAATCACTATCCTTGCATTTGATGGCTGAACGATATAGCGTTATCAGAGCCAATAGATAAAAATACTCTCATATATCTGGGGTTGGGAAATCCTGGCTTTTCAGACATAACATACTCGTTTCATTTACTGTACAATTTAGCTAAAATACCTTCTATGAGCCAGACCTAGTGCCTCCTCTTCCATGAGAGTGGGTAAATTCCATGAAATGTTCTCTAAGTCACACGCTGAGTAGGAAGTTGAGATGGATTTTCCCTGCACATTGTAGACATCATCCTCTTTATTTATTCTGGCTTGGTTGTGAGCGAGAGAAAGTAGAGGAAGAGAGACTACCAAAGAAAAGAGGGGGGACAAATATGTTTGTAGACCGATACTCAGCAGACAATGTGTGTTGGACTCAGAAGGCACACGATGAGTGTGTGTTTACTTAAAGAATGGAGTCTAGACAATGGAACTTGATTCTTTTTACCAGTCATTGGAATCTTCAGTTGGCCACCAGGATGAAATGCAGCACTCCAGTTACCACTGAGTCTAGACCTCAGAGATGTTGAAAAAGTCTCCAGAGTATCGAAGATATCATATCTAAATCTCCCCACTCCACCATCTCTGCAGAAAACATAACCCTGGAGAAGTAGAGTTTGGAAGATTAGTTGGCTTTCTCCTCTCAAACATGAGACATGGGGTCCATTTTTCTGTATGGTTGTTCCAACATCTCATTTTAAAAGTGAGGGCCTGGTCAAATGATGTGCCGATCAGTTTGTCAGCCAGGTACTCAGGGCAATCATCATAACCATGGGGGCTGGGGTAGAGGGGATTGGAGTTTGTTACCATTGGAAAACCAAAAGCACTGACCACATCCAGAGTACAACCCTCTGGTCGAATTGGTTTCTAGAAATAGATAATCTTGGATTTTTCAAGGTTGTCATTTAGCAAAGGATGGACTTGGGTTGTTCAGGCTTCCAAGGAAGTATACCCAGTGGTTCCATAAATATAGGGACGATTCTGAGAAATCTTAGCGTCAGAAAGGACATGCTACAGTAAACAGGGTATTCTTATCCTGATGGTAATGGTATTATAACTGATCAACACTGGCGTTCCAAAGGGTGCCAATAATGTCCTCAGCCCAGGAAATGTCTAACTTCTGCCTTTTTTGTTATTTGCCTTGTGATTTAGAATCCTCTTGCAGCTCAAGGATTGGAGATACAGGGCCCTGGGCAAAGTAGCTGTAGGTGTCACTCAATAACTCCCACAGTTTTGGTTTCATATTAAGAAGTGGAAAAGCATGTGGGATCTTAGTTCCCTGGCAGGGGATGGAGCCCATGCCCCGCCCACCCCCCACACTGGAAGTGTGGAATCTTAATCACTGGACCGCCAGGGAAGTCCCAAGAGTTCCTTTCTACATTCTCCTGGAATCTTGTTTGGAAAACGGAGGCAGGAGACTCCAGGGAACTGCACAAGCAGAGAACTAGTACAGGGCATTGGGACTGCTATAATATATAAGAGACAGAAGAGCATTGGTGCCTCCACTATGCCATGGAAACATTAAAATTGTGGGTGTGAGTGTGAGCACATGACTCTGATCCTAAAGTATGTGATTGCCGTGTCAAGTCTTTCACCATTAGCCTCTGGAAGTTGCGTCTAACAGCTCTGTCTGATCGCTGAAGCAGGTTATAGCTCCTATATTCTCAGGGAGCCCCTGAAGCATTTTCTTCTATTTCCTCTGCGTGAGTGCTCCTGGGTCCTAATGAAAGTCATGGGAGCTTTGATCTTCAAGGCCAATATCCTTTAACAGATCTGGTGTGTGGAGGAGTGACTTGGACACAGATCAGCTAATTTAAGAAACAGATATCAAATACTGTCTAAGGTTTCTGCAGGGCAGCTAAAGGGGAGAGACTGATCAATTACAAATCAGGTATGGCTAGCCAAAAGTCAGACTCCTTCACCACAAGCTGGTGGTAGGCCAAAATGTGAAGTCAAACAATAGTGTCACCAATAGCTGACTCTTTTGAGTTCGCCCCATGAGGAAAGTCTGCCTCGGAGGATTCAGTCAGGCAGCTGGCAGGTTGGAAAAGCCATTTGTCACCTCACCCAGGGAAACCTGTAATCTAATAGCATCAGTTCTGCTGAAAACAAGAGCATAGGGGCATGGCTGCTTTGGAGAAGGCAACCTGAGCAGTGCCAGGGTGATTGGCAGAGCCCCAGAGACAGGTCATAGGTGTTGGCTCCTCAGATGGTCTTACTCAGAGAACAGGAGCCTAAGGCAGCCCTGAATACTTCCCATCACTTTGTTACTTGTGACATTCAGTCAAACATTTTGACTCTCTAGGCCTCAATATTTTTGTTTGTAACATGGGATTATGGGTAGCAGCTCAGGCTTTGAGTCCAAGGAGGCCAGGGTTCAAATCCCCACTCTAACATTTCCTGTTTGACCTTGAGCAATCAATTAACCTCTCTGAACTTTCAATTCCTCATCCATAAAGTATGGGAAATAATTCTCATTGTGTGGGGCTTAGGAAAGAAAATATATATGTAAATATAGTAGGCACTCAATACATTTTTGTTGACGCAACAAATGTATGGTGGTGCCTGGCACGTAATAGGTGGTTTTTAGGTGTAGGTTCATCTTCTTTCTTCCCCAGCCATATATGATATGGAACAATGTGCGTTCCATATCATATAGTGAGATAAATTATTCTTATTGAGTCACAAGGTCCAGATATCAGCCTAATACTCTAGAAATTGTTTAGTCTACATCTTCTATGTTTTTTTCCCCATGGGTACTATTCAGTCCAGAAATGTATATCTTTTTTTATTCCAGTCTTTTTTTTTAAATAAATTTATTTGTTTTTGGCTGTGTTGGGTCTTCCTTGCTGCGTGCGGGCTTTCTCTAGTTGCAGCGAGCAGGGGCTACTCTTCGTGGCCGTGTGCAGGCTTCTCATTGCGGTGGCCTCTCCTGCTGTGGAGCACAGGCTCTAGGGGCGCGGGCTTCAGCAGTTGTGGCATGTGGGCTCAGTAGTTGTGGCGCACGGGCTTAGTTGCTCTGCGGCATGTGGGTTCTTCCCAGACCAGGGCTGGAACCCGTGTCCCCTGCATTGGCAGGCGGATTCTTAACCACTGTGCCACCAGGGAAGCCCCTCTTCCAGTTTTACTGACGTACAACACTGTATAAGTTTAAGGTGTACAGCGTAATGATTTGATTTACATACATTATGAAATTATTACCACAATGAGTTTAGTGAACATCCATTGTCTCACATAGATACAACATTAAAGAAACAGAAAAACATTTTTTCCTCGTGATGAGGACTCAGGATTTGTTCTCAACAACTTTCATATATAACATACAGTGGTGTTAATTATCTTTATCATGTTGTACATTACATCCCTAGTACTTATTTATCTTATAACTGGAAGTTTGTGCCTTTGACCACCTTCATCCAATTCCCCCTCCCCTCACCCCCACCTCTGGTAGCCACAAATCTCATCTCTTTTTCTATGAGTTTGTTTGTTGGTTTGTTTTTGAAGTATAATTGACCCACAACACTATATAATGCTTCAGTATTTCTATACATTTCAAAGTGATCACCATGGTAGTAAGACATTACATAACTATTGACTATATTCCCCACACTGTACATTTCATACCTGTGACTGATTTATCTTGTAATTTATCTTTGTACCTCTTAATCTCCCGCATCTATTGCTCTCCTCTTCCCACCCTCTCTGTGGCAACCACCTGTTTGTTCTCTGTATCTATGACTGTTTCTCTTTATTTGTTTTGCTTTTTTAGGTTCCACATGTAAGTGAAATCATGCAGTATTTGTCTTTGTCTGACTTATTTCACTGAGCATAAAACCCTCTACGTCCATCCATGTTGTTGCAAATGGCAAGATTTCATTCTGTTTTATGGCTAATATTCCACTGTGTGTGTGTATGCATGTGTGTGTGTGTGTGCGTGTGTGTGTGTGTGTGTGTCTGTGTGTGCGTGTGTGTGTGTCTGTGTGTGTGTGTGTGTGTACCACATCTTCTTTATCCATTCATCTTTTGATGCACATTTATGCTGCTTCCATATCTTGGCTATTGTAAATAATGCTGCTATGAACATTGGGGTGCATGTATCTTTTCAAATTAGTGCTTTTGTTTTCTTTAGATAAATACCCAGAAGTGGAATTGCTGGATTGTATGGTAGTTCTATTTTTAATGTTTTGAGGAATCTCCAAACTGTTTTCCATAGTGGCCACACCAATTTATGTTCCCACCAACAGTGCATGAGGGTTCACTTTCTCTGCACCTCATCAACACTTGTTATTTGCTGTCTTTTTGCTAATAGCCATTCTAACAGGTGTGAGGTGATATCTCACTGTGGTTTTGATTTGCATTTCCCTGTTGATTAGTGATGTTGGGCACCGTTTCATGTGCCTGTTGACCATTTATGTATCTTTTTTGGAAAAATATCTCTTCAGGTCCTCTGCCTGCTTTTTTAATGGGTTATTTGTGTTTTTGATGTTGAGTTGTATGAGTTCTTTATATTTTTTTGATATTAACCCCTTGTCAGATATATCGTTTGCAAATATCTTCTCGCATTAAGTCAGAGATGTATATCTTAATTACACTGATGTTATGGTTAAAGGAAAATATATCGTACCAACTAATGTCAAGATTGCCCAGCCAATATAAAAAAGGGCAGAAATCTGTCTTTATGAAAAAATATGCACACATCTTTAAATAAACACGTAGAGTTCTGCATATAATCTCAAGGGTTTCACAGGCCCTCTAAACCCCAGGTTAAAAACCTCTGGTACACAAGACCTGGTCAGATAGTTAATAAACCTCTAAAATTCTTTGCAGAAAATTTTAGGTGGATGGAGATTTTTTTTTAAGTCATTACCTTTTTTTCAAACCTTCATTTTGAAAGAACCTGGCTTCACATTCTTAGTTCCCCTCTTTTCATCTTATTTTCTTCTCTTTAAAGATGATCACAAGTTTTTCTTGAAAAAATGAAAATCATAGCTGGTTCGTAACATTTCCATCTGCTATTTCCCCCTGTTCCTCTTCACTTTCCTCTGTTGAGGTTAGCAAAGTCTATATTTGGTGGTCGGTAAGCATTTTAATCAAATTCTAAGTATGTTAACCACTAATACTCTTTATAGTGATCACTGTTAGGTCTTCCAAGATGCTACTATACGCCTATATAGTTATACATGCAGATACATGCCCATGACGATTAGTATCATGCACACTCCATATATAAAGGTTGTCCTTGGTCTATAGTTTCAGCTTGAAGCTCTTTGTCCCCTGGTCTTCTCAATGCCCATCCTTAGAAGGAGCAGCAGCCCTCGTCCTACTTGTGGCATACCTAGTATTCCATCTGTTGCAGTGTTCCCCAGCAACTACAGTCTATGTTTTAAAGTCATCTTTATACTTCGTACATCTTTATAGCATCCTTATAGCATCCTTTATAGCATCCTTATAGCATCCTTTATAGCATCCTTATAGTATACTTCGTACATCTTTATAGCATCCTTCTGTCTACCCTGCTTGAGGTTGTCCCACTTCAATCTAGCATATGGCAGCTGTGTGAGTATGGGACAGTCATCTATTTTCCATCCTGGAGAGGCTCTGTTCAATGATTATTGTTTCTTTACAAGTAGACTGGCTATGTTCCAGGACCTGAGCTGTCATTGAATATTTAGTCCAGTCCTTCATTACAGCTTAAACCTAACTTAAGGTTAAATTAAACCTAATTTAATTTAACCTGATGTAATTCTGGGCACCCATGGCTGCAATTACGTCCAGGAGTCAACCCCAGAAAGTTTCTGATGGTGAACTTTGTTTCAGTGGAAAGCGTGATAGTTACCCCGGGCAGCTTTTGTTTGTGAAGATGGGAATGATAGACTCCTTCCTTACTCTATCAGTGGTTGAATGCATCAGACAGAATGTTCTGACCAGCTGAAAATTTTCAGTTGTGAGTCACTTCCTCCTTTGCTGTCTCTTACCAGAAAGCCTCCCTCCTAAGCTCAAAATGTGTATACTGTCCTCCAAGAGTGTGAGTGTCCCCATAAAACCCTATTATATGAGAGGAAATGATGCGTGGCAAGGAGCAACAAATCCATGATACGGACGCAAAGAAACATAAGCAGCGTGAAAACTCCAAGAGCTTTTCAAAGCTGCAGTGCCAGCCTCCAAGACTTTTTCCAGATGAGACTCTGCCAATCCCAGCCAAAGCTAAGCATGTACCTAGTTATGAAGAGGTAGGGCAAGGGACACGTGGCAGTGCAGAGCATCTCATATTCTACTTCCTTCTCTCCTTCCCTCCCTCTCCTCAGAGCTACATGTCAGAATGTCTGCCCTGGAAGGAAAGGATTGATCATGGGACTCTCTCAGATCAAGGGTCAAAATAGTCATTTATATTTAAGCACTTTGACTTTCTCTGAGCAGCAGTCTAGTGGTTAAGGGCATGGACTCCGGGGCCAGGTCCCTAGGCTCAAATTCTGGCTCTGTGTCTTAGTAGCCTAGAGACTTTGGGGCAATTGCTTCACCTGAGAGCCCTTGGTTTTCTCATTTGGGCTATGGCATTAATTCCGGTACCTACCTCATTGTGTTGTTGTGAGGACCATATTAAACACATTATACGTGTATATGTGTATAGGTGTGTGCATGTTTTAAAACAGTGTTTTAATAATTTATTAATATTTTTATTATTACCAGGGTTAGGGGCTCTTCCAGCCTGTCTTGTCCTACTACGGTCACTAGTCCTCTACGTTGCCCTTGGATTTCAACACCATTTTTGGTGTTCCAACAGTACCTTTAACTTCATAGGATTAGACTCCACCTATTTAGGTCCATGAGAATGTTCATATAGGGCTCTTTCCCTAAGTCCCCTTGGCGATCCCCTTGGGCCCTAACACTGTAGCATAGAATAAACTCCTTAATCTGCAAGGGAATAAACAGAACAAAAGAGCAAGGGAAGGGGAAGGGGAAGCTGGGATGAAGTGAGAGAGTGGCACTGACATATATACACTACCAAATGTAAACTAGATAGCTAGTGGGAAGCAGCCGCATAGCACAGGGAGATCAGCTCAGTGCTTTGTGACCACCTAGAGGGGTGGGATAGGGAGGGTGGGAGGGAGGGAGACGCAAGAGGGCGGAGATATGGGGATATATGTATACGTATACCTGATTCACTTTGTTATACAGCAGAAACTTACCCAACAATGTAAAGCAATTATACTCCAATAAAGATGTTAGAAAAAAAAACAAAAACAGCAAGGGAAGTGAAACTGAATAGCAAGGGGAAGGCTGCCTAACACATCCAAGGGCCCACCATGCCAATAGGAAGTCGAGGACCAGACTACCCCTTTGGTTTGTGGTCTACTCCCTTTGCTCCATTCCCCATTTCTACCCACTCTCTTTATCTCCCTCCTTTTCCCCCACCCTTTGTAAAAAACAGCATGTTGGGGCCCCTGACCTTGTGGTAGCTCTTATGTGGTGACTCGTGCTGAGAAGCAGGAATAATTTGCCCAGTAGGGGAGGGAAAGGGAGCTGTGTCAGTGTGTGGGCATGCAGGACAATTGTCTGGGTGGTAGCATACTCACCTAAACCGATAGATGAGTGAAATCTCCTGAGAAAACCTCTGGAGGCCCAGGAGCATGCCATCTCTTTGGCGTAAGAAAGAAGCTGGGAGAGGGTAGAAAACCTCTGCCCCAATCCCAACCGTCACATTTTGAGTTTGGGGGCAAGCGGTTACAGAGGACTTGATAGCAATGAGGTTCTTCAGATCTTGGTGATTACAAACCTAAATCTGGAGGGTGTGTGTGAAGGAGAGCAAAGAGCAACATAGTGAATGAGGTGCTGTTGACGTTCAGTCTTATCCCTTCCCTGATCCTCCTGGGACCCGAGTCTTTCCTGATGCTCTGTGCTGCTCGGACTGACTCTGTGCCCAGCTCTCCCTCCCCGGTGGATTGTGCCCCAGCCCAAGTGTTACCAGGCATCCCCAAGGTTCATCACAATGGAAACCATGAGTTTCCACTGAACGGGAAGCCTGACCTACTCTATGACAGGTTCTTAGCTTCTGCTGGGCTGCCTTCTCTATGGCTCCCAGGCACTTTAAGCATCAAGCAATGAGGAGATGTGGGCAAGAAGATACTCTTTTTCCTCTCTCCCACTGTGCATGGACAGACACCACCCCCCTCATCGTTCATTCACCAGGCTCCCCCAGAAGCAACACTGTCCCCTTTCCCTGGTTCCCACTCATGACTTCGAATTTTGGGACAACTTAAATGTATCTCTTCTCCCCAGAGAAGGTCAGGGGTACATGCTTTGGACCTGTCTTACTCTCTTCCCCCAACAAAACTTCTCTTGATTTATAACCCATTTTCCTAGGCCCCTTCTGGGTGACTGAAACAGATCAAATCAACAAATCCAAGTCTGAGTGTTAATGGCAGATAGATAACGGCTCACTCTGCTACTTTTCTCAGGCAACACATTTTAATAGGATCATTCAATACATTAGCCCAAGGGTTGGCATACTTTCTCTGTAATGGGACAAATAGTCAATATTTTAGGCTTTGAGGGCCATACGTAGTCTTTGCTGCCTCTATTCAACACTGCTATTGTAGCATGACGTTAGCAATAGATAATTCATAAACAAATTGGAGTGGCTATGTTCCAATAAGTAAATAAATTGAATTTCATGTAATTTTCACGTCATGAAATAGTATTCTTCTTTTGAATTTTTTTAATCATGTAAAAATTTAAAAACTATTCTCAGTTTGGACATACAAAAACAGGTGGCAGGCCACATTTGGCTAGTGGGCTGTAGTTTGCCAACTAGTGCCTTAGCCCAAAGGATTGATTCAAATGGGGATTTCACATGCTGTTATAAGTTGAATGGGATGGAGAGAGTTTTTTGAGAATGGGATTGAAGGCAACCTCACCATCCTCTTCAAATTCCACAAGCTAGGTGGAAATGCTTGCTATTTCATTCAACACACGTTATAGAGTAACTACTTTGTGCCAAGCACTGTGCTACGCGCGATGTAATACATTGATAGAATAAAGCATTATAAAGATTATTCTGGCTCATGTGTGGAGACTAGACTAGAAGGAAGGAAAGTATAAGTTAGATAATCGGTTAAGAGTTTATTACAGTAGTACGGGCAAGAAGTAATAGTGGCTTAGACTAGAGTGTTGGCCATGAAAATAAAGAAGAGTGGTACATGGTATACTTTGGATGTAGAAACTACAGAGCTTGCTGATTAGATGTTAGAGGTGAGGGAGATGGCAGAATCAAGAATGATTTAGCAGTTTCTGGCTTCAGTAACTTGGTAGATGGTGATTCCTTTTGATGAGATGGAAAAGATGGAAAGGAACAGTTATACCGAAGGGGTGGGGAAGGGGACACTAATAAAGAGTTCTATTTTGGACAGCTGAAGTTTGAGTTGCCTCTGAGAACTCCAAGTAGATCTCTAGGCAGCTGGTGATGTGAGTCTAGCATTTAGAGGAGACTTTGGGTTGGGAATACGAATATGGAAGAAATTAACCTATAGATGCCATGGGAACAGATATTAGCTAGAGGAGGAGGCTTCAAAACAGACTGAAAGGGAACAGTCAAAGATATAGGAGAATTTTTTTTTAATTTACAATGTTACAGAGGCTGAGAGAGGAGACTGTTGGACGAGAGTAGTAAACTGTATTGAACACTGTTGGAAGATCAAGTTAGATGAGGACAAAAAGGACCCTATTGGATGTGGTAACGTGGAAGTCTTCATTGACCTTGGCAAGAGGTTTTGGGACTGAGGGGTGGTAGGGATAGACTGGCAATGGCTGAGGTTAACAGAAATGTAAGGGATGATGGGATTTTCCCCATAAGGTTGGTTCTAGCTGTGATCTAGAATGCATCACTTGGTGTTTGGTCAAGGCAGCTTCTCCCTCAGGCAGCATTGAGTGCGATGGCCCTGATGGCATGGTATGGCTCCTTCTACTCTTTCAAAGTGGGTTTTAAAAGAAATAAGATGCTCATTCATTTTTTTTATTCAACAAGTATTTATTGAGTAATTAAAAAGTGCCAGGCACCCTAGATGCTAGAGATATAGTAGAGAGTAAAACAGACAGAACTCCCTGCCTTGGTGGGGCTTACATTCTAATGACTCATAAAGACGAGTAAATAGGTAGTTACTATCAGGGTTTTATGTACTATGACATAAGGAAGATACATTAATCAAGGCAATTATTTCTAGCTGCTGTAACAAACAACCCTCACATCTCAGTGGTTCAACACAATAAAAGTTTATCATTCATGTCACAGGCCAATCCAGTTCAAACAGCTCTCCTAGGCAGCTGTCTTTCAAGGACTCAGGATCCAGGCTCTTTCTGTCATATCGCTTCACCATCTCATAGATCTCCTTAGGTCCGTCAGTGGATCCTCTGTATTCTGCAGCCAATAAGCAAAGACAGCACGTGGAGTATCACATAGCGTGATTGATGGCCAGACTCAAAAGTGACTACAAGTCAATCCAAAGGTAAGAGAGACTGGGACATGTAATCTTCCCCTTTGTCCAGTAAGGAAATAGGGCTAGTGAAAAACTAGACAGTCTCTGCTACTAAAGTATAGGGCACTATGAGGGTTCAGAGGAGGAGCTCTTAAAATTTACTTAAAGTGTTGGGAAAACATTCCTGGATGAAGTGATCTCTATGTTAAAGACCTGAAGGGTGAGGAAGAATTAACCTAGTGAAGTAGGGTTAAGAATGTTCCAAGCAGAGAGAACAGCAAGTGCTAAGGACAGGAGTTGAGAGAGAACACGATTTGTTTGAGGAACTGAATGAAGTTCAGCATGGCCAGAGTATAGAGCAGGAGCTCAGAAACAGCAAGAGATGAGAATGAAGTAGGAGGTCAGTGCCACGTGGGGGGAGTGGGTAGGGGGCACACCTTCATTCAGGCTGATGCTTACAGATCGAAGAAGAATCAAGAGTTCTTCCAGGGCAGCTGGTCCCTGATGAAGGCTCTGGGTAGAGGTACTAGGGCAGAGGTTTCCAGCTCAAAGGCCTTCAGGGGCTAAGCAGGGACGTTGAGAGTTTAAAACAGCAGAGAGCAGTGGTGCCCACAGTGAGGTGGAGTGTGAATGCTGTGCCTTAATATGTTAAAGTCAAAAATGAAAACAAACCACTGTGCAGGACAAATGAACCACATCTGCTGTGGACCCCTGTTAGGAGGCTTCTAGAGGGTTCTTATAGTCACCAAGGAGTTCAGGTCAAAAACAGGAGACAGGAAGTTTTCAGAAACAGGATTTTGCATCCAAGTCTATTATTGTCATCATGCTGGTTTCACACTTACTTTCTGCTATATTTGGTTAACTGGCAGGTAAGACTGTTTCTTCAAGATAGGAATGGGATTGTCTTATTTCCTTTCAATAATAATAATAATAATGCTAGGTTGCTAGATACTGCTGTTCTTTATTAACCCATTCAGTCCTCACAACAACCTGGTACATAGACACCTAAAACATTTTAGAGGGTTTATGGAAAGCTTCCTGGAGGAGGTGACCTTTGAGTTGGCCTCTGCTGTCACATGGAGCTATTTGGAATCATAGTTCCTTCACTTACCAGCTGTGTGATTTTGGGAAGATTGACATTTTGAGCCTCATTTCCTTCATATGCAAAATAGGGCTAATGGCAATAGTGCTGAGCTCACAGAATCATTCTGAGGGTTAAATGAGATGACACATAAATAACACTTAGTACTATGTTTGGCATGTAAAGTATTCAATAAAAGTCAATCATTGTCACTGATGGTGTTGTGGTTGTTATTGTAGTTTAGGACACAGATTTTGGAGGCAGAGAGACCTGGGCTTGTATTATGGCCCTGGGCAAGTTACTAAACTCCTCCAAGTCTCAGTTTCTTCATCTGTAAAATGAAGGTAGCAACACTAACTGAGTAGGGCAGTTATTAGGATTAAATAAGATAATCTACTTAGCCCAATATTTGGCAGTTAGTAAGTGCTCAGTAAATGGTAGCTATTGTTACTAGGCACAATGATGGCAACAGTGAGTACCCAATAGATGCTATCAAATGACCAATTAACTAGTGGGTCCAAAGTAATCATTCAGTAGTTGAGAGAAGAAAACCCATGAACTTCAGCTTTGACATTGTAAAGTGAACATGAAACTCTCTAGCCAAGAGGTTTTTTTTTTTGAAGCCAAAATGTTTTGATATCTTTTTTTAAACATCTTTATTGGAGTATAATTGCTTTACAATGGTGTGTTAGTTTCTGCTTTATAACAAAGTGAATCAGTTATACATATACATATATCCCCATATCCCTTCCCTCTTGCGTCTCCCTCCCACCCTCCCTATCCCACCCCTCTAGGTGGTCACAAAGCACCGAGCTGATCTCCCTGTGCTATGTGGCTGCTTCCCACTAGCTATCTATTTTACGTTTGGTAGCGTATATATGTCCATGCCTTATATATACTGAAACCTTTTAGGAATTTCCTGTTGTTTAGTCATTACTAGTGCTAAGCCAGTATATAAATATGACTTAGGAGTGTGTGTAAAAGTTACTAAGCAATATGGGGAAATGCTCTTGCTGGTTACTTTTCTCCATCAATAAATAACCCATCATTTGATGAAGCAACAGTCTCATTTCCCTACGAAAATACCAGAAAGGACATCACCCAGAACTTTTAAAAAAAACCCTGTTTGGTAAGTCTTTGGTAAATATATATTTAGATAATGATAAACCAAGACCTTAGGCCAGATTCACAATCCCCTCCCCGCGTCTGTGGCTGCAGTTACGCAAAGGAAATGGAAAAAATGTTCAAAGAGACCGGGGCCCTAGTCCAACATTTGGACTGATTGAATTTCCTAACCCCATTTCCTTCTGTGGTTCTTTTGCAGCCAGGCTAATGACCTCCATTCAAGACTGGCCCTCAGAAAAGTCATGTAGCAGGCCAACTTTCTCTTCGCCTCCTTCTAGCCTTCTTTTCCACTCCTCTCGGCTCTGGGTCCCCAGTATCTTCATGTTCTTCTCCAGTCCCCCCAAATCCCTCCCTGCAATCTCCTGTATGAAGTAGCTTTCAAAGGCATAGAGAGCCCATGCCCTGCCTCCCATCAAAGCTGATTTGTTCTGTTGGTTACTCCTTTGGTGCTCTGCTACTAGTTTTTAAGCCAACAGGAGATAAAACTAGAATAATGTAGCTGCTTCCCACTGTCTGAGCTCTGGCATGCTCAGTTCATGGCCCCTGCAAACAGGTTCGGGGCTTCCTCTGTGATGCCTGGCCAGGACTCCTAGGTTTCTTAGGGTTTGGGTAGTGTTGCTGCATGAGATCCATGGTACCTACCAACATGGTACCTACCTAACTACTGAAGGCCATGCTCCTGGAGCCGGTGCTCGGCAGCGCGGCCAGGGGGCGAGGGGGAGGCAGTCGCTGGGAGAGGCCCGCGCACCGCAACGAATAGCCCCCGCTCGCCGCAGCTAGAGAAAGCCCGCACTCAGCACCAAAGACCCAACGCAGCCAAAAATAAATAAACAAATAAATTAATTAATTAATTTAAAAAAAAACCCCAATGCCTATAGCAGTGCATTGGCTCGTAGGGTGCTTTGACCAGGGCAAAGCTCCTGGTCTGTGAAGTCAACTGGAGCGAGCCTGGGGTGCAGGTGAAGTGAACTAAAATGGGGTTAATAATGAGACCGACCTCCCAGGGATATTGTGATGATTGAATTAAATAATACAAGTCAAGCTTTCAGAACAATGCCTGGCACAGCTTGTGTCCAATAAATGTTTCATGTTATTCCTACCCGCTGAAGGTTGGGTAGCTAGCTGGCAGGCTCACCCTCAATTCAAGGACTGTACTCAGTGTTCCTGTTCCTCTTTTCTCCACCCACCCAGCCTCTCCTGCCTGCCTGCTGCTAACCTCATTTGCCACCCATGCTAAAAGCCCTAGTGTCTTTTCTCTCATGATGATGTGGAGGTCATATGCTGGCAAGTATGTGCTGTGGACATATTTGTTTGGCTTACACGGTATGTTTTTTTAAAAGATTTCAGTGTGTTAACAACATTTAAAAATCAGGAGATTTCAGAAATTCCCTGCCTGTCCAGTGGTTAGGACTCAGCGCTTTCACTGCTGTGGCCAGGGTTCAATCCCTGGCCTGGGAACTAAGATCCCAAAAGTGGCATGGCCAAAAAAAAAAAAAAAAAGGAGATTTCCTTTAAAAATCTGGAGTTTGGGCTTCTTCTTCTTTTTTCTTCTAAAGTCTTAAGATCCAACAACACAGGCCCAAATTCTAAGTGGCAAATATCTGTCACCTGTGAGTTGTGTGTGCTCCCTTAAAATCGACCATGCTCTCTCAGGCTGGCTGTTTTCCCCTGCAGATCCACTTCTTTCATTCACTGACACTAGCAAAAGCCCTTCAGGGCCCACCAGGAAGAGCCTCAGTGGCTCTTTTAAAACTGGACTCCCAATCAATGGCAACAGAAAAGAGGCTTCCTGGAGGTCAGGGAAGGGGCTCAGTGTTCACAAAACTCAATCGCTTACCTCTGCTTCCTGCAGGGAAGAGGAGAAATGTGCCCTTCGTCCTGGGGAAGGTTGCTCTTTGCTGGACAATGGGCCAAATGACCCCTCCTAACGGAGAAAGGCAATATATATATATACACACACACACACTGAATGTTTGCATCCTGCTATAAACTCATCCGTCCTTAAACAAGGAAGTCCGCATGTGTCTACTCCAACTAAGCGCTCTTTCTTCCTCAACAACTAAGGCTTTGTCTATGGAGTTTATAGGGCCATGTGTTATTCAAATACTTTGGGCTGCTTTGTGGATACACTGATGGGCATTCTCCTGGCAAACAGGAGAGCTTTTCTGGAAGCTCTCTAAAAGCCTGCAGGGTGGGATAGAGAGAATACTAAATGCTAGCTCAGCCAAACTTCTCCAGAGGGGCAGTCAGCGCCTGGAAGAACCAGGGCAGCTGCAAACCCTACCCAGGGGCCGGGCATGGCAGGAATGCTTGTCGGAGCGCAAAGTGCCTGCAGCTTGCTTTAAGTCTAAGGAAGAAGAATAACATATCAGTTCTTATTAGCTTGGGGGTAATGATAATACACACATACGTAGCTTACTATAGCCCGGCCCTGTTTCATTACCTCACCACAATCCAATGAAAGAGGTCCTGTTATTACCTCCACTTTCACCAATGAGGAAGCTGAGGCACAAGGAGTTAGGTAAGTAGCTAAGGTTGTGAAACCAGTTGGTATTAAAGCAAGGATTCTAACTCATGCAGTTGGTCTGCCGAGACTGTAGTAACTAATATACGCCATGGTTCTCAGTAAGGTCACAGGACCACCAGCATCAGCATCTGGAAACTCTTTAGAACTGCAAATCCCTGGCCCTACCCCAGACCACCTGAATGGGAAATTCTGGGGATGGGACCCAGAAATCAATGTTTTTAGCAAGCCCTCTGGGTGACTCTGATTTAAGCTTAAGTTTGAGAACCATGCCCTAGGGGATAAGGACTCCCAACAATTGTAATATAACACTGTATGTTGCCTCCTGGAAGGAGCTGGCAGAGTATGCAGTCACCTGAACGAGAACTGAAAGGCATGGGAAGGGAGGGATGTTGCTATCCCACCAACTTCTCCCAGTACCTGTGATTCCATTATTAGCCATTCATTCCTTTGGATTGTGCATTCATGATTTGGAGGACGTCTTATTAAAATGCAAATACCCCTGGTAGAAGGAATGCCATCAGCCAATTCCTTATGGAATCTTATAGAGAATGACCAACTATTTATGTTTGCCTGGGAGTGAAGGCTTTCTGGAGATGCAGGACTTCTCAGTGCTAAAATAGGGACAGTCTCTCCACTGTTCCAATCTGTCCAGGACTGAGATGGTTCCTAAGACACAGGATTTTCAGTGCTAGAACACAAAACCCTAGGCAAACCTGGATGAACTGGGCATCCTATAACATAGGCAACAGAGCTGCATGTTAGAAGTATGGAATTGACAACATTAGGCATTGCCACATAAGAACTTGGAAGCCACAGGCCTGAAGATGCTCCAGCTTTAAACATGAGTTCGACAGGAAAACTTTCAGGCTCTGGTTCTCTCAGCTTCAGTAAAAGGATGGAGGTAAGCTTCGGCATTCAACAAAGACCCCAGGGGTTATTAGGACACATAATACCACAGCGCCAGACTCTTCTGTGAAATTTAGTGCTGAAAGAGAAGCATTAAGAATTACTCTCGCCAAAGTTGTACAAATGGCAGTGCCTATGTAAGACAGAGGATGATGCCTCTATTTAAGACTGTGATAACAAAAATTCTTAAAGCCATGGAAAAATGCTACTTAAGAGGGGAAAGCAGATGATAAAATGGTAGCTATCATTTTGAAGTGGTAGAATTTCAACCATGTCAAGAAAATGTGCAACAATAAACGCCGGGAGAAAAATATGCTACGATGTTAATATTGGTTACTACTGGATGCTGGGATCATGCAAGAGGACGGGACGAGGAGAGGGAAGAAGAAGGAGAAGGAGAGGAAGAGGAAGAAGACTTCTCTATGATGGACGTGCTGGAGGAGGTTCACCTGACATGGGAGAGGGGCGCTTACTCTTCTGCTGTAACCAACCATCGGCTGATCTGGCAGGGACTGTGCTGCTCTGCCTATATTATTGCTGCCGTCTGCCAAGTTTGTTGAAAGCTTATCTGGAAGCTTGGCTGCACAATGTAACTGGGTAAAGGTTGAGATTAAAAAGTAAATTTTTGTTTTGTTTTTTGTTTTTGCTGCACGCGGGCCTCTCACCGTTGTGGCCTCTCCCGTTGCGGAGCACAGGCTCCGGATGCACAGGCTCAGCGGCCATGGCTCATGGGCCCAGCCACTCCGCAGCATGTGGGATCCTCCCGGACCGGGGCACGAACCCGTGTCCCCTGCATCGGCAGGCAGACTCTCAACCACTGCGCCACCAGGGAAGCCCTAAAAAGTAAATTTTTGATTTGGCCTTTTCTATAGCCTGGCTTTGGGGTCAATTTAGTTAAAATGATGTCCTGATGCATTCCCTGGCAACATTGAAGGGGTAGATATTCATGGAGGACTCGGGGGGGTGGGTGTCAAGTGCCCCTTTTATGTGTCCCAGATGCTCTAGCAGGGGTTTGGGAACTTTTAGAGAAGAACCTTCTTGAAGGTACAGGTGGGACTTTTCCGATGCCCACTCATCTCCTTCCCCAATGGGCTGCATACCTCCCTGGTTCACCATAGGGCTGGTTTTGTAGCCCAGTGTGTTTGCAGAAGAAAGAGCACAGGCTTGCCAGCAGGGCAAATCACACGGTCCACTGCTAGGAGGTGCTCAAGCGGTTCCCGAACTCAAAAGCCCCGCTTCCTCACTCCCAACCACAGCACACAATTTGAGAGTTAAAAGTGACTTTGTTGGCCTGGTGTATCGCCTGGCCTTGGGGTAATTGTTCTGCTTTGCTGGAGCACTGGTGTAGGTCAAGGTCAAGGATCCTCATCAGTCACCAGCTAAATGGGAACAGAGTTTGGGATGTGATGAAGGAAGACATTCAAATTTTGAGTCCCCTTGGCAAACTCACTCTCCCCTCTCCTGAGAGCCACACAGGAGCAGTGGGAAGGACTGGAATCGAGCTACCTACCCAGGTGAATGCAAATACCTGCCCAGGAAATCATGCAAGTACCTTTGGAACAAACCTTGTAGGATACCCGATGCAGGGGACACGGGTTCGTGCCCCGGTCCGGGAAGATCCCACATGCCGCGGAGCGGCTGGGCCCATGAGCCATGGCCACTGAGCCTGCACGTCCGGAGCCTGTGCTCCGCAACGGGAGAGGCCACAACAGTGAGAGGCCCGCGTACCGGAAAAAAAAAAAAAAGCCAAAAGTACACAGCTTGCTCTCAGAAGTCCCAAACAGTCTCCTCTGCTTGCCCTCCACCCTGCCATGCCCCTTACCTCACCGCAAACTGTGCTTCCGACCCCCAAGGCCAAAAAGGGAAAACACAAGCCATCCTTTCACAGACAGAAACGTTAAAGGATACAACAGGAAGCAAATGGCCATCTCCTTGTTACATTTTCTGCAAGATTAACAATCACTTGACTGTTTCTTTACTATTCCTTAATGACCTAGCAGTTCAGCTATTAAGTGATAAATCCTCTGTGTATTCATGACCAGCTGGTTTAATTAGGGAGCCCAAACTGAAACGATCAAGATAATTGAGCTACCTCGGAAACATTAAGGAACACAGCCGCTGTGCAGGGCCGAAAACAAACTCAACCGGCAGCAAGAGGCCTGTCCCCCAGAAAGGAATGCTGAAGCAGGAAACCGAATGGGATGAAGGGTGTAAACTTTAGGAAGAGCAAGTGGAAGACAAAAACAGGGAAGAGAGATTCCAGTTCCTTCTCATCACCCTCCCACTCCACTTTTGGCTTGTATCCAGGCAACCAGCTGAAGCCAGCCAGCCAGATTTACTCCAAGTGGCTCCTCTGAGGTCCCAGTCAGCTGGGGGAGGGGGGCAAAGGGCTCCCCTTTGGGAGCTAGCTAGCTACCGGTTAAGAAGAGACCATCTGGAAGGATGCCCTCCAGCTCCTGTCCCTTCACTCACTGTCTACCGCAACCAACATCTGTTTTCTGAAAAGAAATGCAAGGAAGGAAAGTGGGAGAAATGGGCTTGTCGGCATTCAGCTTTTTCTTTTGTAGATTCTAGATGCTGAGTGGGCTTGGTCGGATAAGCAGATGATGTTTGGGTGATGGACTTCTGAGTCTGCGTCGCTCGATGGGCATATTGTACAGCCAGATGCCCACTCACTTGCTGTAGAAGATTGTACCAAGCCCAGCACCTTCTCTATAGGCTACAGACGTTTAGAGGTGTTTCCATTGTTTTCCTAGAGAATAAGCTCTAGTTTAGCTGTTTCAACATCTGAGCAGATGAATCATTCACAGTTTCTTTATAAACAGGTGGCTGTTTGCCCTGTCAGAGCCTGACTCACCCCCAGATGGCTGACTAGAAAGTCCCAACTCCAAATTCCCAAGACCAAACATCCTCATCCAACAACACGGCACTTGGCTCATAAATTCAACAAACTCAAAAAATTTTTCTCTTTGACTGAACAGCCCAAAGGAAAGTTTTGTTTACCCAGGGCCAACCTCTTTTCTGAATGAGCCATGTTTAAGTGAGGAAATACCTGCTTGGAATAACTTTTTCTCATCCTGTGTCCATTTCACCTCCTTTCAAATCAGCGCGCACGCAGATGACAGATTGATCTTTCGAACGTTCATTTTCTAACTTTTGATTTTGAAATAATGATAGACTCACAAGAAGTTGCAAAAAGAGTGCCAAGAGGTCTCTAATACCCATCACCCCAATTCCCCCCCATGGTGACATCTTACATAATTATAACATATTATCAAAACCAGACTCCTTATAATTAAGTAGACTGCAGATGTTGCTCAGATTTCAGTAGTAAAAAGTTAAATTATATAACACTACAATGAATGTCTAGTGCCCAAAGCTTCCAATTCAAGTGTCTGCTTGCAGTTCAAGTCCCTCCGTGGTCAGGCTCCACCCCACTCAAGCGGCCACAGTTCCCACTGCTCGGTAAGCACACACACCTCTTTCTGTTGGGACGACTGTGCTCATTTTGGGGGCCATACTCATCACTATCTCTGGGCCTCTGCTCCAGCAATTTTCCTCTCACTCCCCCTTTTCCAAATTGTCCCCCTTCATCTAATCCTGGCTCATATCTTGCCTTTTCTAGAAAACTTTCCTGAGCTACTCCAGTCATCTTTCGGTTTTCCTTATTCTGAACACATTATGACCAGAAATAACTTTCAGCATAGTTTGCATAATTTAGCATGTGAGTTTTTTTTTATAGTCTTGCATTATTTTTTTTTCAATTTGGTAAAATGTACATATCTTAAAACCTATAATATTAACGATTTTTAGATGTACAGTTCTGTATTAAGTATATTCACGTTGTTGTGTAAAAATCACCACTGTCTAGTTCCAGAACTTGTACATCATTCCAAACTGAAACTTCGTACCCCCATTCTGCACCCCCAGCCCCTGGTAGCCATTATGTTACTTTCTGTCTCTATGAATTTGACTATTCTAGGTACCTCATATAAGTGGAATCATACAACATTTGTCCTTTTGTTGCATTATTTTAAAAATTGTTTCAAGATTTTTGCTAGATTGGAAAATCTTCAAGGATCTGGTACCCTGCTGAAATAAGACATAGACAGGTAAGTAGGTAGATAGGTGATTGATAGATGATAGATAGATATTCTCACAATATCCAGCATAATTGTGGGTGATTAACTGATGTGGATTTTTCTCACCTTGTCAGGAAACCAAACCAGGAATGTCTTATAAGACATCACCCAGACCTTTTATTTATTAAAAAATTAAAGAAAAATATTTATTCTATTTACTTATTTTCCTTAATTCTCTCGGTTACATCAGGTCTTAGTTGCGGCACACGGGATCTTTGTTGAGGCTTGCGGGATCTTCACGTTACAGCACACCGTCTGTTCGGGTTTCTCTCTAGTTGCAGCACTCTTGTGGCATGCGGGCTTAGTTGCCCTGCAGCATGTGGGATCTTAGTTCCCCGACCAAGGTTCGAACCTGCGTCCCCTGCATTGGGAGGTGGATTCTTTACCACTGGACCACCAGAGAAGTCCCCGCCCAGACCTTTTTTTGTGGCTTTCCCAATTTTGGGTTAAAAACATGTTCTTGGGCTGGGCCTGCATGTGCCTAGATCCGATGGGTTTGGGCTGTGCTCACTGTGATAGGGTGTGTATGTTGCCCAAGTTGCCTTCCTTTCGGCCCATCTTCAGAAGTAAATGTCGAGCTCACTGAGGGCAGAAACAATGTTTCTCTGAAGTTTCTTTGACGCACCCATGGCAGAGTCAAAAAAGCACTTAAATAATGTTATCAGGATGGGCAAGGGGTGGGTGTCAAGTGGTTGTCAAGAAATCTAGTTTGATAACCAGATGAAGATGAAGAACTTGGCACTAGGTCGTAGGGCAAACCAAAGCCGGCAGGGCAAAATACTTCAGTTCTTGGTTTCTTCACTGGGGAAGAATGAATAATAGGAATAGCCAACGTGAATTGAGGACTTAAATATATGCCAGGTACTACTCTAGGCACTTGACACATATTAACTCTCTTCATCCTCCCAACAATCTTAAGAGGTAGGTACTATTATTAGTTTCGTTTCACAGTTGAAGAAATTGAGGCATAGAAGGGTTCGGTAATTTATCCAGGTTAGTAAGAAGAGTCAGGGTTTGAATTCAGATGGTCAGACTCCAGAGCCCACACTCCTGCAGTCATGTGAGTAATCGAAGAACACAAGAACCTTGAAAGACTGAAGTACTTCTGGCTGGTGAGCCGACATGGTGAGAGCTCTGGGCCAGGGGAGGGGACTTTGTGGATCATTTAGCTTTACTCCCTTCCAAGGCACATCCCTGGCTGGAAAATAGCTGCCTTCGGTCACAAGGAGTAAGAGACTGAAAGATTGAGTGCGGCCTCACCCCTGCTGGCAAAACAACCCCAAACCCACATCCTACTGCCAATGGGTCATTGATGCCATGTTCATGTACTACGGACAGCATATTTTGATATTAAGGACCACTGTGAACCTCTTGGAAGCTAAGGATTATATAAACTCTGGGTACTGAAGGATTGTTATTTAAGGCAGGTCCCATGAAAGAGCTATTGAGTTTCTCAGGGCTCCTCCATCCCCACCCCAGGGAGCCCGTTTATTTTACTGGTAGGAAATGAATGATGTTCAACAATTTCTTTACCTAGCTGTGAAACTAAAGTATAGTCCCTTGTGAACCCAGCCCACTTGATGTGTACAGGAAGTGACCCCCAAGTGGCTGACTGAGTTTTAGAACAATATATATCCTGCAGGAATATTTCCTGTTACAAAACTTCACTGAGCCCCTAAAGCAACAGAGTAAATAGCTTTGGTTCAGGTGAAAAGAAAGGCCCAGATAAAACAATGAAAATGCATCAGTGAGCTGAGGGAAAGGCCTAGTGGAGCTTTGTGTTCTGAAATGGGAGCCGGGACTCTGTTCCAGGAGAGAAAGACAGGCCAGGCATAGGCAAGAATTTGAAAAAAGGCTGCAGGTGAGGATGTTCATAGCATATCTGGGGGACACTAAGGTGACCAGCTTGGTTGAAGTAGATGGTTCCTATTGGGGAGCAGTGATAGACATGGCTAGAAATGTCAAGAATTCTTAGGGAAGAAAGGCAGGCAGAAGTATTTAGATTTGAAATAGGCAGAAATAATGTGTTGGGACTACAAAGCTCAGGGTCAAGGTCTTATCCCATAATGAGTGATTCCATCATGTTGCCTTGTTTCTCAGGTGCTTGGATTCCCTCCACGACACGGTACCAAGACTCTTGTCAGTTGCCTGCTGTTGTACTTGAAGGTTCCCAAGATTAATGTGACACAGGAAATACGTTAGGTAAACGCAGTCTTTATTCATAGTTACAGCCTTCTGCCTCAAGTCCATTGTGAGTCTCTTACCCAGGTGAGCTGAGCTGGACAATGAAGAAACCTCAGACCCCTTTTACCCTCTTGTATAGCTTTAAACTTGAACAAGACCAAGAACTGAGCAACTAGTTTCTCAGTTCCTTTCCCCTGTTCCTCCCCTTGCTCTGCGTAGTTTTCCTGCACTGAGTTTCCTACTAATGTGGGAGACAGTGGAGGGGAAAACTCACCTGGGGGAAAGCATGGAGCCCATTGTTCTTTTCCTTCCAAAGCCCTGCTCCATTGGAAGTCTTTCATTCCCTATATTCTAACCTTGATGTATATCAGAGAGCCCACCCCTGAGATTACAGTGAGGGGTAGTAAGATTATGCGGCCACTTGTTCAACACACACAGTCCCTCTTCTGGTTAAGGCCATGGGTTTTACAGCAAGGCATGTGACCAACTGGGGGTACTACCGTCCCTTTAAAGGGGGATCAGAGTATAGCTGGACCTCTCAGGGCAGGAAGATGTGTGGGCATCAGAAAAGTCCCACCTGTACCTTCAAGAAGGTTCTCCTCTAAAAGTTCCCAAACCCTTGCTAGAGCATCTGGGACACATAAAACGGGCACTTGATCCTCACCCCCGAGTCTTCCATGAATATCTACCCCTTCAGTGTTGCCAGGGAATGCATCAGGACATCATTTTAACTAAATTGACCCCAAAGCCAGGCTATACAAGAGGTCAAAACAAGTATACCTTTTAATCTCACCCTATACCCAACTACATTGTCCAGCCAAGCTTCTAGATAAGTTTTCAACAAACGTGACAGACAGTAGCAATAATATAGGCAGAGCAGCACAGTCCCTGCCAAATCAGGCAATGGTTGGTTACAGCAGAAGAGTAAGCGCCCCTCCCTTGTTCCCACAGGCTGTTTGAGAAAAATAGAAGTCCCTCCTCTCCTTCCCTGTAAGGTAGCTGTCTGTGTTCTGTTCCGCCACAGTCAAAGGCACCTGGACCTCTTTTCCAGCAGCTGCAGGCTGTGGAGTCTTCACTGGGGAAGGTCCAGTCCCTTCAGCACCTCCCACGTCGGGTGACTCTCCTCCAAGTCCAACGTGGAGAAGTCTTTTTCTTCCCCCTCATTAATTTAGTTTGATCATTTGCTGATTACGTGGTAATATAGAAATTTGGGAGTTATAGAAAAGAATTAAGAAGCAGAAAAACATCCCCATGCATGATCCCACCATCCAGCAACAACCGATATTAACATAGTAGCGTATTTCTCTCCTGGCCTCTATTGCTGCACATTTTCTTGACATGGTTGAAATCCTACTACTTCAGAATGATAGCTACCATTTTACTGCCCGTTTTCCCCTTAACTAGCATTTTCCCATGGCTTTAAGAACTGTTGTTACCACAATTTTAAGTGGAGGCATCATCTTCCGTCTTGCGTCTGCACTGCCATTTGTATAACTTTTAAGACACATAATGCTACAGTTGCCGGACCCGTCCATGAAATTTAGTGCTGCAAGCTGAAGTAATAATAGGCGACACTGTCTGAGGGCTTATTATATGCAAAGTACTCTTCTAAGGGCTTCAAGTGTGTTAACTCATTTAATCCTCGTGCAATTCTACGAGGCAGGTGCTATTATTATCACCAGGTGATAGAAGCACAACCTGGGATCCAGAGGAGGGGAGGGACTTGCTCAGAGGAACACAGGTAGTGAGTCGCAAACCTGGGGTTTGAGCCCAGGCATTGTGACTCTAGAGTCTGTGCTCTCAGCAACTGTAAACCGGCCAGTCCAGGAACTCACTGCAACCATTAAGGCAATTTACAGTCTAATATACAATACACAATAACGTTTTCCAGTCAGGAAAAGCGTTCTCAGGATCCGATACACATTCTGCCATTGGTTTACACTCTACTCATAATACCATTTGTCGGCCATAAATAACAGACCTCTCCTAAGGATGTGAAAAATCTTATGGGAAAGAGGACAGACAGAATAGGGACTTTTGCTTCTCTAAAACGTCACCCTGTATGTGCCAACTATACAGCATCTACCACCTGTAAACTTAAAACTTATTTAGGAGAGAAGTCGCCCATCAAGCGTGTGATTGCGATATTATGGTATAACAGGAGAAAACTGACCATTTGTGTAGCGAGCCTCTCTTACCTCAGAGTAGCATTTTAAACCCTTCTCTCTCCGAAACAGAGACAGATGGTCACTCTTCCAAGGCCCAGAGAGCTCCTTAGTTCCCTTTCTTTTCTCTCCTGCATCTTATAAACCTCCCTATTTCCCCATCCAGTCTGTCTGAGATTCAGTGCTTTCCCTCTCTTGTCCCTGCATCCCCCACCACTGAAGAACAGACGTCGGGACGGTCGACTTGCCCAGCAGAATTCGTCTCCGTGTAGTCCCAGTAGTCCTGATACTCCGAGTATCTCCCTACATCTCTACAGCCCTGAGAGGGTTCCAGGCTTTTCTCTGCACTGCTCTGCACTTGGTCCTCATTTCCCCTCTTGGGTATCCTCCTGGTTTGGCTCAGCTTGGAATGTAGGTCTTCCAGAGCCGGAGCCCCCTCAAACGAAGCCTGCTCCGGAGCTGTTGCTGGGAAGGAGGCGCCTTCCTGGACCCTCCCAAGACAAGGAAAACCGGACTTTGCTTCTTCCTTACTATTCTCCAACTGAAGCCAGCTTTTCTGGCCCATACTCATCCCTATATCTGCCCTGGAAGACTTGGCCTGCAAAAGAGTGTGAACCAGACTTGTGTATGTGAATGATGCCCAAGCCTGGACGGTCAGCGGCCAAGGAGAAGAAAAGACCCTTTTGTTCTTTTTCTTCTTCTTCTTACTGCTGCTTTTCTTCCCTACGTTCCCCCCATCGTTAGCAAAGGAAACCTCCTCCAATGAGCCCTGACCCGGAGCCACAGCGGGCCATGGGGTGCTAGCCTGAGCAGTCTGATAAGTAACAACTGACGTTTTACCCTTCTTAGCCTTTTGACCTCTGCGTCTAAGCCCCACGTTGACTCCATCATCAGCAACTTCTGAAGCCCTTGCAGGAGCTGTTGGTAACTGACATGGCTCTGTGGAAGATCCCCAAACCTGTACTCTCAGAGGCCAGGGACTAGCCATCATCTTCTTCTTGTTTTTATTTCTCCCTTTACGGTTGTCTTTCTGCCCGGCTTTTGTCTCCCCCTTAGCCACTAGAGGATCCCTCTCAAGAGAGGGCCAATCTGGACTTGCCTCTGGCAACAGGGCACCAGCCAGTGCCTCCCGAGGCTGAGTGAGAACAGATGTCTTTTCCGTCTCACTGTTCCTCCTTTGCCCCGTGGTTTCACGCCCCACACTAACTTCCGAACTCTTACTTGGCAGAGGCCCCATGACACAAGCGTTACCCAGAACCGGGGCTGCAGAAGATGCCCGGGTCTGCAGCGTCAGAGGACAAGGAAAATAGACAATCTTCCTTTCCTTTCGATTCCTCCTTTTATGGCTGTTTTTCTTCCCCACGTTTCCCCTGCTGTTAGCCTCCTGCCATGCGGCGTGATTGGGGGCCGCCTGTGGGCATGGGGCCTCACCTTCCACGTTTAGACACAGACTGAGATCAGACAATTTTTCCATCTCATCACCCTCCCTTGGACCCATGCTTTCCTGCCCCACATTTTCCCCACTACTTGCAGCAAGTGTAGCATCTTCAAGTGCGGTCTGAACTGCACGCGGGGCTCCTGCGTGCGTGGGGGCTGAGTCTGTGTCCCTCGCCTGGGTCGTCAGAGCCTCCATGGGTGCCAAAATGTCTTTTTCCATGTTTCTTTCCCCCTTCAGCTTTTCCTTGCTTTTGTTTCTGGATCAGTGAAAGTGTTGACCTGAAACAGAGAGAGCAGAAGTAATCCAAGAGGGAAATGTGAGTTAGAGGCAAGGCTAGCAAAATGTCCCTTCTGGAGGGAGAGAATCGAGCATCGGGCCTGGGGGCTTAAATCAAGGCTACCTGAAACCATTTAGGAATGGACTGCGTTCAGGAGGTGGGGAACAAGGTAAGGAACAAGGTAAGGGTGTCAGACACCTGTTCTCCCTGGCAGGCGGCTCACTGATGCGGCGCTAGGTCCACCACAACTTCCCACGGAGGGCTCCACTCCTGGTACAGTAGCACATCTATCAGCGACCCTGGATGACCTCAAAATACTGACGGGTGGTACGATTTTCAATCTTCATCAGCCTTCACTGTCTTCTTTGAAAGTAGAGGACGACACTGGAAAAACAGCAACAGCAACAACATAAAGTTATTTCCATTTGCACCTAAGGGGAATAGAGACATTGGTTAATGGTCAGGTATAGATTTTAGTATTGTTACCCTTTGATGCTTCGGATAGCCTCAGGAGACCAAACCGTCGGTGAGAAAGCTGTGGTTGAGCCTATAAAATCAGAGAAAGAAAGTGTCATCAAAATGATGAGCCTGACCAGCTGCCCCTGGGTACCCGTCTGAGCACACTCTTACCTGGCTCTCCCAGAAATGCTCTGTTAGAGTTTCCCACGAGGAGGAATTAGTGTACACACCAAGGATCCAGAGAGTCTATATAATCCAGTAGCACAACATTTTTATCATTTGATGAAGAAGAGATTCTGTTCAGTTCAGTATGGTATTAGCATTTGGTTCTCCTTCACTTGTTTCTGATTCTTTGCCACGTTGAAAATCCAGGTCTGGGCTGGGGGGCTCAATGCACTAGCCAATGCAATCCATTCTTCATGTATTCTAGATAAGCAGAACTAGAGAGACAGGTCCTATTTCTCAAAGAAGTCCCGCTGCAAATTCCCACCCTTTTTTAAGCTTTCCACTCTACTATATATATGTACAACATAATCTTGGAATGGGCTAATTATTTACATAATATCCTTTCTCTCCGAGCAAATATTTTTTGTTTACTTTTTCACCAAAAAAAGAAAAAAAAGGAAGAATAAATCAAGGAGGGATCATACTCCCTTTCTCTAGTTATGACTGACACAGAGGACACAATGAGGCCCCTGTGTTTTGCTTTGATAAGAAAATGTAATCACAAAAAAGAGCAAAGCAAGGCCTTGCATTGAACTAGTAGGTTTAGAAATGGAAAACTTGTTTCCGTTTTTAATCTGGAATGTGTTTCTATCTGGAACGAGAGATGCGGCAGTGTCTATGTGAATGTGATGTCCCTGATGGAGACGGGGCAAGGCCCGCTGGACCTTGTCTTGGGCGCTACAAAGGGCCTAGTGCTCTTTTCGTGCAATATTCTCACCCAGTCCTCTTTGAAGTGCTCCCGATGTAAGATTGTAGAAGGAGGAATCACACAGCAAAAACTACGCACACTGATTATCTATCACGGTTTCCACTTTTTAAACATCTTCCCTGATGCAATGGTTGTATTTTTCACTGATCTGTACATAGGTTAAAGTCGCTGTGCTAAGGCTAGCCTAGCTCATGACAAACGCGGAGGTTATCACTAGATGAAAGCCAGCTGGCTGGCTGCCAAGAGGCCACAATAAGTAAAATTTACCTTGTTCAACACGGTAGAGTCCAAGGTCGGGTCCCCCCACTGAGAGAGGGTCTGTAGTCCAGTCGTGGATATACATTAACCAAGCACACAGAGCCAGGTCTCTGCCTATATTTTCTCTATCCATAGCCACATCCATGTTCCTAACTACGTGTATATCTACCTGAGATACCCTGTCCCCTGGACGCCACGTGGAGGATGACTGCCTACTTCAGGCTCGATAGATCTCCCTCCGGTGTGTTGACCCTTTTGTTCATATAGATTTATTCATTCATACAACAAATATTTACTGAAACTGCCATGTGCCAAGCATGAGGCTAGGTGCAGGGGAGTATATACTTAGGTTTCAGGTTACTTATTTACAGTCATTTTCCATTTTGGTCTCTCTGAAGTGACTACCTTGATTGGAGTTCTACATGTTTTCCAACCTCAGGTCACACATGTACAGACACTCACTTGGTTGGCTCTCAGTGATAGCTAATGGCCTTCCTTGTGTGGGGATTCTGCTAGTTTAATTATCAGAGGCCCACCTAATTATTTACCCTTTCTCCAGGTTATTGAGTCCTCCACACTCTTTGCCCCGACTTCCCCTACCGGCATAACCTCTCTGGCTTTTGGATAGGAAGAGAATAACTCCTTTCCAACTTTTCAGTTATGGGGTAACAATTGTTTGATGCCCATTTATTTGTGTGTTATGTGAGAATCCAATTTACATGTGTTGTGGTATAGGAACTGCCTGGTATCCCTCCTTTGATAGGCAGGAACCTATAATTTTAGGCCTAACAGGCAGGGTCCTGTGAGGGGTGATGAGTTGAAATCGTGTCCTGAGGGGGTTGGCACCCAGGAAAAAAAGCCTATATCATTTAGGATTCTTTCATTGCGAGAGACAAAAAAGAAAAAAGAAAAAAGACCCAAACTGGCTTAATCAAAACAGGCAACTTAGAGCTTACCATAAGCTTAATAAGTTCAGGGTTAGAGCCAACTTCATACATGGCTTACTCCACAGTGCAGATTACTTCACCAAGACCAACAGAGATACTTCCCTTTGGTTGGTTTCCATTTTCAGGCTCTTCCTAGAGACCCCTGGTACCTTCAGTCTCAAAATGCCTAATCCAGCAGTGGAGTTCCCTTTCACAGTAGAGCAATGGAAGTCCCTAAATGGAGTCTTGCTGGTACAAATTGGCCTGACATGGGTCGTGTGTCCATCACTGAACCAGTTGTGGATGGAATGTTCCAATACTGGTTCTCTTCAAATTCAAGAGGGAAATTGGAAAGTAAGAATGAAAGTACATAGTCACACATGGTTGAGAAAACTGGGAAAGTGAGGAATGAGCTATGGGGAAGTGAAGAAAGCCTAAACCTTAGACATTGTCTTTTTTTTTTTCAATAAGTAGCTTTATTGAGATATAACTCACATACTGTAAAAGACATTCTTTTACATTAAATGTAGTGCATTTATCTAAATCAGAAAATTTAAAATTGATGCAATGCTGTTATCCATAGTACATATTCAAATTTGTCATTTTAATGAATATTGTCCTTTCTAGCTACTTTTCCCAATTCAGGATCCAAAACAGGATCGTACACTAAATCCATTTGTCATGTTTTGTTAATGTCCTCTAATCCGTAATAGTTCCTCAGCTTCTATTTGTGTTTCATGACATATTTGAAAAGTACAGGCTGGTTATTTTGCAGAATGTCTCTCCGTTTGGGTCTGTCTGTTGTTTTATGATGATTAAGTTAAGATTATGTGTTTTGGACAAAAATACCACTGAAGTTATGTTGTGTCCTTCTCAGCGCATCATATTAGCAGGCATATGATGTCAGATTGTCCCAGTATTTGTAGTGTTAACTTTGATCACTTGATTAAGGTGATGTCCATCAGCTTTCTTCACTCTAACATTAATATCGTCCTTTTGTAACTAACAAGTCATTTATAGGGAGCTATCAGTTGGTTTTCCTAGGATCAAATAAGATGATATACACCAAGTATTGGCCACAATGTCTGGTACATTGTAAATGTACAAAAAATGTTAGGCATCATCTTTGTTATTATTCATACTATATCATTGTTATTGTGAATCAAAAAGATTTTAAGACCTGGACCTGGTATTCTACACCTTATGTGACATTAAAGGAGAAGTCAGGAATGTAGAACAATATAAGTTAAGGAACTATAGAGTTCAAGTACTTGGTGGTATGGTGGACAGCATGACCTCTGTGGCGATCCAGCCTTGGGATCCTAGATTTTTTATGTTTTTTGAACTACTGGCTGATTACAAGACCCCAGAGAAGGCTGTTGATGCAATTTAATTAATTTTACACCCTTACTTCAGGTCATCTTTACTTCTCACTATGTTGTATTCCTTGAAATCACATCATTGAAGGATCATTATAAAGTAGGTTACTGGATTCCCACAAGAGCAACAACATAATTAGACGATATGTTCCTGATTAAGCTTGAACTAAATCATAGCTAGGGTGGGCAAAGCAAATATAGAACAACCATACATTTAGTCATAACTGTCTTATGCAAAAACAGGATTTTTTTTCTTTTTGCTCCAAATCTCAGACAAACTGGACCAGTGTCAAGCCCTTATTCATCCCTTCTACCTGTTGCCAGAACTTCTTACCTCTGTTCTGATTGTTGACACCAAAACTTCTAATCTGGTTTCTAACCCTTGTAACCTCTGCCTGAGTTTCAAGTCCATTCTTTCAGTGTGTTCCAGAACTGCTCTCTATTCTAACTTTATACTTTCTTAAACTTTCACTCTTGTCTGAGCACATCATTCTGTCCACCATCTAGGTTATCTAATTTGTTGGCATATAAAAGTTTTAAATTTTGATTAAGTCCAATTTTTCGTTTTCTTTTGTCACTTATGCTTTTATCGTATCTACAAAACCATTGCCTAACTCAAGGTAATGAAGATTTATTCCTATGCTTTCTTCTAAGTCTTTTATAATTTTAGCTCCCACATTTAGGTCTATTATCCATTTTGAGTTAATGTTCGTTTATGGTGTGAGATAAGGGTTGAAGTTCATTTACTTCTGCATATGGATATCCAATTGCTCCTGCACCAGATTTGAAACCAATAAGATTTTTTTTTTTTTCCGATACGCGGGCCTCTCACTGTTGTGGCCTCTCCCGTTGCAGAGCACAGGCTCCGGACGTGCAGGCTCAGTGGCCATGGCTCACGGGCCCAGCTGCTCCGCGGCATGTGGGATCTTCCCGGACCGGGGCACGAACCTGTGTCCCCTGCATCGGCAGGCGGACTCCCAACCACTGTGCCACCAGGGAAGCCCCAAAAACAGTTTTAAAAAGTCAAAGCTATGCCCATCTAGGAACAGACCAAACAGTATAGAAGATCTTATGATAAGAAACAGCAGTCTCCAGATCCTCCTCTCCCCATCCCAGCTCCACATACCAGAGGCAACCTCTTAACAGTTTGATATTAATTTTTCTATTGGTTACAATCTTAACTGTAGATCAGAGATTGCACGCTGAAGGCCAGCAGGTCATACCTTGCCCAAAGATGCATTTTGTTTAGTTTATATAGTGTTTTCTTTTCCCCTCTAAATAGTTGTTAACATTTTAAAATTGGAAGATTTCATATAAAACCAATTTTCTAGCCTCTCTTGAGAAATTGGAACCTCTGAACTTGCATTGTGCAGCCTAAGCTGGATAGCAGTTGCCTCTCTATTCAGGGTATACTCTCTAGTTCATTGCAGTCCCTATCTAATCAGCTTCACACCTTTCCCACCTGCCTGGCCTTCGTAGGCATTTGAGTTTGCAACCTATGCTTTATCTCTTTGTTACTCAAAATAAAGTTTTCCTATCAACAACTTGGGCACCACCTGGGAGCTTCTTAGAAACGCTGAATCTTGGACCTCATCTCAGACCTGCTGAATCAGAACTTGCATTTTAAAAAGAATCATAGATAATTTGTATACACATGAAAGGTTGAGAAGCCCTGGGATATAGAATCTGCTTACATCTAACTCAATTTCTTGATATATCAATTTTAGATGATCTCTAATGACATAGTATGAGAGATGAAGAAGTGGGATTGCAAGCTCTTAGTTGACGTCCATCTTTAACTTTACTAGGTATCACCAAATTAGGTTCCAAAGAAATTTTACAAATTTTCACTGTTATTGGTAGAGTATGAAGTTCCATTTCCCGATATCCCCACTGACACTTGGTGCTGAGTTCTTTTTAACTTTTAGTCAATCTGATGGGTGTTAAATGGCATCTTGTTGCTTCGCTTTGCATTTCTCTGGTGACTAGTGAGGATGAGCATTTTTCACATGTTGTCTATTTAGGCTTCCCGTTCTGTGAATCACCTGTTTATGTGTCTGTCCTCCTCCGCCCCTTTGGGGTTGTTTTCTTCTTTACTTATTGATATATATTCTGGATTTGAATCCTTTTAGTTATATGCATTGCGGTTATCTTCTTTAGTTTGTGAATTGTCTTTTTATGTGTTGATGTATTTTGTTGTATAGTCGTTTTACAATATAATTAATTAAAATGTATCAAGAATTTCTTTTTGGTTTGGTCTTTCCGTGTTTGGTTTAAGAAATCCTTCCCTACCTTGAGATCATAAGAATATCATCCTATACATTCTACTAAAAGTTTTAAAGGTTTGCTTTTCAGATGTAGTTCTTTAATCCATCTGCAATTTGTTTTGTGTGTGGTATGAGTTAGGATTATTCTTGGCTCTTCTGTCATCCCATGTTAGGGTTATTATTGTAACTGTGCTGCATTTATTGATTCATTTCAGGGAAAGTTGACATCTTTATAATATTAAGACTTCCCATCCATAAACATGATATATGTTTCCATTTATTCAGGTCTTCCTTTATGTACTTTGCTAATGTTTTATAATTTTCTTGATTAAAGGTCCTACACATCTTTTCTTCTTATAATTTTTAATATATTATTGTTTTATTTCTAATTTTGGTATGTTGATCTTATAGCCAGCATTTGTCAAACTCTCTTTATAATTCTGTTTGTCTGTAGATAGCTTGGATTTTCTATGTAGCCAATAATATCATCTGCAAATAACAGTTTTGTATCACCCTTTCTAAATCTTGTTTTCTTAAAAAATTCTTTTTTTTTTTTTTGCTTATTTTATTGTGGTCCCTTGAACTTCCAGCACCATGTGGAATAGAAGAAATCTTAGCAGATATCCTTGTCTTGTTTCTGATTTTAATGAGAAGTTCTCTAAAGTTTCACCATTAAGTATGATATTATCTTTAGGTTCTGGATTGATATCCTGTATCAGGTTAAATCAAGGTTCCCTTCCATTCTTAGTGTGTCAGAAGTTTTTTTTTTTTTTTTTATCATGAATAGATATTGAATTTCATCAACTATTTTTTTCTGCATCTATTGAAATGGTCATATATTTCTCCTTTGTCTGTTAATGTAGTGATTAAGCTGCTTGGTCTTTATGTTGAAACATTATTAAATTCTTGGAATGAACCCTACTTGTTCATGATTTTTTTTAATACTCTGCTGAAATAAACTTGCCAAAATTTTATTTTAGATTTTTACATTATACTTGGATGTTTGGTCTATAATTTTTCTTGTAGTGTTCTTACTTGGTTTTGGTGTCAAGACTATAATAGATTCAGAGATCAATTTTGCAAGCTTTCCATCTTAAACAACTATGGTAAAATCCACACCTAAAAGAATTGGGACCTATGGTATATTTGGTGGGGAGTTTTTTAGTTGTGATTCAAATTAGTTAGTGGTTATTTGTTTATTTAAATGTCTCTATTTGTTCTTAGGTCTATTTTGGTAATTTATGTTTTTCTAAAAAGAGATCATTCGTCTTCATATTTATTTGCACAAACTTGCACATATTTATCCTTCCATGCTTTTAAAATTGCTACAGTTTATGCATAGGTACCTACTTCACTCTTTTTCATACAAAGAACAAAGCAGAACAGCATTGGACTTTACAACATCAGTACTTAAAGCCTGGGGACAGTGCAGCAATACCTTCAAATCTCTGAGAGAAAATTATTTTCATCCTATAACTCTATACCCAGTGAGGTTAGACTACAGTCACTTTCAGCCATGCAAGGATATAGAAGGACTTAAAAAGTCTGCCTTTCATTCACCCTCTGATCTGCAGCAAAATGAGGTAATAAAACAAAAAAGAAGACATGGGGTTCAGTGAACGATGACATCAACACTGTAAGGTAGTGGAGGGAAGTCACAGGATGACAATGTGCAGCAGGCCAAGGGAACAGTCATTTCAGTTTAGAGCAGACAAATGAGGAGAGAGCCAGCTCTGAGAAGGAAGTTGTCAATAAATGAAATGGAATTGTTAAATTATCTGATACACATATGAGATCAGAAAAAAAATTTGGTAGACATCTGACTGGTCTAATGAAGCATTTTGATAGGTACATAGAACCAAAGGAAATGGGGAAAAAACCCTCTAGCAACTCTAGAAAAAACAAAAGGGTATGCAAGAAAGGAAACACAGTCATAGAATCTACTTGCTTCAACAATGCAAGGTGTTTCCATCGTAATAATGTAACTACTGACCACTGATTTAACAAAAATGAATTGGGAGCTATGTTCATGTATCAAAATAGGAATTCAATAGGTAATGCAAAAAATTGATAAGGAAATAACAATATAAGCTTACAGATTACATATAAAAATATGTAGGTAAATACAAGAAGAACCCAGTTAAAAGTGTTGATAGTGGTTATCCTTGAGAAGTGTGACAGGGGCGTGAGGAGGAAAAGAGATCACCAGTTTTCATTTTAAGCCTTTGAGTACTATTTTCTTTTTAAGATTTGTTTGTTTGTTTATATAATTCAGTACAGACTCAGGGATTCTTATTTTACCTATGGTTCTAATCTCTTACTATTATGTATTTATTTTAAATAAAACTTTTAGTGTTGAGTGTTCATTTTAGATTCACATGCACTTGTAAGAAATAATACAGAGAGATCTCTTGTACTCCACCCAGTTTCCCCCAATGGTAACATCTTGCAAAACCATAGCATGCTATCACAAGCAGGATATTGGCACCAATATAGTCAAGATACAGAACAGTTCCATTACCCTCATGTTGTCTTCAACCCACTCCGTAATCTTTGGCAACCACTAAGCTATTCCCCATTTCTAAAATTTTTGTCATTTCAATAATGTTATATAAATGAAATCATACAGCATGTAACCTTTGGGATTAGCTTTTTTCATTCAGAGTCTCTGGAGATTCATTCAGGATGTGTGTATTGATAGCTTGTTTCTTTTTATCCCTGAGTAGTATTCCACAGTAAGAATGTACTACCACTTGTTTAACATTTCACCTGTTGAAAGGCATCTGGGTGGTTTCCAGTTTTGACTTACTATAAATAAAGCTGATATAAACATTCATCTACGTATTTTTGTGTGAACACAAGCCTTCATTTATCTGAAATAAATGCCAGGAGTGAATTGCTGGGTCATATGGTAGTTATATATTTAGTTTTATAAGAAACTGCCAAACTGTTTTCCAGAGTGGTTTTACCACTTGACATTCCCATCAACAACGTATGAGTGATCTCTACTTCCTCACCAGCATTTGATGTTGTCACTATTTTTTATTTTAAGCATTCTGATAGGTGTGTGATAATATCTCATTCAGATTTTAATTTGCATCTCCCTAGTGGCTAATGATGTTAAACATCTTTTTATGTGCTTATTTATCATCTGTATATCCTCTTTGGTGAAGTCTGTTCGTGAGTTTTACTCAGTTTTAAATTGGATTTTTTGTTTTTTCACTTTTTGGTTTTGAGAGTTCTTTCTATATCCTATATACTAGGTCCTTGTCAGATATGTGGTTTGCATATATTTTCTCCTGTAACTAGTCTTTCATCCTCTTAACAGGGTCTTTTGCAGAGCAAAAGTTTTTAGCTTTGATGAGGCTGAACTTAACAATTTTTCCTTTTATGAATCGTGCTTTTGGTGTCAAGTCTAAGAACTGCTTAGTCCTAGATCCCAAAGATTTTCTCCTGTTTTTTCTTCTAAAAGTTTTATAGGTTTATATTTTAAATTTAAGTCTGTGGTCCATTTTGAGTTAACTTTTGTGTAAGGTGTGAGACTTAGGTTGAGGTTCATTTTTTTTCTTTTTGGATGTCTAGTTGTCCATTAGGTTGAGGTTCATTTTTTATTTTTTGGATGTCCAGTTGTCCAACACTATTTATTGAAAAGGCTATCTTTCCTCCATTGAATTACTTTTGCCCCTTTGTCAAAAATCAGTTGGGCATATTTTGGGGTTCTCTGTTTTGTTCCATTGATCTATGTGTCTATCCCTCACCATACAGTCTTGATTACTGTAGTCTGGTAGGCTCAATAATGGCCCCTCACAGATGTCTATGTCCCAACCTGTGACTGTTACTTACATGATAAAAGGAACTTAGAAGATGTGATGAAATTAAGGATCTTGAGATGGGGAGATTATTCTGGGTTATTCAGGTGGGCCCAATGTAATTGCAAAGGAGGCAGGAAGATCAGAGTCAGAGAGAGGAGAGTTGATGATGAAGCAGAAATGAGAGTAAGTGCCGTTGTGAGGAAGGGGGTCACCAGCCAAGGAATGTAGGCGACTGGAAAAGGCATGGAAATGGATTCTCCCCTAAAGCCTCCAAAAAAAAGAACACAGCTTTGCTGACACCTTGACTTTAGCCCGAGATTGATTTAGGATTTCTAACCTTGAGAACTGTAAAATAATAAATTTGTGTTGTTTAAAAACCACTAAATTATGGTAATTTGTTCCAGCAGCAGTAGGAAACTAATACAGTAAGTCTTGAAGTTGGATAGACTGGTTCCTCCCATTTTATTTTTGTTTTTCAAAATTGTTTCACCTATTCTAGTTCTTTTGCCTTTCCATATAAGTTTTAGATGAATCTTGTCTTTATCTACAAAAAAAATCTTGCTGGTATTTGGATAGGCATTTCATCAAACCTATATATCAGTTTGGAGAGAACTAACATCTTTACAGTTTTGAGTCTTCCAATCCAGGAATACAGTGTGTCTCTCCATTTATTTAGATTTTCTTTTATTTCTTTTATCAGCATTGTGGAGTTTTTAGCATATAAGCCCTCCCTATACATATTTCATTAGGTTCACACCTAAGATTTCTTTTGTTCTTGAGCAATTATAAATAGTACTGTATATAAAATTTTGGTGTCCATGTGTTCATTGCAAGTATATAAAATACAATTGAGTTTTTGTATGCTTATCACGTATCCGGTGACCTTGCTGAACTCATTTATTTGTTCTAGGATGTTTTTGTAGATTCCTTGGGATTTTCTATGTAGACAATCATGTCATCTACACGTATTGGCAGTTTTATTTCTTCCTTTCTAATCTGTATGAGTTGTGGTAGTTTGTATTTTAAGGAATTCATCCATTTCATCTTAGTGGCCAAATTTATGTGTGTAAAATTGTTGGTAGTCTTCCCATATTATCCCTTGATGTCTGCAAGCTCAGTGGTAATATCCTCTGTTTCATTCCTGATATTGGTGATTTTTTTCTTTCTTTTTTCTTTGTCAGTTTTGCTAGAAGTTTGTCAACATTATTGATCTTTTCAAAGAACCAGGTCTTTGTTTCATTGATTTTCTTGTTGTTTTTCTTTTAAAATTTTCATTAATTTTTTGCTCTTAACTTTATTATTTCCTTCTTTCTGGTTGCTTTTATTTCGCTTTTATTTTTCTAGGTTCTGGAGGTGGGAACTCAGATTATGGACTTGAGACTCTGTCTCTTTTCAAATATAAGCATTTAGCGCTATAAATACCTCTCTCAAAACTTCTTAATCTATGTTCCACAGATTTTGGTATATTGTATTTTAATTTTCATTCAGTTAGACTTCCTCTCTGTCTCATAGATTTAGAGGTGTGTTGTTTAGTTTCCAAGTGTTTGGAAATTTTCCTGTTATTGATTTCTATTTTGTTTCACTGTGATTGGAGAACACTTTCTTGTATGATTTCAGATCTTTTAGATTTAGTGACACTTGTTTTATGGCTCAGGATATAGTATATCTTGTTATATGTTTTGTGGGTGCTTGAAAAGAATGTGTATTCTGCTGTTCTTGTGAAGAGTCTTCTATATGCCAACTAGATCCTGTTGGCTAATGGTGTTGAATTCTTTTGTATCCTTGATGATTTCCTCTCTAGTTGTTCTATCAAATGCTGAGATAGGGGTGTTAAAGTCTCTGACTATACTTGAGTTTTGTTTACTTCTTTGAGTTCTATCAGTTTTTGTTTCACATATTTTGGAGCTATCTTTAGTGTATGAACATTTAGGATTGTTATCCTTCTTGGAGACTGACCCTATTATCACTATATAATGTGCCTGTAGAACTCTGATCACTTTCTTTGCTCTTAAGTCTAGTTTATCTATTATTATAGCAATTCTTACTTTCTCTTGATTAATGTTTGCATTAATGTAACTTTTCCCATTCTTTTACTTTCAACCAGCCCTTCCAGTTATATTTGAAGTGAGATTCTTTTAGCTAACATAGCATTGTGTCATATTTTTAATCCACTTTGCTCATCTCTGTCTTTTAATTGGTGTATTTAGACTCTTTATATTTAATTAGTGATATGTTAGGGCTTAAGTATGCCATTTTTAAAATTTTTTGATTGTTTTCTGTTTGTTCTCTTTGTTTTTCATCTTTCTGTTTTATTTTCCTGTCTTATTGTGGGTTACTTGAACATTTATTAGAATTCCATTTTTATTATCTGTAGTGTTTTGTGGTGTATCACTTTGAAAATACACTAAAACAAAAAAGAAAATACACACACACACGCACACGCACATGCACATGCACACACACACAAAAGAAAAGAAAAGAAAAAGAAAATTTGGTGGTTGTTCTACGTCTTACATTATATGTACATAACTTATCATGGCTTACTAGGGTTATTTTACCAGTCTGAGTGAAGTGTAGAAACCTCACCTCCTTTTATATCTCTTTGTCTTCCCCTGTTTATAATATAATTGTTTTAAATGCTTCCTCTACATACATTTAGAACCACATCAGACAATGCAATATTTTTTGTTTCAATTATTAAATATAATTCAGAAAACTCAAGAAGACAAAGAAAGCCCATTGTATTTACCCATATTATTTTTGCTTGCTGTCTTCTTCCTTCCTGATATACCAAGATTCCTTCTTTTATCATTTCCTTTCTGTTTATAGAATATCTGATAGCTATTCTTTTAGGGTAGGTTGGCTAGCAACAAATTCTCTTAGTTTTCCCACATCTGAAAATGTCTTGATTCCCCTTCATTCCTCGAGGATATTTTCCCCTGGATATAGGATTCTAGGTTGATGATTCTTTGCTTTCAAACATGTAAAATATTTTGTTACTTCCTTCTGGCCCTCATGGTTTCTGATGAGAAATATGTTGTCATTCAAAGTGTTTTTCTTTACAGGCAAGGTGTTATTCTCTGGCTGCTTTCAAGATTTTCCCCTTGTTTTTAGTTATAAATTTAATGATGATGTTTCTTTTTGTGGATTTCATTTCAGTTTATTTTGTTTAGGGTCTGTTCAGCTTCTTAAATCTGATCTGTAGGTTGATGTCTCTTGCCAAATTTGGAAATTTTCAGCTTTCCTTGAGTACTTTTTTAGCCTTGCCCATTTTCTCTTCTCTTTCTGGGACTCTGATGGCGTGAATGTTAGATCTTTTGTTATAGGTTCATAGGTCCCTGAGTGTCTGTTCTTTTTCCTTTAAGTCTATTTTCTCTCTGTTATTCAGATTGGGTAAATTCTTCTTTTTCCATCTTCTGGTTCATGGATTCTTTTCTCTGTCCCCTCCATTCTGCTGTTGAACCCATCCACTGAGCTTTTTATCTTGATTATTGTGTTGTTACCCTCTAAAATTTCTACTTGTTTATTTAGTTCTTTATGTCTTCTATTTTTCTGAGATTTTCTATTTTCTCATTTGTTTCAAATGCATTTGTAATTGTTTGTGGAAATTTTTTTTTTTACTATAGCTGCTTTAAGATCTTTGTCAGATAATTCTAACATTCTTTTCACCTCATTGTTGGCATCTATTGATTGTTTTTTCTTATTCAGTTTGAGATCATCCTGGTTTTTCATAGATGGACGATTTTAGATCAAAACTTGGGCATATTCATAGTATATTGTGAGACACAACACCTCCTTTAAACCTTCTGTTTTTGCTGGCTTTCTCTGATAACCTTCTAGTAGGGCAAGGGGTAGGTCTCCTTCATTAATTTCAGGTAGAAGTAGATGTCCCAGTTCTCCACTTGGCCTCTGTCAGCACCTGAGTTGGGGGTTCCTTGATACTGCGACATGAGGGTGGATGTTCTGGCTCCCCACAACAGTCTCCATTGACACCACTGGGGGTGGAGGAGAGATTATTACTGGCCAGCCAAGATGAAAGTCTGGCTTTCTCTGACATTACAGCCTGGTGAGGAGGTAAGTCTAGGCTTACCAGTTGGCATTTGCTGGCATGAGTGGGAATGAGGGTCACAGTCTTCTCTGTGTTGTTTAGTTAGAGTAGAGTGGTATTGTTTGAAAATTTTCTGCCTTGCTAGGCTGCCCCTTTCCCAGTTCTTTGGCTAAGTAGAGCAGACTTAACTTCTTAGACACTTTTTTCTGTGCCTGTTGGTATTTCTGGGTTGCCAGCTTCTTCAGATCCAAGTCTAGAATGTGTGAGGCAAAAAGAATATCCAGGTAAATTAGCACTGTGTAATTCTTTGGGTTCTGAAGTCCCTAGCTGGTCTGCTTTCTTCTCTGGACTTTTCAGAGTCTTCTTATGTTCGTTTTATATAGAATATCCAGGAGTTTCAGTTGTACTTAGTGGGAGAAATAGAGAAAAGTATATCAACTTCATCTTCTGAGAAGTGGAAGTCTCCTATTTTATTTTTGTGACCATGCTCATGCTTATTTTGATATATCTTTCTATATGTATCTCTCTTTAAAGAAAGCCATCTAATGAAGTTTCAGCTAAAGTCTTTTTTCCTCCCTTTAGGAAGTAGAGATATCAGCATACTCTAAAGCTGTACTCAAATCACTAAAGCAGGTGCTCAATATATTTTTGTGGATGTTAATGGCATTCCTATCACTACACTTCTTTTCTTTTCTTTTCTTTTTTTGTGGTATGCGGCCCTCTCACTGTTGTGGCCTCTCCCGTTGAGGAGCACAGGCTCCGGACGCGCAGGCTCAGCGGCCATGGCTCACGGGCCCAGCCGCTCCGCGGCATGTGGGATCTTCCCGGACCGGGGCACGAACCCGTGTCCCCGGCATCGGCAGGCGGACTCGCAACCATTGCGCCACCAGGGGAGCCCACTACACTTATTTTCTAAGGTACAAGCTGACTAATATTTCTCCTACATTTTCTCATACTGTAAAATGTGGTTGGAGGAACAATAACCTAGATAGGGTTGTGAAATGGTGTCTGCAAAAATACTAGGTACGGCAGATAAGTATCTGAAGCCCTAATTTTGAAAAGACATGACATAGAACATCCACTGATAACAATTTCTAGCTTCTATTAGATTTCAATGCTTATACAATTTTTGTGATAACATAACAGTATGATTTATTTAATTGTAAAAAAAGGATAGTCACATGTCTGGTATTTTCAACCAGACAACAGGCTCAAATGCTGAACCGTCTTTGTCGAAACCAGACACCTGGAAACCCCTGAACCTTACCCCACTGGAGCAGGGCAGGCAATCTGGGAAGTTTCCAGGAAGTCAAATTCAATAAGCATTTATTGTGCAATGAGAGGACATCTGGACCAGTGTACAGCAGAGTGGTAAAGTCTAACAACAGGCACTATGTAAACAGATCGCTGGCATCAGAGGGCTCTCAATAGGGACTACAGTTGTGTCCCCCAGTAGCCTGGAAGAGCTCACTGAGACAAGCATTTGGCTATAACCAAAGCACTGGGATGGATATGAGTATCAGGAAACAAGTAGAGCAGATTGAAGTTCAAGCAGAGACGACAGACAGATAGGAATGACAGGGCCCCAGGTCTAGAGGAATTACAATTCTGAGATGACCAAATTAAATACGCAGAGATAAAGGAGCAAGATGAAGGCCAAGTTAAAAGAAACAAGGCAAGAATCTAATCATCAGAATCTGAGTACAAAGAAGCCAGACTCTTCTACTGGGGCCACTTTATATGAACCTTGTACAGCAATCCATTTAAGCCTGATCTGCAATTAGGTGGAAAAAGTGGGAGGCTTCTGTACTCACTTTGTCTCTAGGATTTCTTCATGTTTGATTTTATTCACTCAATTCTCTTTTACTTCTAAGTTTGTTGTTACTATTTGTTTGCATTTGTTTTGTTTTGTTTTGTTTTGTTTTGCCCTTAGTCTGATTCCAGACTTTAGCTCTTGCTCTCTATTGAACCTATCGGAACGCCGCTTCTGTAGTTATACAAGACTGCCTTGGCTTTGGTTCATGGCACTCTTCAGGATACCCGGAAAGCCTGGATGTGCTCTCAGGCTTTTCACACTATAGCCACAGTGAAATTGTGCTCTGTTCTGGTTCCATTACAGTCAACCGATTCGTCCTACACTTTGGCCCCCATCTGACAGGGGAGGGGGAATCCAATATAGAGTAATACCACAGTTGGCTTACTACTGAGGCACTGTAGTGCCTAGGGCTCGTTAAATCTCTTTGACCACCATCCTTGGTCGCTGTGATCAGGGTGGGAACGAGCCTGTAGGTGGGGTCTAAATGACCCAGTCAGGCAGATCATTTCACTTAACCTCCTAGTATCTTTAAAGGTCAATATAAAATTTAAACAAACACCACTTAGAAGTAATAATTGTTGTTAAGTCACTCTTGCACATTTTGACAGCACTCTAAGCTTAATAGAAAAAAAAATATGACAATTATCAGGTTATTAAGGCAGAGTTACAAAACCATTTCTCATAGAATGTCTAAGACAGACATAAGATGCATATGGGCTCTTGTCTTGGTACGTCCAGACACTGGTGGGAAATGGTGAATGAATGGAGGAAGGACAGCAAAATTGGAGGGGTTAATGTTTACTAGGAGCACAAAGTGAGAAACACTGAGGTCTAAAAATCAGTGAAAGTAAATAACTAAAAGCTTATGCTTTTAAAATCACCTTCATTTCCATGTTTCCTCGGCACCAAAGTGCCTCAATCTTCCTGCCAAAAATTATGCTTTGTCTGGCCCGTACACTCACATCTCGGCCGGGGAGTTCCAAACAGAGACTCTCACCTACAGGGTCTCAGTGAAGTTTTCCGGGATTGGTTCTTGCCCTAACAGGAATGATATTAAGCTCCAAATCTCAGACAAACTGGACCAGTGTCAAGCCCTTATTCATCCCTTTTACCTGTTGCCGGAACTTCTTGCCTCTGTTCTGATTTTGGACACCAAAACTTCTAATCTGGTTTCTAACCCTTGTAACCTCTGCCTGAGTTTCAAGTCCATTCTTTCAGTGTGTTCCAGAACTGCCCTCTATTCTAACTTTATACTTTCTTAAACTTTCACTCTTTTCTGAGCATCTCATTCTGTCCACCATCTAGCTCTGCTGACCTTTCTTGTCCGGTTTCAGACTTCAAGCTTCCCGGTTACCATCCATTTCTGGGATCTTCACCAGACACGGCCTGTTTTGTACCTCGTTTTCTTGGATATCTAGCCTTAGCTTCTGTTTTTCAGTCCTGGGCTTTTGTCCTGGTCCTTGATATTGTCAGCATCCCATGTTCTTAGTTTTGACCCAGGATCAACCTGGCTTTGGTTGTTCAGTAAGTAAATTGCATGGTAGTCATGCTCTTAGGTCCTTTGGGCATTCATACTGATGACCTTGCCTCCCATTCCAGGGACTCCCACCTCACTCGTTCTTCCTGTAACTGTACCCTATGTTTCCATCTTCTCTAGATTCCTGCCCTCCAACAAATACTATCTAGCTTTATGTCCTAATTTCTTACCTATACATTTAAAATAGACTAGTTTAGGGCTTCCCTGGTGGCGCAGTGGTTGAGAGGCCGCCTGCCGATGCAGGGGACGCAGGTTCGTGCCCCGGTCCGGGAAGATGCCACATGCCGCGGAGCGGCTGGGCCCGTGAGCCGTGGCCGCTGAGCCTGTGCGTCCGGAGCCTGTGCTCCGCAACGGGAGAGGCCACAGCAGTGAGAGGCCCGTGTACCACAAAAACACACAAAAAAACTAGTTTATGTTAACAGTTAGTTATCTAACCATTCCTTTCTTCCATGTAAATCTATGTGCACTTTATTTTTTTAATTTTATTTATTTATTTATACAGCAGGTTCTTATTAGTTATCTGTTTTATACATATTAGTGTATATATGTCAATCCCAGTCTCCCACTTCATCCCACTCCCTGCCCTCGGTTTCCCCCCTTGGTGTCCATACGTTTGCTTTCTACATCTGTGTCTCTATTTCTGCCTTGCAAACCGGTTCATCTGTACCATTTCTCTAGAATCCACATATATGCGTTAGCATACGGTATTTGTTTTTCTCTTTCTGACTTACTTCACTCTGTATGACAGCCTCTAGGTCCATCCATGTCTCTACAAATGACACAATTTCGTTCCTTTTTATGGCTAATATTTCACTGTATATATGTACCATGTCTTCTTTATCCATCCGTCTGTCGATGGGCATTTAGGTTGCTTCCATGACCTGGCTATTGTAAATAGTGCTGCAATGAACAATGGGGTGCATGTGTCTTTTTGAATTATGGTTTTCTCTGGGTATATGCCCAGTAGTGAGATTGTCAACAGCTCTTTAAAATGTGGGCATAGTCCCTGAGGAGGGTGGAAGTTAATTTTTCTTTAGTACCTGTTTTCACTAACTGAAAGAAATCCAAAGAGGATTTTCAGTTTAAAAAAAAAAAAAAGGCAAAAAGCAAAAATAGCGTTCAGCGTTTATTTTGCAGCCAGCAACGCATCTGAGCAGGCAGAGTGGCACTGCCAAGCTCCTTCCCCTGGAACTACACTTAGCATCTCAGCATCAAGCTGCCATAGCTTTGAACTGTGTCTGTGGGCATCTGTACTTTATCTCGATTTATTTTTTGCATCCATCAGGATGATATGTCCTAAGGTAACTGTTTCTTTGCTTTATGCCATTTTGGCTTACAAAAGATTTCATAGGAATGCTCTACTTTTGAAAAGCGGGGGAAACCCCTACTCATTAAACAAAACCTCCCCTTCCCACCCCCGCCCCCCATCCCGTCCCTGGCAGCCACCATTAGCCTTGTATCTACTTTTGAATGGGGTCAGCTTCTGCTTATAACAGGCTCAATATGGATATTAAAGGAATGCCACACTGTTTTTCTTTTTAACCCAAAATTATGAATGGGCGTTAAGGTAGAGTTGGTGGACCTATTCTATTCCAACAAGCAGGAACGACCTAAGTAATCCTGTCAGTTGTGCTTAGTTTTGAAATGTGATGAACTCTAGAGGCAAAAAAGAGTGCTGTGGAAATCCATTTTTTCTTTTTTTTGTTTAAAAGAGTCTCTTGGATCTTGAATGTGCTATGATCTTTCTCTACATTGGAAGAATTCAGCTAATTATCAACCTTGGGTCTTTCTTCCACTCTTTGTGTAGTTGACATTTTCAGAATATAAATGCAACAAGAGAGGTTTCAAGGTGCCGAACATGTTTCAGCAATATAAAACAATACCATTACATGCATTCAGTGATAGGTATGAACTTTGTATAGCATTTAGATAGGTATTTTGCAGTCGAGTTAAGATGAGAAGATAAATATCTCCTAATTAGTTCATAAGATAAATACCTCCAGCATTAAGAAAAGAAAACAAAATCCCCAAGAAAACTGAGGGAAAGTTTCCCTACCTAGAGGGTTTGGCTTTTGAACCGTTCATCCAGTGAAAGAAACTCTGAATCACCTGTGCGTTTTACAATCCCAGAGGAACGTGAGCAAATCCCTAGAGCCAGGAAAAGGCTTTAAGGTGAGAAATGGTCCAAAGATCTTATTTCCTCATACTTGCCCTGTGATAGTCTGAAAAAAAGGCCTTTTTCAGATATGTTAGTTTTGTTTTGTACCATTTAAAATTATATGGGTACATCTTGCCTACCATTCCAAAAGGACTTTCAGTAGTAAATTCTCCCATGTATGAGTACTCTCTATATTAATTTCCTCCTGGCCCACACGTTCTCCAGGAAGCTCATTTTGACTCAATTTGCCGAAACAAAGTCACAAATGCTCTCCAATGCCTATTGTCTCTTCACCCTGGAGTATTCAGAAACCTGGGGACTGCCTCCCATGACCTACACTTTGGGACATGGATGACATCAGGGCAAGGGTCATTCAACAGAACGTGACTCTGGAAGGTGAAGAATCAGATATTCAAAGTCAACACAGAGAATAAGTCCAAGGAGTCCTAAAGAACCTTACAATCTACCCAACCAGTGAAATTGACACACATGAGATCATTAGAGGGGAATAAATAATGATTGGTACGATATTGCTCATATAAACTCATGTAAATAAAATATGAATTGAGAGAAGGGTGACAACAGGGTGGCTAAAGCAGGCGAGAATCATGCTGAGTCAAAGCGTGGGTAACATTTACTCTGGCACACGGGGAAAGGATGAAGACTCTACACTTAACACTTCCTAGTTTTACAATTCTTTCCTGTATATAGACTCATTCTATCTTTGTGGCAAGCCCTTCAGGTAGACAGAGAAGGCATTCTTATTCTAGCCCATAGGTGGGTCCCGATGCACAGTGGTAAGTAATTTGCCCTGGGTCTAGAGTCAGTGAGTGGAAGCACGTACCACTCCAGGTCCAGGAGAGCCTCTGCCTACAAGGAGCTTACACCTGTTCATCATGACTCTCCTACAGGTATAAAATGAATGTGTTAAAGATTTTATTTATCTTGTTATTAATGAAAGAAGTGGTAAGATGCTACAACCAGTTCAAAGGAGTAGTTGAAGATGCACACCTTTATATGGAGTAAAGAAATGTTGAAATGAATTTAAAAACAGATGGGACACTGGCTTTTTCCATGGGGGGCAGGGAGGAGGAGGAAACTCAATTGAACCTCCACCAGACAGAACTTATTTGTATGTCTGTGGACAAGAATTATTTTTCATTGCTACCAGTTATCTCCAACTTCCAGAGTTTTAAAATAGCTCAGAGAAAATCAAAGCCTGGAATCAGATAGCCCAGAAGAATCTGCTCTAAAGAGTGCATAGTTTCCAATGGAGACAGCCAGTAATCTTTTTTCCTTATTATAAATTTCCCTATTCATCTGACTTACAGACACAAACAGAATACAAATGAAGTAGTAGTAAATGGTACCAGGCCACAGGGCTGGAAATGGGGGTTATGGATACCTGCCACCATACCTTGGGCTCCCAAGCTGGTCTGGAGCTTCTTAGGACCAGGAACCTGATCCAGGGTGAGGGAAGTTGTTTTGTATTAAGAAGAGTCATTCAGAGGGATCTGCCCTAAGCCAGGCCAGTTTTGAGTTCAAGGCACGCTTGAAGATGAGGTTTCCAAGTTGCTAAGTGGTAGATGGTGGTGGATGCATTCCAGGCTGGCCAATTTTATAGTACCCAGGTTCAGAGATTCAGATCACTGTTTAACTAAGTTTATATCTAGCACAGCTTTTTTTTTTTTAAAGAAATTAGTAATTAATTTTATGATCTCAACATGGATGCACTCTCTTTACTGCCAGAAACTAGGGGTTCCAGATGAGCAAGGAAGAGGTTTTTATTGATGTCCTAATGAGGGGGTTGCACAGACATGCACTTACGAAAGTTGCATTCACATCCATATATATGAATATATAGCTCATCCATTAAAATGTAATTATGTACTTATGCAAGGTGACACCTACGTGGTGTGACCTGAAGGGTGATTACAAGCCTCCCCGATCCCTGATGTCCCCCTAGCGACATTAATTTATGACATTCCCACTATTAACGTTACTTCTTTGGAGAAAGAGTTAGTTCCAGAAGGCCCGTGTTAAAATGCAGCAGGATCTTTTAACGAGGAGTGAGAAAAGAGTGGGATGAAAAGGTCTAGAATGCAGGCAGAGAGGGCAGGCCTGAGAAGGAAGCCACGGGGGCGGCTCTGGAAAGTGTCACGAGAGGTGCCCTGAGAGCTCTAGATACCAAGAAGGAGGATCAGTGACAAGGAGGGCAGGAAAAGAAGAGTGGAAGCGTTAGAAAATAAAATTGACCATATCACAGAGTTGTGATGGCTCTGTAACAGTATCCAACAATACAAATACTGTACATTAAGAATTACTCTGTAGGAGAATTTAATTTCCAAAAGTCAAGTCACATGTTTTATGAGAGGCATCTAATTTTCCTAATGTTAGTATGTTGTTGAAAAGTACTTGGCTGAGAACTGATACTCTGGGACAAAAGTTGCAAATCAGGTATTACCAGAAAACAAGAGTAGAAGTGGGAAAACTGGTTTACCAGCCAAGGTTAAGGACTTAAATGCAAATAGCCAAGAGAGACATCTTTACCTCCATCTGCATCCTCGTCATCCTTGGGATCAAAGCAGGCATTAAATACCTATTGGTACACGGAGCTGTAGCAAATAAGTAAGCATATACGTGGTCCCCTGCCCTCATGGGATTTCTAATGCTGCAGACAATTCCATGGCAGAAGTACAGTAAATAAATTCAGAACTTGAAAATTTAATATCTGACATTAATGTAATAAATTACATATTTTCACTGAGTGCACATAAGAGGGTAAGTGCATTTACCAGAGCACTGAGCAAAGGAGCTTGAATAAGGAATTACTGCCACTTTCTCAAGACTTGTCTGGTGGAGATAGACTTTTAAGAGCTGTTTAAATGATGGGAAAAATGAAGCTCATAGAATGAGATTGGGTACAGTTTAGTAGACTATTCAGAGACGGGCATCAAATGAATGGGTAAATGACATCTGTTAGGGAACTCTGTTCCTTTACCCTCACGTTTTCTTGAGGGAACATAGATTAGAGGGACCCCCATGGTCTCTATCCTTGACCCTCCTTTATGCTTCACCCTACCAAGTGAAGAAAGACTTACCTGGGTAATGAGTTTCTGAGAAGAGATTGAGAATGCTCTGCTCTGCCTTTTCCAGGTCTTCTGTGTAAGGGTTTTATTGTGGTTTTCTCTTAGCTTATGGGAGAAAGCCTGAGCTTGTCTCCCTGAATCAGTGACTAAGTGGACGAGGATTCCTAATTCAGGGGTGGAGGGAGGTGTTAGAAAAACAGCTGAGGTCTCACATCTCAGCTGTGTCTTCCAGCCCAGTTTTCTAACTGATATTTTCAGCTCCTATCTGACTCTGGTGGTTGTCTCAGTTGCTTTCAAATTAGGAAGAGGAAAAGGGGTGTTCTCTATTGTTCTCCTAAAACCCAACAGAACAATGGGTAAATTTATCAGGAAGAAGTAGAGAGGGATGATAAAAACAGAAAGAAAACTCTCACAAACCTCATGAAGAAGCTCAAACTTCACCACCTTCCATTTTCCTTACTATAATAGTCTTCACGAAGATATGCTATTTAGTTCAGTGCTTCTCAAACTATAGTGAAAGGCCAGTGTTTCTTTCTTCTTTTTTTAAAAATTCCAATCCATCATGGAATGATGCTTTTAATTTTTTTTCACATTTTTATTGGAGTATAATTGCTGAATGATGCATTTAAAAAATAAAATGAGTCCATCAACAAACAGATGAACGGATAAAGAAGAAGTGATATATATACACAATGGAATACTACTCAGCCATAAAAAAGAATGAAAGTTTGGCATTTGCAACAACATGGATGGACTTGGAGGGCATTGTGCCAAGTGAAATACATCAGACAGAGAAAGACAAATACTGTATGATATTGCTTCTATGTGGAACCTAAAAAATACAACAAACTAGTGAACATAACAAAACAGAAGCAGACTCACAGATATAGAGAATATAGTGGTTACCAATGGGGAAGAGGGAAGGGGACGTATAGGGGTAGGGAATTAAGAGGTACAATTACTATGTATAAAATAAATAAGCTACAAGGATATATTGTTCAGCATAGGAAATATAGCCAATATTGTATAATAACTATAAATGAAGTATAACCTTTAAAAATTGTGAATCAGTACATTGTACACATGAAACATATAATATTGTACATCAACTATATCTCTATAAAAATACAATGAGAATGAATTACTATAAAATGATAGTAAATAAAAACCAAAGACACACAAAATGCAAGCCCCCAATTTTTATTATTGGATTGGCCAAAAAGTTCGTTCAGGAAAAACGAAAAAACCCAATAATTAGGTCCAACAGATATAATAAATACTGCTGCTTTGCTATAAATGTTTATAAAAGCTAACTCTTAATATCTGACTTATCTCATCACAGACCAGTAACAAGCAGTCCATGAACCACCACTGGTCTGCAGCCCACACTTTTTAGTAGTATTGATCTGGTCCACTCGGTTCACAGAACCCTCATCATCCTCCTATAATGATGCAGAGTGGCATAGTGGTTAAGAGCACAGCATCTGGCAACAGACTTCCAATTCCCAATGAATGAGTGGTGGAGTTAATACCTCCCTTAAGGTATGAGGAGTAAACGGGAATTTGTGTAAAGCAGTTGACTGTGTCAAGCCTCTTGTAAGTGTTCAATAAATGTTATTTGTATTCTGGGTGGTAGGTTTCTGCTTAATGTTTTGGAAGAGGCCTAAATGGGTGTAAATAAATATCTCCACAATTTGTTCTTTGAATGAGTCAGATTGCATTATCAATTATTATCTTCTAATAATTGGGGTAATTGGGTCTTTTTTTTTTTTTTTTTTTTTTTTTTTTTTTGCCCAGAGGATGACAGAATCTGTGCATGTGAATCAAGGGACTTGAAGACTAGGTCTCAAATCTGCATTGGTTCATCCTCGAGATGCAAACGTGACTCTGTTGGGTAAGCTCTAGAGAAGTAGTCTAGTCAAAATCATAGTCATCAATAGCTGTAAACAGTCATAGTCAGAGGTCTACCCTGGCCTCAGAAGATCACTGTGTCTGTTTCTAGCAATATTTGCAATGTTTGTTAGTGCTGCCTAATATTTTCTCCTAAAATATTGGTTCTACTTCCCATGAGACAAGCAGACCTGGAAGGCATGCATGGAACTAGAACAACTCGGGAGTCGGGGAGGGGTGCATTGAGGGTGCCCTGGAGCTTATAATGTACCTGACTGACTTGGGTCAGGAAGCAAAGTGTGCCAAATGGCCTTGTAACAGTGTCACACAGAGATTTCTACTTGTCAGAGAAGCGGCTAACTCTTCCAAGCCCCGCCCCTTCCTTGGAACTTCCTATTCTGCAATTTTCCGGTGCCAGCTAAATCTACCTCATTATAAAAAAATAATAAAGTATAAAAAAAGTAATAAAGCTACACCTGAGTGGCATAGAACATTAACTGGTTGTTTCCCCATATCAAACAAACATGCTTTTCAGAAAGGCAGAGCTAATGAAAGTCTGATTTGCTTTCACTGTTCCGGTCTGTTCAGTCTGTAGGGCCAAAGCTGAGGTGATCTGGGTCATGGGGACTCACCCGGCCGCCGAGGATCCTGCTCTGTGGAGAACCGAACCGACTTTTTTTTTCCAGTTTGGTCTGGTAAAGTTACAAGTTTCATGTTCCAAATTTACTTCAAGGCACTGCAGAGTTGAGTCCTGTGTGGTTATAAAGGGAATACTACCTACTAAGACAGGTGAACCAAAATTCTCAGAGATTAAATTTGCTTTTTAACAGAGGGAATAAGCTCAATGATATTTGAGGGCCGGTGTGCGTGTGGTGTGATGATATTGTAAAGTCAGGCCTTCAACAGGCATGTTATGTTCATCTCTGAATTTAACGCTTCTGAAACCCCATGCATTCTCACCAATGGCAGGAAAGAGGGCCTAAGGACTACCAGAAGAGAAGGAGATTTATTACCTTGTTATATTATTGATAAAAAGAAAGCTGAGTGATGAGTAAGACATTTCCCCCTAGAAACAAGGCCATCTGGCAGGACCTTGGCAGAATCGAAAACAATACAAAGAATATTAATGCTCAAATCCTCCTTCAAAATTAAAAGCCATTCTTGTTTCTCAGCTAATGAGTAAAAATGCTACATATTTACCTGGAATATAAACTGCAAATGCCTGTCTCACTGTCCTTGAATTTTTCGAGAGATGAGTGGGGAGGATTGCTATTTTAACAATTGAAATAAAATTACTCTCCCATTGAAATGATCCACTTCCTGGTGGGAAGCCTCACCTGGGGAATCGAGCTCTCTGTAGCCACATACTCAAATTCAGTTAAGGAGACAATGAGAAATAATAGAAGAGTCATTTAAGAGGAAGTCAATCTTTTGATGAAACAGAACAAAAGACTGACCCCCAGGAGGCTTCATGTTTCCTTCTGCCATTTTCTGAAAAGGCATAGTATAAAGTAGTCACTAGTGAATGAGAACACCTTGGTTCTGATCCAATGGAGTCCTTGGATAGCCCAGGCCACAGTGAGAAAACACTGGGCTAAAATATCCTGGTAACCTAGAGCTAATAAGCACACTGTAGAAGCCACTAATGTTCCCATGGCAGTAGCCCCCACCTACACCCCAAATTCCATCTGCCATAGATGATTCACCTGACTGTGTTCCTCCCACCATTTGAGCTTTTTTTTTTTTTTTTGGTTCATTCATTTATGCTTCAGATTAAGTGGCATTTAGTTGTGTGGGAGTCCTCTTTGGTTGATATGTGGCAATCTTCTGAAGACTTTCTAGCCTGTCTTCACTCAGGGCTGACTGAACCTTCTCAGGAAGGAAGACTCAATGGTTTTTTGTTCTGGACTTACTGAAGTCCCCTGAGATCCAATCCAGACCTCCAATCAGATTCTTGAATAGTCACTGCTCTCCTGGTGTCCTCATAATTCTTGAGCTGCCCTAAGTGCAGGATGAACCTTCTAGATACAATAACTGTCTTATAAAGGGTTTTTAAACCTTACTTGACTTCCAGAAGAAATTTAAGGACCTCTTAAGCCATTCTTGGACCCAAAGATTTGGGATGAGTATACTTAGTGGTCTAAATATAGTTTTGGGGCAGGAAGGCTAGCCACCTTGCTTCTGGGGTAGAGAGAGAGAGAATACTTGTTACACTTAACACTTGATTAATGCTTTACCATTTTCAATGTGTTTAATATTGTCTTATTAAATCCTCCCAAGCTGCGAGGTGAGAGTGTGGGTATTTCCATAAAGAAACTCAAGTCAGAAGGTTAAGTAACTTCCTCAAATGTACTATTCCAAACTCTTTCAACTGGAAAGGTAACTTGAGCACAAACGTGGATTTATTTGTTCTCATAACTCTGTGATACCTGGCAGAATTGAAGGGAGAAAATGTTGCCAGGAACCAGGGCCTCAGAGATTGAAATAAAGAAACAAAATTACCAGAAATGTCTCTCTAATCATCTTTATTTCTTCTTGTCTCTGCTTGGATTCCTTCTATATGCAGGTTCTCTTTATATGGTGGGAAAGATTGTGGGTAGTAGCCCCAATCATATGCCCTTAAAAAGTCATGATCAAAGTGAGGACTACCTTTACTTCAGACAATTTTGGGTAAGGATTCCAATTTGCTTAGCCTAGGTCACGTGCCCTATCCCTTCGGCCAATCACCGTTTCCCAGGAGATGCTGTGCTATGGTTGGTCGAGGCCTGGACCATGTGCCCATTCTTGTAGTGCAGAGTTGAGGGTGAAGGGGGAGCATTTGATTGACAGCTTCACCAGGAAGACAAGGAATGGGGAGAGGGTTCACTAAAGGGAAGATAATGTTACTAGGCAAAGAACAATGGGCAAGTGTGTGGGGTAGACAAGTACCACAACTACCACTGCCCACTACACCAATATTCTGGAAAATGCAGGTCACTCTTTCCAAATCACCATGCTAGGAGAGAGTGAAGAAAAACAAATTGGGTGAACACACAGGAGAATGTTTAAGGAATTTTAGAAGGCTAATTTAGAGCCCTTAGTCATTATTTTTGAGAAGTCATGAAGAAGAGGTAGACCTGGAGATATGAAAAGTCTGCGTACAACCCATAATTGAATATTTGTCTAGTTAAGAGTCATGCTTGGTAAGTTAAGAGAGCAGCAGTTTTCAAATATTTTGTTTTGAAGAACCTCTTACACTCTTAGAAATTATTGAGGACCCTAAAGATCTTTTGTTTATGTGAGCTATAGCTATCCATGTTGATCAAATTAGAAATTAAAACTAAGACAATTAAAAATATTTATTAGCTTAAAAATAAAAATGAATCACATGTTAACAAAAATAACATTTTAATGAAAAATAATTTTAATTTCTACTGCTTCATCAAGGATATTCCTAAGCAAACTGGCATTTCTTTTTCAGTAAGTGGATGGTGGTAAAGAATACGACGACTAGTAGTATAGTTTCATGCCTCTGTCTTGATTCACACTAAGGCACAAGCAGTTTTACCCACCACTGCTTTTTCACCATCAGCACAAATGCCAACACTCCAGAAAAAAGGAAATCCTATTTTGACCTCTCCAGTGCCCCCAAAGGGCCATGGGAACCCCCAAGCATCTGTGAACGATACTTTGAGAATCACAACTGCTCCAGGGTCAAGTACTAAATAGCAATCAGCCCAGCTTTATATAAAGGGAGTCATTCCATGACATTTTAATTTCTTTCTTTGATAGAAAAATAGGCCAAGGAGTTGAGTGAAACAGTATCATTGTAATGAAGTCACTTTGAAACTGTTTAAAAGTCTTGTTAGGTTTTCACGGTCATCAACAACAGAAAGCATTTGTTAAGCTTGCAGTTCCCAAGGATAGATCCCTGTTTCTTCTAAGCATTTAAAAGTGTAAGCTAGAATATATTGACAGAGTTTGCCACAGGAATAAATATGTAAGAGAGGCAGGTGGCAAATTTAAAAAAAAAAGAGCTCAGATTTAAACAATTGAATTTATATGTCAAATACTCAGATTAATTGATTGTCAGTCTTGCCCATGATAGCATCGTCAATGGCAAGTTGCGTAGACTTGTCAATCTGGACAGCACAAGGGAGCCACATCTGTCTGGAAGCTCACACCCAGAAAAGAGATACACGGTGTTTCACAGGCTGAGCCCTGGGGATGATATATCAAATCCATTCATGATTCCAAAAAGAAATGGATAGAGTGAGTAATATATCAATGTATAGCTCTAACCAGGACACTTGGCTAAATTGGGACTGCATCTTGGGAACAGGCCAGGTAATTAAAAAACAAATATATCAGGCCACTGGACAGAGTTTTGGGGCATTGAAGTTCTAGAGGTGGAACTTTGTTATTATAGATTATTTGTGTGCTTGTTTAATTGTCTGCCTTTTTTCACCACAGTATCCAGAGCCTAACATATTGTTCAGTAAATATTTACTGAATAAATAAATAAATGATTGCTTCTAGGTGTTCCTGCATGGTCTGACCTCTACCTCCCTTCCCAACCCCTTCTCCCACCACGTTCCACCTGGCTTTCTGGACTCAAGTCACAGTGACCTTATTTTCATCCCTTGACCACACCATACTGTCTACCATCAAAGAGCCCATGCTGTTCCCTTTGCTTGGAATGATCTTCCACTCTATTCCCTAATTACTACTCATTTGTCAGGTACCAGCTCCAGTTTTAGATTTATGTTCCTCAGGAAAGCCCACCTTGAGCTCCATGACTACAGCAAACCTCCTCTTATAAGCTTGGGCAGGACCCAGCACAGTTGTGGGGTTCCATTTATTTGTGTGGTTATTTGACTGATGTTGGTCCCTATTCCTACCTGATGAGATTGTAAGTCACATGAAGGCTGGGACTTGGTCTGTTTTCACTCAGCATTAGAGGTCACAGCACAGTGCCTGGGGCCTGGTGAGTGTTTCACCATTACTTGTGAAATGAAGGAGAGAATGAATGGAATATGCTGTTCCCTTGTCATGGAAGACATCTAATACCATTTAGGATGGGGGAGGGACATTGGAGGAGCCACTGCTTATCCTCTGGTTTCTTCAATTCTTTTCACTCTCTTTATTCCCCTCTGCAATTTATTTGCTTTCTGTGGTTACTCAGCTGAAATGACCATTAGAATCCTGATAGGCTAGGATAATTATTTAGAGCAGGAGTGGGCCAACTATGACCCATGGGCCAAATCTGGCCCATGGCCTGTTTTTGTAAATAAAGTTTTATTGGAACACAGCTATGCTCATTCATTTACATATTGCCTATGACTGTTTCTGCCCCACAGCAGCAGAGTCAAGTATTTGCAATAGAAACTGTCTTGTGAAGCCTAAAATAACTCCCATCTGGCCCTTTACAGAGAAAGTTTGCTAACTCCTTTTTACAGAAATGTACGGGCTTTTTGAAAACCCAGTATCTGCGTTTAACTTCCCATGTGTTGCTGGACTTCCTAGTTACACACTTACAATGATCACTGTGTGTGAGGGCTTAACACAAAAGGATATTAGGCAACTAGTAGTCTTTCCACACAATCTTCACAAAAGAAGGTGTTCTTTGATTTGTAGCCAAAGTCGGCCCTACTGAGCCCGCAAATTTTGAGTACCTTGCATGATGATAGCTAATATTTATTGAGCACTTTCAGTGAACCAGGCTCTTAACACCTTACATGGAATTTTCTCATATATTCCTCACAACAACTCTTTGGTGCATAGATTATTATTATTATTCCTGCTTTATAGATGAGGCAAGTAAGGCCCAGAGAGGTTACACTGCATGTCAATATCACACAGCTTGTGGAAGTACCTGAGCAAGAATTTGATTTGGAAGATTCTGACTCCACACAGGATCTGTGCTTTTAACCACTCTACCATCCTTCCCATTTGATTCCTTCACTCCAAAAAAGCCACCCTGTTTTTGATTTCTAAATATGAAGACAGTTCATGTGCTGTTGTTTCCAAGTGGGACCACTCAGAGTTTTGAGGTTTGAAGGTAAGATGTGGAAAGGTTTTTAAAAAAAAAAAAAAAAAAAAAAAAAAAAAAAAAAAATCCCAGTACTTGGCAGACTGCCAGACACATTAAAGTCAATCAATAAATGTCTTTATTGTAGTTGGAAGTGAGATGGCATTGAAGAGGAAGAGGATGAAAACAAAGAATTCTCCACTAGGAGATTCACCTCATCCTAGGTCATTGCCAGTGGATGAGGATATAGTTCCAAGTATTGGATTCACTGCTTAGAGATCTGGCTACCTCTGAGCATGTGAGTGGAAGTAGAAATATCTCAATACTTTGATTAGTTCTTCCTTGTAAACAAAATGGAAGATGGAAGCAAACTGTAATTAATTAACTATAGTACAGAATCAATAAGCCATACTCTATAAATATTAAAAATAATGAGAACACATTTCACTAAATGAATTATGAGTACAAAATCTAACTCGTTCAAATTTTCTGATATGATTAAATGGACTTCATCAAAACAGTTTTGTCTCCACAGTCAATGCTTAGCTCTTTTTTTTCTTTCTTTTTTTCCTTTTCTTTCTTTTCTTGTTCATTGTTCTTATGCGCTCTGGTTAGTTCAGTGATGTACTCTGACTATCCCCTCCTCTCATAAAATGGTCATAAGATCTCAGACACAAGATCATTTAAAGAGCAGATGCCCAAATTGCAACAAAATTAAGATTCCCACCCCACCCCGCAACAGATAGGACATATTGTGCCTCAGTTTGTGCACAAAGTTTTGCCTTGACCTTCTGTGTTGATAACTGCACCATTTGGAGTCAGCATTGGCAGCGGTAAGTTTCGGTCCTCTATTCTCTGGTTTGTGTTGCAATGAATTCAAATTGTTTCAATGCCATCAGCCTAGTTGTATTCCAGGACTTGGTTATTGGTGAATCTATCCTGACAATTAATGCTAAGTATAGCTTGTAGCTGACCCCAGCACACTTAATTTGCTAAGATAACAAGCTTAAAGGACACCTAGATGAAATGTCCAATTCCCACTAACAGGCCCATATTGTTTTAGTGAGAGGGAACTTGTGAACCTGCTAGACTTCTCGAGGCAGCCAGATTTATTCAAAAGTTGCCAAAGCCCAGTTCTGTCGATGGCATTAAGGGCTTCGGTTAGGTCAAAATACCATGTGTAATCTTGACGCTCCTCCCCGCATTTTTGCAAAACCAACCACATGATCGTGCCCAGCAGAAGCATCCTGCTACTTTGCATCCCATTCTGATTTCTTAAGTTCATGGTTTTGAGGTGCTGTGTTAGGAAGGACTTTGCCAGCCAGAGGAGTGGTAGGAATATGTTCTTTCATTCTTCCATTCAACAGCTATTTATTGTGTACCCATATGCTCTAAGTACTAAGGATACAACCGTGGAACAAACCAGACAAGAATCCCTTGCTCTCATGGAACTTACATATTTGTTGGGAGGAAAACAGAAGAACAAATACAAGATGTCAGGTGGTTATAAGTCCTACGAAGAATAATAAAGCAAGTTAAGAGGAGGGAGTGAGAGAGAGAGACACGGATGATCAGTGTTAGGGATATGTACTACTTTAGGGAGGGCAGTTAGGGTAGTTAGGGATCCACTGAGACCTGAATGAAATGAGGGATGTCAGAGGGAATTGCATGACTAGCAGCAAAGCAAAGTCCGTGGGGAAAGACAGTGCTTGGGTTGTTCAAGGAAAAGCAAGGAGGCCTTTGCTAAAGGGCAAAAGCAGAGTGAGGGAAGAGGCGGGTAGTACATGGGGAGGTCAAGGAGATAGTTGGGAACTAGATAGTGTAAGGTCTAGTGGGCTCAGATCATGTTATCATAAAAACTAATCTTGGTTTTACATTTTTTCTTTTAGAGTTCCCGTTTGTAAACTGGACCATTGATTAATATAATAATGTTTCATTTAGATATTTTTATATTTAGTTGCAGAGGTAAAAGCAGCCAGCTTATATCTCAATAGCTCAGAAAACTTTAGTTTCAAAGGAAACATGGTTTGGAAATAAAACATTTAGAACAGGAATTGATACTTGTATGGTGTAACAAAGTTGTGTCTTATTCAAAACAGATTAGTTCCCAGTGGATGGCTTAATTTTTGGCATGATAATGCCTGACATTTTCAAAATGCTTTCAAATCTGTGATCTCATCAGACTCTCATAACAACTCCAAGAGATGGGGGGACAGGTGGTATTGCTGATATGGAAACGGAGGGAGTTGATATGGTTTACCCCAAGATAACCCAGTGTATGAGTCAGTATTAGAGCAAGAGACTCCTGACTCGGAATACCGCTCCCCCCAGTAATCCTTTTAGCATCGCCTGCTAAAAGGATTATTGAGTAACTTTTTGACTCAGAGGTCAGCATGTTGAATCAACCAAATTATTAGTTTGTTCCTCCCTTCTACCTCCCAAGGGCATAAAAAAATGCACTATAGACTTGAGTAAGAAGGCAAGGGATTTCTCTCTGCCTCTCTGTCTCTCTGTCTCTGTCTCTGTCTCTCTTTCTCCCAGAGCAATCTTTGACCAGAAGCCTATAGACTTTGAAAGCATAGCTCTACACTCAGAGAAAGGTTGGGTACATAGGACCCAACCATATTGAAGATCACAATAGTACAGGGGCTACCCTTTTCCCACTCTTCCAGAAACCACTCTGGAAGAGCACAGCAGCTCTCTCTGAGTCCCACACATCTATGAATAAGGCTCATTACTTTAACAAGTTAAACTTCTGCCATCATATTCTCAACTTAACAGTATTTACAGTATATATATATATTTTTTTCTAGTTTTACTGAGAAGTATTAACAGTATATCTACTAACATCTTCCTAATGGTATATGGTAAAAAGTAAAAGTACCCCCTCATAAAAACAGCACAATCCCCTTCAAGAAATGGAATGTTGATTTAAAGAGGGGAGAGTTATTTTTTGGACGTTGTCAAGTGATTGAGTGACAAAGTGAAAGAAAGAATTCAGGATTTTTGAATTCCGGAAGTGGAGAGAGAATCCACATATTGTCACAGCTACTTTTTCATTACAGATGTTGACTTTTCCTGAGGCCCAGTCCTCAGTCGTCTCCCATCTCTACGCTCTCACCCTGGGCAAACTCACCCACATCCACAGCTTAATTGCTACACGCACACCCATGAGTTCCCCAGTTTATATTTCCAGCTCAGACCTCTCATCTGACCTCAGACTGGTATATCCAAATGCCTAACTGGACCGGTCCTCTAGGATGTCCCAACGCCCCCTCAAACTCAACTTGCTCCCCAACCTGGTCCTCTTCTAGCCTTCCCTCTCTCAGTGGGTTGCCCTATCATTCTATCCAGTGGTACTTGGGGATATTTTGATACCTCTTTGTTCCTCCCCCACTTTGAAACCTGCTCTTCTGGGGTCAAATTTTGCTTATTTTACTTCCTAAAATCTCCAGAATCCATCCACTTCTTTAGATCTCCATTACCACCATCCTACCACCTCTTTCCTAGCAATAGCTCTTCATCTACCCACATTCACTCTGGCTCCCTCTAATCTGTTCTCTTCATTGCAGCCAGAATGGTCTTAGCATAAGGGACGCCATATTGTCTTCATGCTTAAAAGCTTTATGGCTTCCCATCACTCTTAAAATAAACACAAAGAAAACCCCTTAATGTAGCCTACAAGGCCCTGCGTGACCTGGCACGTACTTATTTCTCCAGCCTTATCACAGACCCCTACACTTTCCTCACCTACTGCCACATTTGTCTTTAAGTTCTTCACGCCACCGTGCTCCCTCCTGCTATGTGGCCTTTGCATATCCGGATTTCTTTGTTTGATTTCTTTGTTGTTCCTTCCTTTCTCACCTCTTATTCATCCTTTAGATCTCATTTTGAGTCCCCAAGCAGGTCAACTCCAGCTGTTATCAAGTGTCTGGGCACTGTGTACTAGCCTTTGTAGCACTTATTATAGTTCCCTTTTGACATCTGTTAGTGTGATTATTGTCTGTCTTCCCACTAGAGTGTTAGCTCTTTGAGAGCAAGAACTTAGCACCGTATTCCTAGCGCCTAGCACACACTATATGCCTGGCGCATGGTAGGCACTTAATAATTATTTGTTGAATGAATGACTAAGTATGTTTAAGTACATTGGGTCAGTACTTTTTTCCCTGGAGAACAAACACTGGGGCCTTTTCAGTTTTTTACATTCCTTAAAGCTACTGACTGGATTCCATGGCCATGCCCAAGTTTAAATAGTTACCCATGTTTTGTAACAGTAGATTCAAGGATGGCAAAAAATAGGCCTAGTTAGGGCTCCCATAAATTTAAATACCAGTGAAATAAAAGGCACAGAGTTTTGCAACTGGAATTTCTGATGTAAACCATTGAAAAGAATGCCACCTTATTAGTGCCATTAGAATAATTTAATTTTTAACATTTTGTCCATTGTGTTTTTTCCCCTTTTAAATAGACTTTATTTTTTAGAGCAATTTTAGGTTCATAGCAACAGTGAGCTGAAAGTACAGAGAGTTCCTTTATTTTTTAGAGCAACTTTAGGTTCATAGCAACAGTGAGCTGAAAGTACAGAGAGTCCCTATATACTCTCTGTGCCCAGGCACGCACGGCCTCCCCCGAACCAGAGTGGTACATTTGTTACAATCGATGAACCTACACGGACACGTTATAATCACCCAAAGTCCAGAGATTACCTTAGGGTTCACTCTTGGTGTTGTATGTTCTATGGGTTTTGACAAACATATAATGACATGTATCCACCATTACAGTATCACACAGAATATTTTCACTGCCCTAAAATTCCTGTGTTCTGCCTATTCATCCCTCTCTCCCCCCTTATTCCCACATTCACTCTGGCTCCCCTCTTTTTATAGTGACCTTTTTATGGCAACCATAGTTTCACCTTTTCCAGAGTGTCATATAGTTAGAATCACAGAGGATGTAGCATTTTCAGATTAGCTTCTTTCACTTAGTAATATGCATTTAAAGTTCTTCCATATCTTTTCATGCCTGGATTGCTTTCTAGAGCTGAGTAATATTCGATTGTCTGGATGTACCACGGTTTATGCATCCATTCACCTACTGAAGGACATCTTGGTTGCTTCCAGGTTTGGGGAATTATGAATAAAGCTGCTATAAACATTCATGTTTAATTTTGTAAGAACCTGCCGAACTAGCTTCCAAAATGGCTGTATCATTTTGCATTCCCATCAGAATCTACATCCTCACCAGCATTTGTTGTCGTCAGTGTTCTGAATTTCGGCTATTCTAATAGGTGTGTGGTGGTATCTTATTGTCGTTTAATTTGCATTTCCTTAATGATATATGATGTGGAGAATCTTTTCTTATGCTTATTTGCCATCTGTATATCTTCTTTAGTGAGGTATCTGTTCAGGTCTTTTGTCCATTTTTAAAATTGAGTTGTTCATTTTCATATTGTTGAATTGTAGGACTTCTTTGTATATTTTGAGCAACAGTTCTTTATCAGATATGTTTCTTGCAAATACTTTTTTTCCCAATCTGTGGTTTGTCTTCACATTCTCTTGGTGTTGTGTTTCACAGAACTGAAGCTTTTAATTTTAATGGAGTCTAGCTTATTAATTATTTCTTTCCTGATTCTGGCTTTGGTGTTGTACCTAAGAAAATCCTTGCCATACCCAAGGTCATCTAGGTGTTTTCTCCTACGTTATCTTCTAGGAGTTTTATAGTTTTGCATTTTACATTTAGGTCTATGATCATTTTCAGTTAATTTTCGTGGAAAGTGTAACTAGATTTTTTATTTTGCATATGGATGTCCAATTGTTCAAGCACCCGTTGTTGACAGGATTATCTTTGCTCCATTGTATTGCCTTTGCTCCTTTGTCAAAGATCAGTCGACTATATGTATTTTTGTGGGTCTATTTCCAGGCTCTCTACTCTGTTCCTTTGATTTATTTGTCTGTTCTTTCACCAATCCCACTTGGTCATGGTATAGAATTCCTTTTATACATTGTTGGATTTGATTTGCTAATATTTTGTGGATGATTTTTGCTTATATATTCCTGAGAGATATTGATCTGTAGTTTCCTTTTCTTGTCATGTCTTTGTCTGGTTTTGGTATTAGGGTAATGCTGGCTTCATAGAATGTGTTAGGAAATATTCCCTCTCTTTCTATCTTCTGAAAGAGATTGCAGAGAATTGGCATAATTTCTTCCTTAAATGTTAGATATAACCCACCAGTGAACCTATCTGGCCTTAGTGCTTTCTGTTTTAGAAGGTTATTAATTATTGGTTCAATTTCTTTAATAGATATGGGCCTATTCAGATTGTCTATTTCTTTTTGTGTGAGTTTTGGCAGATTGTGTCTTTTGAGGAATTGGTCCATTTCATCCAGGTTAAGAAATATGTGGGCGTGGCATTGTTCATAGTATTCCTTTATTATCCTTTTAATGTCTATAGGATCTTTAATGATGTTACCTATTTCATTTCTAATATTAGCAATTTGTGTCATCTCTCTTTTTTCTTAATTAGCCTAGCAAGAGGCTTATTGATTTTATAGATCTTTTCAAGGAACCAAATTTTGGTTTTGTTGATTTTCTCCATTGATTTCCTGTTTTCAATTTCATTGATTTCCTCTCTAATTTTTATTGTTTTCTTCCCTGTGCTTGCTTTGGGTTTATTTTGCTTTTTAGCTTTGGAGGTTTCTACTGATATATCCTCAAGCTCAGAGATTCTTTCCTCACCTGTGTCCAGTCTACTAATGAGGCCATCAAAGGCATTCTTCATTTCTTTAACAGTATGTTTGATGTCTAGTGTTTCTTTTGTATTCTTTTTTTTAGAATTTCCGTCTCTCTGCTTATATTGCATATTTTTACTTTTTCTTTAGAGCCCTTAGCATATTAATCATAGTTGTTTTAAATTCATGGTCATAATTCCAATATTCCTGCCGTACTGAGTCTGGTTCTGATGCTTGCTTTGTCTCTTCAAGCTGTATTTTTTTTTTTGTCATTTAGTATACCTTATAATTTTTGGTTGAAAGCAAGACATGTTGTACTGAAAGTAAAGATCTTCCATATACAGGCCTTTAGTGATACGCTGGTAATGTGTAGCGGGGAGAGAAAGTTTTCTATAGTCCTATGATTAGGTCTCAGTCTTTTAATGAGCCTGTACCCCTGGGCTATAAAAGTCATCAGTGTTTCTCAGTCCTCCCTTCTCACCTTAGGTAGGACAGGATGGCTGGAGGGAATTGGAGTGGGTATTTTTCTTTCCTCATGTGGAAGGCTAGAGTAAGCTAAAATTGAATATTTCATTCCCTCCAAGTAAGTCAGGCTCCACTACAACCCTAATAGGTTAGGCTCTGGTAAGATAGATTCTCTTGAGGGTTAAGTCTTGTCGAGAAAAACAGAATGCTCCGGCCTATTTGAAAATGGATACTTTTCCCTTCCTCCTGCCAGAAGCCTGAGGGAATTTCCCTTTTTTCCTCACTATAAGAACCTGGTAGACAAATGTAAAATAGATAGCTAGTGGGAAGCAGCGGCATAGCACAGGGAGATCAGCTCCGTGCTTTGTGACCACCTAGAGGGGTGGGTTAGCATGGGTGGGAGGGAGATGCAAGACGGAGGATATATGGGGATATATGTATACATACAGCTGATTCACTTTGTTATACAGCAGAAACTAACACAACATTGTAAAGCAATTATACTCTAATAAAAACGTTAAAAAATAATTTAAAAATAGTAAAAAAAAAAAAAAAAAAAAGAACCTGGTAGAGCTCCAGGAGATAAAACTCACACAAGTGTGGGTTCTCCCCTTGAGTTTTTAACTCATAGACTTGTCCACACTAAGCCTCCAGTAATTCATCCATTGCAATTCAGGTTTTCCTACCCCAGACTGGTTCTTCTGGAGGTTTCTGCTTAGATAAGCTGTGATTCTCTGTCTCTGCCTGTCTGTCTCTCCAATTTTAAGGGACCATTTTACCCTGTGACCTCACTTCTTCTGTGGATCTAAGAAGAGCTGTTGATTTTTCAGTTTGTTCAGCTTTTTACTTTTTGTCAGGATGGAGTGCCGACTTCCAAGCTCATTACATGCTGGACAGGAAACCGGAAGTTCCTGTTATGTTTTTAATGCCACCTTTCAATGTAGATGTTATCTCTGCAACGCTTAGATACAAACGTTAGAAACAACAAGGTAATCTGATCTGTGTTAAAGAGTGAATTGCTTACTGAAATATTGGCAGCCTAGAATGACAGGCACTTCATTGTATATTAACTGTACAACTGATCAAATAGCTATTATTCTCCCCAGGCGAGGGTTAAGTTTTTTTTTGTAAGAAAAGGACTTCAACCTCAAAGGGTGGAGCAATAATGGTTAACTCTCAGAAGACAGGGACTACACCCTAAGCCATTCTTATTTACGATAACTTGCCTCCATCTCTGCATCATCATCACCACCTCTTGTACTATTAAAAGATGTCACTGTTGGTGGAGTCTTCCATGTGTGGAAGAGTGATTGAAGAGTCTCAAAAGTGAGGCAGTTTTCTCTACACTCATGTGTGTAAGGAGATCTAGGTGCCGTTTCTGTGGCCTTTCACAGTTCACAGCTCTAAAAGTCTATTCCCATTTGCAGTCTGTCTCTCCCAAACTTCTTTTCAGCTCTTCCCCAACATGAATCTTCTGCTCCAATCAGGCCAGTCTTCAGACTCTCCTCGACATGCCATGTTCATTCCCAGCTTCCGCCATCACTCATATTGTTTCTTCTTCTCTGTTATCCTCTCTTGCCCTCCTTCAGGATCCGTCTGGCTCAAGTCCAGACTTCTTGGTAAAACTTTCCACTGCCTTGGCCTTTTTGCACTTGTTCTGACACTTCTAGTCAGTACCAGGGCATTTAGCCCATTTGTTTTGTTTTATAGCTTCCTCTGGTTTATGTATTCAAGTCTTGTCTCCACAATAAGAGATTATATCTTATGTCTCTTTCATATCTCCCATGGCACCTAGTACGGTGGAAGGCACGTTATCATAGTTTCTGCTTGTTGATGACTTGCTTGATTATTATCTGCTGAGGATGTCTGAAATTCTACAGTAATGGGAAAATCCTCAGAGTTCTGCTTTACTTCGACTTTATGGCATTTTCCTGGGGAGAGGGACTACCTGTCTATAGTTACCCAACTTGTACCTGCTATGTGGAAACTGTTAGAATGTGCAACAGACCTGGTATAATTCCACTTACCTTCATTCTAAGACCTCTTTTTGGGTGATCCTCGTTTTTCATTTGATTTTAAAGACAATGATGATATAGTTATTAAAGAAACCCTAGACCGAACTCTGAAGATCTTTGGACTGATCTAAAGATTGATATTGCTTTAACACTGTTCTTGCTTCCTTAATCACCTGAGACATCGATTTTATAATTTTGATTTTCTGCTTTGTCCAGATAGCAAGATTTGTCACTAATTTTTAGTTGTCTATCTCCATGATTATCTTAGGATGTTATGTAATGTTTCCATTGATATAGCCAGTAAATGACCTCAGTAGTATTTGCATTTATTTCCTTGATTATTTGCACGTCATCTTGTGAATATTTTCCACGGCACACACTCAGACTACAGGAGCACTTGGATCTTGTATGAATTACATGCTTATTGAGAAGATTGGAAGCTTACCCCAAAGACGAGTTTCTAAATTCCTTGCTGGGTAATTAGTCTTGGCTACCAAAGATAAAAATGGACCTACTACACAATCTTTTTTTACATCCTTAGTGACTGAGGGGAATGGTCAGGATACCAATACCTACAATATAACTGACCATATTATTATGGGATCTTATGGACATTATCTCATTCTTAGCAATAAGACAAGTGACTAGGGTTCAAGAAATCTGTGCTAAATCTTTTGTCAGTTGATAATATGTTCTAGAATTCTTAGTGTTGATTGAATTTTTTTTTGTATCTGTCACAATGCAAAGAGCATGAATGCCTGTTATTCCACATGAAGTAAACTGTTCAAAGAAAATGAGACAAGGAACAAAATAGTGTTATATTTATCCAAGAGTTGTAAAAGTCTGGATTTTCAGCCATGTAATGGTTTGAAGCTATCTACTTTCATAAAAAGAAACATTGGTCACTGAAAGAAGCAAGCGGATCCCTGTGTGAAGTGTTTATAAAAGGATATTTAGAGCTTACCACGGGGGCTAAAGCTAGATGATTCCTCTGAAGGAGAAGAAGGATCCTTGTTGACTTAAGAGACTATCTGAGGAAGACTAACTCTTGGGAATTTACAGAGGATGAGAACTGTAGCCAGTTAATGACATTAGATAAGATGGCTTGAAGGACTCTCAGTGGAAACTGCAGTAGAATTCCTTTAGCTCTGGGAGGGGAGTGATGGCTTAGGCCTGGAGGAGTAGCAGTCTTCTATGGTGGAGGTAGGCTTAATAAGCCCCAGTTTTTATTAGAGGTGTGGCCTTGAAGACAAGAATTATTTAACACAAATATGTCAGACTGTTCCAGAGGGTGAAATGAGATCACATGAACACTACTATCCAAATGTCATCAGCTGCAGGTAGTGTTGGTGCTCTTTCTTCTTTTGTGTGTCCCAGCAAAAAAAACCAAAAAAAAAAAAAAAAACCCCAACAAACAAAAACCCAACTTATCACTCCTTCTTCAGGCCAAACCACAAAGTCTCCATGTATGCAGAATTAGGCTAATAGGTGAAGGAAGGAATAGGGGAAAGTGTCAGCTGATTTTTTTCAGACAAAGTTCTAGCACTAGCTTCAGCCTAGTCAAGATAGTCTCTTACACATATATTAAGAACATAGGCTATGTTTCTATTAGGGCCTGGGTGGAAATAGGAAGAGCATATCAGAGGAAGGAAACAGTGGTATAAAAGGAACCACCACTTCAGAAAGAGAATTCAATCTTGAAAGAGGTTTTGACTGTCTTTGTCATTCTTTCTTACTGCTCTCTTTCATTTTTTCAGGTTTAGTTTCAATATTGAGTCAAACTCTTTTGTTCATTCCTCTTTAGATCCAGAAGAGTACAGAGATTAAGTAGTATTCGTGGCTGAACAACCATGAGTTAAGATGGGTTTTCATCATGAAACGCTATGGAAAGTGATGGGTGATGTTGAGTTTGGTAGACCTCTTTGCCTTGAATTAATTCTACTTTATATCTAAAGCAGAAGGCTTCTGTTCCATAATTCAGTGGGATATCTTTTCAGGAAAACCAGCCTTGTTATGAAGATAATATCACTCTCAAACTACAGTTACTGCAACAGTGAAAACATGCAAGTACTCCCCCCATCCTTTTTCTTGAGCAGAGAAAGGTTTATTGCAGGGCCAAGCAGGGAGAACCGGTGGCTCATGTTCAAAAGACCCAAACTCCACAAGTAGCCCTTTTAAATTAGTTATCTCACTATGAAGATTTTCAAACCATAAAAAAGAAATAGTTGAACAATTACCTCATGTCTTGAAATGGAAGAGTTTACGGACTTGATTTGTTAGATATTGTTACCCATGAGGGAAGTGACAGTAAACCCCACTTCAACAGGTATGTTGTGAATTTCCAGACAAAAGTGGAGAAGAGGAAAGTTCTGGAAGCTATGGGTGATGACTCAGGAGATTTTAAAGTTATAAGAAAAATTCTTGAACATCAAGAGTTGTTGACAACATAGAGAAGAATCTCGACTTGGTAAAATATTACAAGGGATGGGAAGTGCTATAACGAAAAAGCAAATGGTTAGATTGACCTAGAGCTCTGTTTCTCAATCAGGGGACGTTTTGCCCCCTAGGTGATGTTTGGCAATGTCTGTAGACATTTAAAAAGAAACCTTTTAAACTTTAGTATAGCTTTAGCGTTACAAAAGAGTTGCTAACACAGTACAGAGACTTTCTGAATGCCTCTAGGTAGTTTCTCCTGTTGTTAACATCTCACACTAGTAGGATATATTGTTATGACCAAAGAAACAATATGGGCAACATTATTATTAACTAAATTTCATGACTTATTCAGATTTCCTTAGGTGTTACCTAGTATATTTTTTCTGTTTCAGGATCCTATCCAGAAAACTACATTGTATTAATTGTCATATCTCCTTAGCTTTCTCTAAGTGACAGTTTCTCAGATTTTCTTCGCTTTTGATGATCTTGACAGTTTTGAGGAGTACAGGTCAGGTATTTTGTAGAGTGTTCCTCAATTGCTATTTGTCTGATGTTACTCTCATGATTAGATTGGGGTTGTGGGCTTTTAAGGGGAAGGACAATAGAGGTGAAGTACCATTCTCATCACATCATATGCAAGGCTATCAACATGACATCACTAATGGTGTTAATCTTGACCACCTGTTGAAGATAGTATTTGTGAGGTTTCTCCACTGTTAAGGTATTCCCATCCACTTCCCGCCCTGCCCATCCCATACTCTATTCTTTGGATGCAAGTCACATGCTTGTGTAGCCCTCCCTTGCAGGGTAAGGTATGCTCCATCTTGTCAAAGGGGGAGTATCTACGTAAATTATTTGGAATTCTGTACAGGAGATTTGTCTCTTCTCCCATATTTATCTATTCATTGTTCACTTACATTTGTATGGAATCCTGAATATTTATTACAGACATTTAGATTTTTATAACAGTCTGGGTAAGGTGCTTATGGCATCTAGTGGGCAGAGACAGTAGTTGCTGGTCCTATAATGCACAGGACAGATCTCCACAACAAAGAGTTGTTTCACCCCAAATGTCAATAACACCAAGGTTGAGAAACCCTGCTTTAGAGTCTTGGATGTTCCACTATGTTAGATATTGCATATGGAAATACAGGTCTAATTTCATAATTGAAGTCAGTGAATAAAAGTTGTGTTTTCAGAGAACTTTGCTGGAATACATAAAATGAATAATTCTTTTGGTGTTATATAGACATAAAGTAGGAGATTTAATCTCTCTAAGACTATGTACAAAATGAGCTGGAAAGTTGAGGCAGCTACCCAGACTCTTCAAATCCAGTGGTATCCTCCACCTATCACCCTGCTATTGAAAAATTTTGAATAGTACAGAGCGGTAGTGTGCACTGAGTGAATTTACTGAATATTTACTTAGCACCAGTGTATGAGTTCTGGGAATCAAGAGAGGCTTTGGAATGACCCTTGAGGTGGGAAGGTGAAATGAAAAAGAAAATGCCATTTCCTTCAAAGTCTACCTCTGTACAGGCTCCTTTCCACTTCCTTGCCTTGTACTAGAATGGTGGTACTCAACCAAGGTCAATTCTGCATCCCCCAAAACATTTGGAAACATCTGCAGATGTTTTGGGGGAAGTCACAACCTCAGAGGAGGGGTGGTGCTGGCATCTAGTGAGACCAGGGATGCTGTTAAACATGGTATAATGCACAGGACAGCTCCCCAGATAAAGAATTATCCAGCCCCAAATGCCAATAGTGCCAAGGTTGAGAAACCCTGGACTAGAGGGGAAGAAAACAATCTTTCAACTTGATCAAATTAATTTCTCACAACCAGAGAAAGGTGTAGTTATCTTGGTAGAGCCCTTTTAAAATTGTGTGTGTGTGTGTGTGTGTGTGTGTGAGCGTATGTGTGTGTTTCACCAAGCTCTTTTCACTACTTCTTTGTCCAGATGATTTCTGGTGCTGAAAGACATTTTCAGAGCATAGGTGCATCTGAGTAAAATCAAACTTCTTACGCTAGCCTATAAAACTCTGAAAAACCAGCCCCTCCCCACCTTTCTGTCTTCTTTCCATGCTCTTCTGCCCTTGGTTCTCTTGATCCAGCCAACTGTGAAAGGTGCAAGCCCAGACTGGCATTACGACCTTTGCATTTGATGATCCTTCTGCCTGGACCACTCTTCCCCAAGATTTAAGCACGGCTGGCTTCCTTTCATCATCCCCATCTCAACTTAGACATCACCTTCTCAGTAAAGCTTTCCCTAATCACCCTATCTAAAGTATACCGCCACACAAAACTCTTGATCCCATAGTTTTATATTGTCCATAGCACTTACCACTTTCTGAAGTTATCTTATTCGTTTGTCTTCTACATTAACATACAAGCTCTCTAGGAGCAAGAACCATGTCTCTTTAGTTTAGCTCGTATCTGTGTGCCCCACATCCAGTCTGGCACAGAGTCAGAGTTAAATGAATATTTATTTAATGACAAAATGGATGGATAAATGAGTTTGGAGTAAAGATTTTAAATTTCTGGAAATTCGAATTTCTAAGAAATTTTTTTTTTTTTTTTTTGCTTCAGTAGGCTCTTAAGAAAAAAAATGAAAACTGGGGAGTAAAATTTCAAGTTCAGAATATTTAAAAAGAACTAGTTGTAGTTTGACGTCTTCATCATTTAGGAGCACACTACATGGTATATAAATTTCATTAGATCATAAAATAGTTATGCTTGTTGTATTGCATATAAGTGAAGAATTTATTCAAGTAATTACAAATTCAGAATTAAATTAAAAATAATTAAACTTTCATTCCTAGATTTTTTTCCCACTTAAGAGAAGTGGAAAAACCCTTGACGACAGGTGAAAACATCAATGCTGAAGCTGTTAGGTTTTAGGACTTAGGATCCCAGGCAGAGATTGAAAACATTCACTCTTAAAAAACAAGCCAAGAGAAGTGAGCAAGAAAAATACCTCACAACTCACTGAACATAGATTTTACCCCCAGGGAACGTTGTCTACTCAGTTTTATTTTCTGAAGTATTACTATCAGCATTGAGGTATTACTGAGATATTACTGTCTTCTTTCATGCTTCAGTTCATGATCTTTTGAAAATAGAAAGTTTAGCATCTATTGCTTTGTTCTTTCAATGCAGAGTTTTAATAAATAACTTATTGAGGTGAAATTCACACAGCATAAAATTAGCTATTTTAAACTATACAATTCAGTGACATTTAGCCCATTCACAATGTTGTACAACCGTCACCTCTACCTAGTTCCAAAACATTTCCAGAACTTCGAAGTAAAACCCTGCCCCCATTAAGCAGTGTCTCCTCTACCCTCAGCCTCTGACATTCACTTTTCCACGTTCTGTCTCTATGGATTTATCTATTCTGGATATTTCATATAAATGGAATTATAGGGACTTCCCTGGCGGTGCAGTGATTAGGACTCAGCCAGGGGCCAGTGGGCCAGGGTTTGATCCCTGGTCGGGGAACTAAGGTCCCGCAAGCCACATGGCGCGGCCAAAAAAAAAAAAAAAAAAAGAGGAATTATACATTATGTGACCTTTTGTGCCAGGCCTTTTTCACTTGGCATGCTGTTTTTAAGGTTCATCCAAATATTATTTGATTCTATGGTTATACCACATTTTGTTTATCCATTCATTAAATGACGGATCTTTGGGGTGTTTCCATTTTTTTTGGCTATCATGAAGAAAGTTACTAGGAAATTGGGTTGTACATGTATTTGTTTGATTACCTGTTTACAGTTATTTGGGGTATATGCCAGGGGTGGAATTGCTGGATTATACGGTGATTCTGTGTTTACATTTTTGAGGAACTGCTGAACTGTTTTCTGCAGCTGTACCATTTTGCATTCCCACTAACAATGTGGGAGGGCTCCAATGTCTCCACATTCTTGTCAATACTTGTTATTTTCCTTTTTCTTTTTTTATAGCCTTCGCAGTGAATGTGAAGTGGTGTCTCACTGTGGTTTCAATTTACATTTCCCTGACGACTAATGAGGCTGAGCATCTTGTCCTGTGTTTATTGTACATTTTGAGTGTAGATTATTTCTTTTTTTAAAAATTTAATTTTATTTATTTAGTTTTTTTATACAGCAGGTTCTTGTTAGTTATCTATTTTATACATATTAGTGTATATATGTCAATCCCAAACTCCCAATTCATCCCACCACCACCACTCCCACCTCCCTCTTTCCCCGCTTGGTGTCCATACTTTTGTTCTCTACATCTGTGTCTCTATTTCTGCCTTGCAAACCGGTTCATCTGTACCACTTTTCTAGATTCCACATATATGAGTTAATATACGATATTTGTTTTCCTCTTTCTGACTTACTTCATGCTGTATGACAGTCTCCAGGTGCATCCACGTCTCTACAAATGACCCAATTTCGTTCCTTTTTATGGTTGAGTAATTTTCCATTGTATATATGTACCACATCTTCGTTATCCATTCGTCTGTCGATGGGCATTTAGGTTGCTTCCATGACCTGGCTATTGTAAATAGTGCTGCAATGAACATTAGGGTGCATGTGTCTTTTTGAATTATGGTTTTCTCTGGGTATTTGCCCAGTAGTGGGATTGCTGGGTCATATGGTAATTCTCTTTTTAGTTTTTTAAGGAAACTCCATAATGTTCTCCAGAGTGGCTTTATCAATTTACATTCCCATCAACAGTGTAAGAGGGTTCCCTTTTCTCCACACCCTCTCCAGCATTTGTTGTTTGTAGATTTTCTGGTGATGCCCATTCTAACCTGTGTGTGGTGATACCTCATTGTAGTTTTGATTTGCATTTCTCTAATGATTAGTGATGTTGAGCAGCTTTTCATGTGCCTCTTGGCCATCTGTATGCCTTCTTTGGAGAAACGTCTGTTTAGGGTTGTTTGGTTTTTAAATATTGAACTGCATGAGCTGTTTATATATTTTGGAGATTAATCCTTTGTTGATTTGTTTGCAAATATTTTCTCCCATTCTGAGGGTTGTCTTTTTTTTTTTTTTTTTGCAGCCATTTATTTTACTTAGATCTGTCCCCATGCTGGTACATATAGATCAATTTCATTCACATAAATATATTGAATAAATATACCATATTTTATTCGTCCACTGATGAAAAAAAATCTTCTTCATTATATAAGTCTTACCCATTAACAGAATGATAAGTACTTGTGTTTTATTGGAAAGACACTCTAATCCCCTTTCAAACATGTATTACAAGCATATCTTTTTAATAACCTTTTGAAGACTGCTGACATGTGATAATGAGGTCTGCTCTCCCCTCCCTGCTGAGTGTCCTGAGATCTACCTGTATGTCAGAAGGCTTCTGAAAACCCAGAAAAATTCTTGAAGGGCTTTTTTAGGAAGTGCCACATACTAAAGAAAGTTTGCGATTTTTGACGTGTTAAGGAACTGAGGTATGGTGTTTGCCTAGCCTCTGGATATTAAGCATTTCCCTCTTTCCTTCCTGCAATGCCATTCTTAGTAAATAACCAAGTTTTGTTTAAAATTCTACATCTATGGCTCTTTTTTTCATAGCACCATTCTTTTTGTTTGTTTGTTTTTGTGGTACGCAGGCCTCTCACTGCCGTGGCCTCTCCCGTCGTGGAGCACAGGCTCCGGACGCGCAGGCCCAGCGGCCATGGCCCACGGGCCCAGCCGCCCTGCGGCACGTGGGACCCTCCCGGACCGGGGCACGAACCCGCGCCCCCTGCACCGGCAGGCAGACTCTCAACCACTGCGCCACCAGGGAAGCCCTCGTAGCACCATTCTTTGATTAATTGACATTACATTTTCCCCAGTGATGCATTGTGCATATTTTTATGTGTCTCTTCGGGCGGAGTTTCTGTGTAAGAAACTGTGTGAAAGTTGCTGTAGAAAAATTACTTAGAAGTTGAACTGTTGGTTTAGAGGGTTTGAGTATTTTGGGGTTTATCTAAATATTGCCAAATTGCTTTGCTAGAGTAGCTATTCTAATTTGTCCTACTTTCTATATAAGATTTCCCTTCTCCCACCACTCTTACCAGCAGGTGGTGCTGTGAAACATTTAATCTGGTGGCTGAACGTGGTATCTTTTTGTTGTTTTCATCTACATTTACATGGTTATTTATGGTACTGTTCTCTGTTCTATACCGTTGATCTGTCTAGTCTTACATGAATAACGCACTATTTTAATTCCTATAACTTTAAATAATAAAGAAATAACTTTAAATAATACATTCTGATATTCGTAGAAACCTATGTTCTTTCTATCGTGCAACACTGCCTTGATATCATACTTTTTACATGTACTTAGCTCTTTCCAGTATCTTATCTCTGTAAAATATTTTAAGCTTCTGGAAGTGAAAGAATGTTTATTAGGCACCATCTGTATACTGAATATGGGTTAATTTCTGTTGCTTCTTTCTTAGCACTTATTAGGGTGTGATACATATAGCAGGTAAATGAATGAATGAATAAACTAGCAGATCTCTGCCTCAATCGGTCAACGGGTGTGTGAAAGAAGATCTAATTAGGCTGTGGCCTTGCCTGATGCCTTAACTCATACCATTATTGTACCAGCACCTGGCACCTACAGTAATGGGTCCTCTCAGCTTTATCAGAGTTCCTGGAAGGAGTGCTGTTAAAGCCGCTTCCTGAGTTCCTGCTTTAGTTTCTAAAACATCATTCCACTGGGTCTTCCTGCCCCAGACTCAAGAGAGTATCATTGATGAGCTAGGACAGTAAGGGACCATCTCTGAGTGATACCTAGCACTGAGGGTTGTCTTTCTGTCTTATTTATAGTGTCCTTTGCTGTGCAAAAGCTTTTAAGTTTCATTAGGTCCCATTTGTTTATGTTTGTTTTTATTTCCGTTACTCTAGGAGGTGGGTCAAAAAAGATCTTGCTGTGATTTATGTCAAAGAGTGTTCTTCCTATGTTTTCCTCTAAGAGTTTTAGAGTGTCCGGTCTTACATTTAGGTCATTAATCCATTTTGAGTTTATTTTTGTGTATGGTGTTAGGGAGTGTTCTAATTTCATTTTTTTACATGTAGCTGTCCAGTTTTCCCAGCACCACTTATTGAAGAGACTGTCTTTTCTCCATTGTATATCCTTGCCTCCTTTGTCATAGATTAGTTGACAGTAGGTGCGTGGGTTTATCTCTGGGCTTTCTATCCTGTTCCATTGATTTATATTTCTGTTTCTGTGCAAGTACCATATAGTCTTGATTACTGTAGCTTTTTTTTTCATCTTTATTGGAGTATAATTGCTTTACAATGGTGTGTTAGTTTCTGCTTTATAACAAAGTGAATCAGTTATACATATACATATGTTCCCATATCTCTTCCCTCTTGTGTCTCCATCCCTCCCACCCTCCCTATCCCACCCCTCCAGGCAGTCACAAAGCACCGAGCTGATCTCCCTGTGCTATGCGGCTGCTTCCAACTAGCTATCTACCTTACATTTGGTAGTGTATATATGTCCATGCCTCTCTCTCGCCCTGTCACAGCTTACCCTTCCCCCTCCCCATCTCCTCAAGTCCATTCTCTAGTAGGTCTGTGTCTTTATTCCTGTCTTACCCCTATGTTCTTCATGACATTTTTTTCCTTAAATTCCATATATATGTGTTAGCATACGGTATTTGTCTTTCTCTTTCTGACTTACTTCACTCTGTATGACAGACTCTAGGTCTATCCACCTCATTACAAATAGCTCAATTTTGTTTCTTTTTATCGCTGAGTAATAGTCCATTGTATATATGTGCCACATCTTCTTTATCCATTCATCCGATGATGGACACTTAGGTTGTTTCCATCTCCGGGCTATTGTAAATAGAGCTGCAATGAACATTTTGGTACATGACTCTTTTTGAATTATGGTTTTCTCAGGGTATATGCCCAGTAGTGGGATTGCTGGGTCATATAGTAGTTCTATTTGTAGTTTTTTAAGGAAATTCCATACTGTTCTCCATAGTGGCTGTACCAATTCACATTCCCACCAGCAGTGCAAGAGGGTTCCCTTTTCTCCACACCGTCTCCAGCATTTATTGTTTCTAGATTTTTTGATGGTGGCCATTCTGACTGGTGTGAGATGATATCTCATTGTAGTTTTGATTTGCGTTTCTCTAATGATTAGTGATGTTGAGCATTCTTTCATGTGTTTGTTGGCAGTCTGTATATCTTCTTTGGAGAAATGTCTATTTAGGTCTTCTGCCCATTTTTGGATTGGGTTGTTTGTTTTTTTGTTATTGAGCTGCATGAGCTGCTTATAAATTTTGGAGATTAATCCTTTGTCAGTTGCTTCATTTGCAAATATTTTCTCCCATTCTGAGGGTTGTCTTTTGGTCTTGTTTATGGTTTCCCTTGCTGTGCAAAAGCTTTCAAGTTTCATTAGGTCCCATTTGTTTATTTTTGTTTTCATTTCCATTTCTCTAGGAGATGGGTCAAAAAGGATCTTGCTGTGATTTATGTCATAGAGTGTTCCGCCTATGTTTTCCTCTAAGAGTTTGATCGTTTCTGGCCTTACATTTAGATCTTTAATCCATTTTGAGCTTATTTTTGTGATGGAGGATTACCGTACTTTGTAGTATAGTCTGAAGTCAGGGAGTCATTCCTCCAGCTCTGTTTTCTTTTTTTCCTCAGGTTGCTTTGGCTACTCAGGGTCTTTTGTGTCTCCATACAAATTTTAAGATTTTTTGTCCTAGTTCTGTAAAAAATGCCATTGGTAATTTAATAGGGATTGCATTGAATCTGTAGATTGCTTTGGGTAGAATAGTCGTTTTCACAATATTGATTCTTCCAATCCAAAAACATGGTATATCTCTCCATCTGTTTGTGTCATCTTCGATCTCTTTCATCAGTGTCTTATAGATTACTGAGTAGAGGTCTTTTACCTCCTTAGGTAGGTTATTCCTAGGTATTTTATTCTTTTGTTGCAATGGTGAATGGGATTGTCTCCTTAATCTCTCTTTCTGAGTGTATAGGAATACAAGAGATTTCTGTGCATTAATTTTGTATCCTGCTACTTTACCAAATTCGTCGATTAGCTCTAGTTGTTTTCTGGTGGCATCTTTAGGGTTATCTATGCATAATATCATATCCTCTGCAAACAGTGACAGTTTTCTTTTGTTTTGTTTTGCAGCACGCAGGCCTCTCACTGCCGTGGCCTCTGCCGTTGCAGAGCACAGGCTCCGGACGCGCAGGCCCAGTGGCCATGGCTCATGGGCCCAGCTGCTTCGCAGCACGTGGGATCCTCCCGGACCAGGGCATGAACCCGCGTCCCCTGAATTGGCAGACGGACTCCCAACCACTGCGCCACCAGGGAAGCCCAACAGTGACAGTTTTACTTCTTCTTTTCCAATTTCGATTCCTTTTATTTCTTTTTCTTCCCTGATTGCTGTGGCTAGGACTTCCAAAACTATGTTGAATAATAGTGGTGAGAGTGAACATCCTTGTCTTGTTCCTGATCTTGGAGGAAGTGCTATCAGTTTTTCACCATTGAGAATGATGTTTGCTGTGGGTTTGTCATATATGGCCTTTATTATTTTGAGGTAGGTTCCCTCTATGCCCACTTTCTGGAGAGTTTTTATCATAAATGGGTGTTCCATTTTGTCGAAAGCTTTTTCTACATCTATTGAGATGATCATATGGTTTTTTTTCTTCAGTTTGTTGATACGGTGTATCACATTGATTGATTTGCGTATGTTGAAGAATCCTTGCATCCCTGGGTTAAATCCCACTTGATTATGGTGTATGATCCTTTTAACGTGCTGTTGGATTCTGTTTGCTAGTATTTTGTTGAGGATTTTTGCATCTATATTCATCAGTGATATTGGTCTGTAATTTTCTTTTCTTGTAGTATCTTTGGTTTTGGTATCAGGATGATGGTGGCCTCATAGAATGAGTTTGGCAGTGTTTCTCCCTCTGCAGTTTTTCGGAAGAGTTTGAGAAGGATGGGTGTTAGCTCTTCTCTAAATGTTTGATGTAGTTCACCTGTGAAGCCATCTGGTCCTGGACTTTTGTTTGTTGGAAGATTTTTAAACACAGTTTCAATCTCATTACTTGTGATTGTTCTGTTCATATTTTCTATTTCTTCCTGGTTCAGTCTTGGAAGGTTATACCTTTCTAAGACTTTGTCCATTTCTTCCAGGTTGTCCACTTTATTGGCATAGAGTTGCTTGTAGTCGTCTCTTATGATGCTTTGTATTTCTGTGGTGTCCATTGTGACTTCTCCTTTTTCATTTCTAACTTTATGGATTTGAATTCTCTCCCTCTTTTTCCTGATGCATCTGGCTAAAGGTTTATCAGTTTTGTTTATCTTCTCAAAGAAGCAGCTTTTAGTTTTATTGCTCTTTGCTATTGTTTTCTTTGTTTCTATTTCATTTATTTCTGCTCTGATCTTTATGATTTCTTTCCTTCTGCTAACTTTGGGTTTTGTTTGTTCTTCTTTCTCTAGTTCCTTTAGGTGTAACACTAGATTGTTTATTTGAGATTTTTCTTGTTTCTTGAGGTAGGATTGAATTGCTATAAACTTCCCTCTTAAAACTGCTTTTGCAGACTTCCCTGGTGGTGCAGTGGTTAAGAATCCACCTGCCAATGCAGGGGACACGGGTTCGAGCCCTGCTCTGGGAAGATCCCACATGCCGTGGAGCTACTGAGCCTGCGCGCCACAACTACTGAGCCCATGTTCCGCAACAAGAGAAGCCACCGCAATGAGAAGCCTGCACACCGCAATGAAGAGCAGCCCCCGTTCCCCACAACTAGAGAAAGCCCATGTGCAGCAACGAAGACCCAACACAGCCCAAAATAAATAAATAAATAAATTTATTTTTTTAAAAAAAAACTGCTTTTGCTGCATCCCATAGGTTTTGGATCATTGTGTTTTTGTTGTCATTTGTCTCTTGGTATTTTTTGGTTTCCTCTTTGATTTCTTCAGTGATCTCTTGGTTATTTAGTAGCGTACTGTTTAGCCTCCATGTGTTTGTGTTTTTTATATTTTTTCTCTGTAATTTATTTCAAATCTCATAGCGTTGTGGTCAGAAAAGTTGCTTGATATTATTTCAACTTTCTTAAATTTACCGAGGCTTGATTTGTGACCCAAGATGTGATCTATCCTGGAGGATGTTTCATGCGCACTTGTGAAGAAAGTGTAATCTTCTGTTTTCAGATGGAATGTCCTATAAATATCAATTAAATCTATTGTGTCATTTAAAGCTTGTGTTTCCTTATTAATTTTCTGTCTGGATGATCTGTCCATTGGTGTAAATGAGGTGTTAAGGTTCTCCACTATTATTGTGTTACTGTCAATTTCCTCTTTTATAGCTGTTGGCGTTTGACTTATGTATTGAGGTGCTCCTATGTTGGGTGCATATATATTTATAATTGTTATATCTTCTTGGATTGAATCCTTGATCATTATGTAGTGTCCTTCCTTGTCTCTTGTAACATTCTTTACTTTAAAGTCTATTTTATCTGAAATGAGTATTACGACTCCAGCTTTCTTTTGATTTCCATTTGCATGGAATCTTTTTCCATCCTTCACTTTCAGTCTGTATGTGTCCCAAGGTCTGAAGTGGGTCTCTTGTAGGCAGCATATATATGGGTCTTATTTTTGTAGCCATTCAGCAAGTCTATGTCTTTTTTTTTTTTTTTTTTGCGTTACGCAGGACTCTCACTGTTGTGGCCTCTCCCGTTGCGGAGCACAGGCTCTGGACGCACACGCTCAGTGGCCATGGCTCACGGGCCCAGCCGCTCGGCGGCATGTGGGATCTTCCCGGACCGGGGCATGAACCCATGTCCCCTGCATCGGCAGGCAGACTCTCAACCACTGCGCCACCAGGGAAGCCCAAGCCTATGTCTTTTGGTTGGAACATTTAATCCATTCACATTTAAGGTATTTATCGATACGTATGTTCCTATTACTATTTTCTTAATTGTTTGGGGTTTGTTTTTGTAGGTCCTCTTCTTCTCTTATGTTTACCACTTAGAGAAGTTCCTTTAACATTTGTTGTAGAGCTGGTTTGGTGGTGCTAAATTCTCTTAGCTTTTGCTTGTCTGTAAAGCTTTTGATTTCTCTGTTGAATCTAAATGTGATCCTTGCTGGGCAGAGTAATCTTGGTTGTAGGTTCTTCCCTTTCATCACTTTAAGTATATCATGCCACTCCCTTCTGACTTGTAGAGTTTCTGCTGAGAAATCAGCTATTGACCTTATGGGAGCTCCATTGTATGTTATTTGTCATTTTTCCCTTGTTGATTTTAATAATTTTTCTTTGTCTTTAACTTTTGTCAATTTGATTACTATATGTCTCGGTGTGTTTCTCCTTGGGTTTATCCTGCCTGGGACTCCCTGTGCTTCCTGGACTTGGGTGACTATTTCCTTTCCCATGTTAGTGAAATTTTTGACTATAATCTCTTCAAATATTTTCTCTGGTCCTTTCTCTGTCTCTTCTCCTTCTGGGACCTCTATAACGTGAATGTTGGTGTGTTTAATGTTGTCGTAAACGTCCCTTAGGCTGTCTTCATTTTTTTTCATTCTTTCTTCTTTATTCTGTTCCACAGCAGTGAATTCCACCGTTCTCTCTTCCAGGTCACTTGTCTGTTCTTCTGCCTCAGTTATTCTGCTATTGATTCCTTCTAGTGTATTTTTTCATTTCAGTTATTGTATTGTTCATCTGTGTTTGTTCTTTAATTCTTATAGGTCTTTGTTAAATATTTCTTGCATCTTCTCGATCTTTGCTTCCATTCTTTTTCTGAGGTCCTGTATCATCTTCACTATCATTATTCCGAATTCTTTTTCTGGAAGCTTGCCTATCTCCACTTCACTTAGCTGTTTTCCTGGGGTCTTATCTTGTTCTTTCATCTGGTACATAGTCCTCTGCCTTTTCATTTTGTCTATCTTTCTGTGAATGTGGTTTTTGTTCCTCAGGCTGCAGGACTGTAGTTCTTCTTGCTTCTGCTGTTGGCCCTCTTGTGGATGAGGCTATCTGAGAGGCTTGTGCAAGCTTCCTGATGGGAGGGATCAGTGGTGGGTAGAGCTGGGTGTTGCTCTGGTGGGCAGAGCTCAGTAAAACTTTGACCCACTTGTCTGCTGATGGGTAGGGCAGAGTTCCCTCCCTCTTGCTTGTTTGGCCTGAGGCGACCCAGCACTGGAGCTTACAGGCTTTTTGGTAGGGCTAATGGTGGACTCCGGGAGGGCTAACACCAAGGAGTACTTCCCAGAACTTCTGCTGCCAATGTTCTTGTCCCCGTGGTGGGCCACAGCCATCCCCTGCCTCTGCAGGAGACCCTCCAACACTAGCAGGTAGGTCTGGTTCAGTCTCCTATGGGGTCACTGCTCCTTCCCCTTGCGTCCTAATGCACACATTACTTTGTGTGGGCCTTCCAAGAGTGGAGTCTCTGTTTCCCCCAGACCTATTGAAGTCTTGCAATCAAATCCCACTGGCCTTCTAAGTCCGATTCTTTGGGAATTCCTCCTCCCATTGCTGGATCCCCAGGGGGGAAGCCTGATGTGGGACTCAGAACCTTCACTCCAGTAGGTGGACTTCTGTGGTATAATTGTTCTCCAGTTCGTGAGTCACCCACCCAGGGGTTATGGGATTTGATTTGATTGTGATTGCACCTCTCCTACCATCTCATTGTGGCTTCTCCTTTGTCTCTGGATGTGGGGTATCTTTTTTGGTGGGTTCCAGTGTCTTTCTGTCGATGATTGTTCAGCAGTTATTTGTGATTCTGGGTCTCTCACAAGAGGGAGTGAGTGCATGTCCTTCTACTCCACCATCTTCAGATTATTTCTGACTTTAGAATATTTCTGAACTTTTACAGTTTCTTTTATACTGTGCAGAAGATAGAAAGATCAGAAGCAAACAGGAATGAAAGAGCTAGTGTTATAAAATTATATTTGGCAGATACCCCAAATGTCTTCCTGGCCTCAACTCCTGAGAATATCACATTTTCCATAACACTGCAAAGTTCCTTTCTGATATCAGGTCTTACTGGCCTTGAATATTTGCTGATACAGTTATATTTAACTGTATCATAGCAGGAATGTCATAAAAGTGGCAGACAGGAAGTATGGAAGGCATATAGATGGGGCAAGTTGACCACCAACTCCATGTATCCATTGGGTAAAGAGGAGGTTGCAACCTCCTCTACAAAGGAGTGGACCTTTGTAGAGTAGATTGACCACATGCAGATAATTGACAAATGTATTGGAAGAGTTTACTTTTTTTCTTTAACAAATTAGGTAATGGAGAAGAAATCATCTTTCCCCTCAAAATTTCCACTTGCTTTCTCAGACACATTCCACATAAATGGAACAAACCATATTTTCCTGTTTTTTTTAAAATGATATTCCTGATTGTTCTTTTAATCTGAGCAATACAGGGCACTTTAATAAATGTGGTTATGGTAATTTTGCTTATGATTAGATTATCAAACGTCTGGCAAATTGACATGAGGTCGGCAATGTAGCAAAATAGGTTGAGCTTTGAGCCCAGTCAGGAGATCTGTGTTCCGGTCCCCAGTTCTGAAATAACTAGTTCTGTAAACTTGGATAAATTACTTAACCTCTTGAAGCCCCAGTTTCCTCATTTGTAAATAAATGAATGATTGGACTCTAGATTATCCTTAAAGTCCATTACAGCTCTAAAATTCTATTTGAGAAGTTCATGTGTTATGTTAAATTTCAGAGGCAATGCATACTATTTCTATGTTTGCATATATAAAAATTAAAACTGTTGCCTCAGTTCAAACATGTATCAACAGAATAAGTTAAAAAGGAGAAAAAAATAAGGCCTAGGGACACAGGCTTTCAAGTTCTGAAGCCACACTCCTCTTTGTGTACCGGCTAAGTGCCTCGGTATTTTCTACATGTGATGATCTGTCCTCTGCCCTGAGGTTTCTTAATCTAAGTTTTGCAATGTGTGTCGTAGATATTTGTTTATCAAACATAATGCAACTGTCTCAGACAGGACATAACACTATTTCCTAGTCAGTGGCTAAAACATTTCTCACCTCCTGAACTTTACCAGTCTTAAATTCCATAACTTCTGTGACCTCAAATGAAGATACCTTGACTTTCACTTGATGATATGATGATGGATTTTATTTTTTGCAGGAAGATACTGGGTTTTGAAACGATCCCCTCCCTTCACCTGTGGAAAACGTTATACTAAATGATAAGGTGATTCTGCCCTGCCACCCATACAGCTTCCTTCCAGACCCTGTGGCACAAGACCTGGGGAGCTCTGGGTCATTTCATTGCCATTGCCAGGGGAGTAAAACTGACAACTCTAGTCCCTGATGAAGAGTCAAGAGCTTACGATCTATCTGGGAAGGGTTATGTTACATGTAGGTAAAGCATGTTCATAATCTTGGGATTAATATACAAAGCCAATGGAAAGGGTGAAGCTGGTCATCTCAGATGAGAGAAGCTGACGTGGTCTTTGCATTAGTATTTATTTCCAATTTTAGAGGTTTCCTCATATTAGGATGCTACCAGAAAACTACTAGAGCTAATCAATGAATTTGGTAAAGTAGCAGGATTCAAAATTAATGCACAGAAATCTCTTGCATTCCTATACACTAACAGTGAAAAATCTTAAAGAGAATTTAAGGAAACTATCCTATTTACCATTGCAACAAAAAGAATAAAACACCTAGGAATAAACCTCCCTAAGGAGACAAAAGACCTGTATGCAGAAAACTATAAGACACTGATGAAAGAAATCAAAGATGACACAAACAGATGGAGATATATACCATGTTCTTGGATTGGAAGAATAAACATTGTGAAAATGACTGTACTACCCAAAGCAATCTACAGATTCAATGCAATTCCTATCAAGCTGCCAAGGGCATTTTTCACAGAAGTAGAACAAACCATTTTAAAATTTGTATGGAAACACAAAAGACCCCGAATAGCCAAAGCAATCTTGAGAAAGAAAAACGGAGCTGGAGGAATCAGGCTTCCTGACTTCAGACTATACTACAAAGCTACAGTAATCAAGACAGTATGGTACCAGCACAAAAACAGAAATATAGTTCAATGGAACAGGATAGAATGCCCAGAGATAAACCCATGCACATATGGTCACCTTATCTTGATAAAGGAGGGAAGGATATACAATGGAGAAAAGACCGCCTCTTCAATAAGTGGTGCTGGTAAAACTGGAGAGCTACATGTAAAAGAATGAAATTAGAACACTTCCTAACACCATACACAAAAACAAACTCAAAACGGATTAAAGACTTAAATGTAAGGCCAGACACTATAAAACTCTTAGAGGAAAATATAGCCAGAATCCTCTATGGCATAAATCACAGCAAGATCCTTTTTGACCCACCTCCTCAAGAAATGGAAATGAAAACAAAAATAAACAAATGAGATCTAATGAAACTTAAATCTTTTGCATAGCAAAGGAAACCATAAACAAGACAAAAAGACAACCCTCAGAATGGGAGAAAATATTTGCAAATGAAACAACTGACAAAGGATTAATCTCCAAAATATACAAGCAGCTAACGCAGCTCAATAACAAAAAAACAAACAACCCAATCCAAAAATGGGCAGAAGACCTAAACAGACATTTCTCCAAAGAAGATATACAGATTGCCAACAAACACATGAAAAGATGCTCAACATCACTAATCATTAGAGAAACGCAAATCAAAACTACAATGAGATATCATCTCACACCAGTCAGAATGGCCACCATCAAAAAATCTACAAACAATAAATGCTGGAGAGGGTGTGGAGAAAAGGGAACCCTCTTGCGCTGTTGGTGGGAATGTAAATTGATACAGCAACTATGGAGAACAGTATGGAATTTCCTTAAAAAACTACAAATAGAACTACTATATGACCCAGCAATCCCACTACTGGGCATATACCCTTAGAAATCCATAATCCAAAAGGAGACATGTACTACAGTGTTCATTGCAGCACTATTTACAATAGCCAGGACATGGAAGCAACCTAAGTGTCCATCAACAGATGACTGGATAAAGAAGATGTGGCACATATATACAATGGACTATTACTCAGCCATAAAAGGGAAAGAAATTGAGTTATTTGTAGTGAGGTGGTTGGACCTAGAATCTGTCATACAGAGTGAAGTAAGTCAGAAAGAGAAAAATACTGTATGCTAACACATATATATATGGAATCTAAAAAAAAAAAAAAGGTTCTGATGAACCTAGGGGCAGGACAGGAATAAAGATGCAGATGTAGGGAATGGACTTGAGGACACGGGGAGGGGGAAGGGTAAGCTGGGACAAAGTGAAAGAATAGCATTGACATATATACACTACCAAATGTAAAATAGATAGCTAGTAGGAAGCAGCTGCATAGCACAGGGAGATCAGCTCAGTGCTTTGTGGCTACCTAGAGGGGTGGGATAGGGAGGGTGGGAGGGAGATGCAAGAGGGAGTGGATATCGAGATATATGTATACATATAGCTGATTCACTTTGTTATACAGCAGAAACTAATACAACATTGTAAAGCAATTACACTCCAATAAAGATGTCAAAAATAAAAACTGTACTAGATAAGATAAAGGCTCTATCAAACTTTATGATCACAGAACTTTATCAGAAAAGTGGTCTGTTCTGCACTAACTTAAGACCTGTTTTTCATATATTTATTACTTCTTGGCTATTTTTTGTTAATTTACAGGTGTACTTTGCATCAGTGCTTTCCTTGTGTTTCTGTATTTTGTCTTTCTCTTAGCCCTAGGTCAACTTATTTCCCAAAAAGAAGCAGCTTCTGCAAAATGCTGGGAAAAATCCTGAATGTACACGAATAGGGATATGACTAATACATTATGGTATACCCGTACTATGGAATACTGTGTAACAGTGAAAAAAGGATGAGGTAAAATTCTTTAGATGCCTATCTACATACAAACATAATGACATGGAATAATGTTTGTGATATATTATTAAGTGCATAAGAGCAATTTGTAGAGCAATATGCATAATCTCATTTTGAAAAAATAAGTATATGTGACTGTATATATGCACAGCAAACATTTAGAATGATATATACCAGATTGTTTACAGTTATGTCTGTGGAGAGGTATCAGAGATTCTTTTACTTCATATACTTCTATTTGAACAAAAGAAGTAAACACGCACTTCATTTGTAATAAAATATATATATATATATATATATATATATATATATAATAAAGAGACAATCAGGGCTTCCCTGGTGGCGCAGTGGTTGAGAGTCCGCCTGCCGTTGCAGGGGACACGGGTTCGTGCCCCGGTCCGGGAAGATCCCACATGCCGCGGAGCAGCTGGGCCTGTGAGCCATGGCTGCTGAGCCTGCGCGTCCGGAGCCTGTGCTCTGCGACGGGAGAGGCCACAACAGTGAGAGACCATCAGTGGAAAGTGGGGCTTGCTGTGTGAAAATTTGTTTTGTAAATAGCCTTTCAGAAATGTATTATTCCATGTACAGTGGTGTACAGCTACTAAGAGTTTGTCCACCTTCATATAGGACCTAATCTGCACCATGGCTCAATAAAGAGCGAGCATAGTCTCAGGCAGGAGCTGATTCATAAACTGATCTAGACTGCCATACTTAAATTTTGCCCAGGGGCAATAAAATCAGATTTGTTGAACTCTTTCATAAATGCCATTGAAATGAGCTTGCAGAAAGTTGAGGTTAGCCACCGACTCTGAAAGTTGCCAGTGTGGATGGATTAGGTACATATCATAGCCAAAAGTGACTCTCAAAATCTATGAATTCGCCTTCAAGGTATTTGCTTTAAATGTCTTTTTATAGGAAGGGTTTTCCCTGGGTCTAATATAGAAGTAGGATGTTCCAAAATGAGACTTTGCTTCTCTCTTAGATGGGTTTATGTGATAATGAGATGGACATGTGAAACATTACTTACTCAGTCATATGTACATTTCCTCTGGAATAATAATAGTATCCACCTCATAGGCTCATTGCAAGGGTAAAATGAAATAATACATGTAATGTGTTTGGGGCAGTGCCCGGCACATACTAAGTATTCAATAACTGGTGGCCATCATTATCCAATCACTTGCTAAAGATTTTCCATTTGAATAACAATAACTTGGCCTGTACCCGTTGCCATATATGGTCCAAGTGAAGAAGACATATTTCTTACAGTATTTTAGTTTGAAAAAGGATTGCTTTGAATGAATGTTCGAAGGTTTAAGCAGAGTGAATACCTAGGTATAATGATGGGGCTTGTGGATTTCATAGAAGGCATTAGAAAGGGTACATTTAGAGGATTGAAAAGAATGGGGGTTGGCTTGGAGGTCAGAGAGTGATTTAGTGAATGAAAGTGAAGGTGGTGGTTGTGGACCACTTCGAAAGGGATTTAGCCCTTGGCTTTAAAGAAGTCACTAAATAAATAGGAGAATCTGGAGAAAGATAGGTGTGGTGTAATGGAAGGATACGAGTTTTGGTTCTAGTTTCCTTTTTTCTCATCTATAAAATGAGGAGGTCAAAGTTAGTAATTAATAGCCACCATTTTCTACATGCTTGCCATAAGCCAGGCATCTTAAGAGCATGATTTCATTGAACCCTCCCTCAGAAAAGCCTTATGAATGAGGTACCATTATTATCCTCAACTCACATATGAGGAGGCTGAGGCTCAGAAGAGGTTATATAACTTGGTCTAGGGTGGTCCAAGTCCAAAGCCCAAATAGTTTTCCTCCTGCTACTCTGACTCTCTGTGGCCTCCTGACTCTAGTAGCCAATGATTCTGAGTAAGGGACATTTAAAATTTTTAAAATTTTAAAATTTGGCTTGTCTTTTAAGAATGGGTGATGAAATCAAATCTTCTTGTATGTGAAAAGGAAAGGAAAATTGAGATTTAAGGTGAGTTATGATATCGATGACCTTTTCCCCTAACATTACTGGGCTAGAATCACTACAGAAAATGGGCAAAATATAAAAAAAGGTAACTTTTTGCAGATTTGATGACTACCACCGCCCATTAATTTGCCTCTGGCCTTATGGATAATATGAATATTTATTTTTCTTTTTGGGAAGGTTGCTAAAGCAATTTGCAAGGATATTGTGGAGGATTTTATTTAGAGGGGATAGGAATTCGTTTTTCAAAAGAGAAAGAACGAGTTAATGAGAGACAGTCAATTCAAGTTTCATTAAAACCCTGCTGGGATTTTGATTTGGACTTTACAGATGAATTTGGGAAGAACCGAGTTTTTACTATACTGTGTTTTCCCATCCAGATGCGTTCAGTGTCTTTCTATTTGTTTTGGCTTTTCAATTAATTTAAAAGCCAGTGAAATGTACTGGAATGACAAGAAATCGTTGTTTGAAAAGATAAAAAAGTCATTTCTCAAAAAATAACATTAAATCTAGCTGCAGTGTCTTTGGCCATTTTTGAAAGGAGTAGCCTAGGTTATTATTTATGTTCACAGTGAGAGCATCTTCTGCCTAGGTTTCTGATTTCACCAGTTGTTTCAGACATGCCATTGAAGACAATATTTGGCTTGGTTATTGGGTCTGAGAAAAAAAAAAGGTCTCATGAATGACAAAGCATAACATCATTTGTCTATGCAAATATTATTATAAAGTCCTGCTGCTTGTAGTGGGACCAAAAAGGAAATTATTATTTTACAAACATGTGAAGTATGTTTAACATGCAAAGGCTTGTTACACAGTCAATGAAGAACAGTTGTTTTCTGCCCTTCCATAAATAACTAATGCCAAGAGCAGCCTGGCTATCTGTTTCAGCTTCTTGTTACAGGAGAATAAAATGGGCAAGGCCTATATATTAGTACCCGCTAACAGAGCTGTCTTGGTAAATTCTGTTTGCCTTCAGTTTAATTTCCATGCTTTCGGTGGCTTTTATGTTGTATTTTGAATCTGTCAATTGCACTGTACGTTTTCCTAACTCTTCTCCATTTTCACATGTTTATCTCTTCTGTTTCTAATTGGACTAATAGTTCTGGGAAAAACTTATTACCCAGGAAGCCTGATGTAGTGGTAGGCACCCCGGTCTAGGAGTCTTGGGAACTGTGGTAGGAAATCCGGGCTCTGCTACTAGTTAGTTGTATGACTAGGCAAGTCATTTAACCTGCATCTGTTTCCCTATTTGTAAATGGGATAATAATCCCCTGTCTTCCAAACTAGTAAACAATGGTGCAAATGTTCTCTCTAAAATGTCAGACAGTTGGCTGGGGGAATGTTTTGTTCCTGGGCAGTTGTTCTGGAGGGTTTCTGAGGACAAGAAATTAAGCAAGGCTTATTTTGACCCTGAAAAAGTGAAAAAAGAGCAGCTAGAAATAGTGTGGATACACTTGGTTTCCTTTTTGTAGATGTAGCTCTTTTATCCTCTTCACCCGGGGTGTGGTTAAGTGGAGAGGAAAAGGTGGGGTACAGTAGGTGATAAAGGTAGCCAGAACTGTCAGCATTAATGAATAGTGTAAGTGATAACGATCTTGAAAATTCAACTAGTTTCTTGTCTGATAAGTACCTCTATATCTATATTTACAGACATCCTTATACACAGGTATAGATGTAGACATATGCATACATACAAACAAAAACTGATAGCTTCAGGCTCTTCCCTTTATACCTTGTAAAGCTGGAAGAACTTCAGTAACCTAGGACTGACTCAGTGTTCATAGGAAGTTACCTAATTGAAAAGGTCTGAGCTCAGTGACTGCTAGTAAAGGAAATTGACAAGAGTACTCTTTTATTATGTGTTCTTTTTCATTTTGGTCTGATTTACGTGCTACACTGGGTCTGTTCTGTGTCTGTGGGTTTTTTTTTGTTTTTTTTTTTTTTTTTTTTTTTTTTTTTTTGCGGTACGCGGGCCTCTCACTGTCGTGGCCTCTCCCGTTGCGGAGCACAAGCTCCGGACGCGCAGGCTCAGCGGCCGTGGCTCACGGGCCCAGCCGCTCCACGGCATGTGGGATCTTCCCGGACAGGGGCACGAACCCGCGTCCCCTGCATCGGCAGGCGGACTGTCAACCACTGCGCCACCAGGGAAGCCCTGTGTCTGTGTTTTAATTCCACCACTAGACACTAAGTTTATTGAGGGCAGGGATGATCATTTCTTTGATTTCGTTTGTGTTAACCCTATTGTACATGACAGTGCTCTGTCACTGTAGGTACCCAGTAAATTATATAGCTGAGAAATGATTAGTTATTTCTGGTATTACAACAAGATCTTGTAAATAAACATGACAAACTTGTTGGTTGAAGTCCTGAACTTTCTAGGTCAATCTCGAAAAAGGAAGTTATATGACTGCCATAGCAAAATTCATAGGCATATTATATATAAGTGGGTGGGCCTGCTGGAAATTGGATGAGTAATCCCACTTCAAAGAAGTAACATACAAAGGCTGTAGCTCTATGCTCTCCAACTGTGGGCCTCCAACCACGTACACTGTCACCTGAGATGCTTATTAAAGATTCATATTTCTCAGCCCTGCTCAGATCCAGGTATCCATATTTTAACAATCACCCCAGATGATTCAGATGCATACTAAAGTCTAAGAATAACTCTAGCCTGTAACCTGAGGTGGTCACACACACACACAAACACACACGTTGTTACCTCCAGTAATTCTATGGGAAAATACAAAACAGCGAGTGAAATGACATGTCCGTTCCTAGCAAGAAGAGGAAGCTAGTCCTCCATTATACATCAGACAACTGGAAGCATACTGGCATTTTCTTTCTTTTGGTGATATATTCTTGGCAGTTTGTCGTGGCTCATTTGCAATTATGGTCTGTCTCTTTTGAAACCCCGAGACAGTTCGCCAGCATTTTATTTTTACCAACAATTTCTTGAATCTCTTAGGAACAGTATTTGTAGGACTGGCTCAGAAACAACAATCGGGGCCAGTAAGATGTCATAGTGCTGCGGTGACGTTTCCTTATCAGTTATGAGCTCTTTTGCCATTACACCATCGTGGAAATGCAAGGCATTAAGTGAAAACCCTGCATTCCTGTAATATTTCATAAGTGGGGATGGCTGGATGGGGTCTTAACGTAGTGAGAGGCGAGATAAAGGGAAGAGAGGCGTTAGCTGGGGCTGGGAGAAGCAGGATGTCTTAGGCAAAGAACGTTAAGATCTCTCTCTATAGGAAGAGCAGTGAAGTCCGAAGATGAATATCTTGAAAGGGCAGCTGGAGGACGACCCGAGGGGAACTTTCATTCTGGGGTGGAGTCCTGGGAAGCGAGCGCAGGTGCGGGAGTGGGTCCGTTCTGCACCTCGCTGAAATCAGGCGCCCGGACCTCCCGAAAACACGCTCAATCACTCGGCCCCGGGGACTGGAGCTGGACCCTGCGGTGAGCCCGCGGGGCGCCGTTAGCCGGCTCAGCTCCCCCGGAGCACACCGAACACCCCCCTCCCCACCCCGCCGCTAGCAGCCCGCTCGGGCCCTCCTTTTCGGCTGACGTCGGGGTGAGCGGAGGCGGGAGCGTGGGTGGGCCGAGCGCGCCTTCGCCGGCGATTCGGCCGGCTGTGCCACACCACCGCGCGCCCCCGCTCCGCCCGCCCCTCCGGGCGCGTCTTTTCCGGGCCCGCGCCACGCTGCGCCTCGCCCCGCCTCCTCCTCCGCCGGCCCTCCGTGTGTGCGCGCGCCGCTGCGGCTTTTTCTCCGGCCTCCGTGGCGCGCCCCTCCTTGCCCCAGCGCTAGCGGGCACGCGGCTCCTTTCCACCAGCCTCTCGAGTGTCGACCGGCTGCGGAGACGCCGCAGGCAGCGCCTCCGGTGAGTAACCCCAGCCGGCGAGGCTCCTGCCCCGGCAACCCGTGCCCTGTCGCTGTGCCGGGGCCCCCGCTCCGGCCAAGCTATCGTCCCACACCTGAGCCCGGAGGAGGTTGAGGGGACGTTTCCATTACCGGAATCCGCTCGCTTTCTTCTGGAGCTCGGGCGTTCTACCCTCCCGCCTCCTCCGGGGCCGGGAAGATCCCCGAGGTCCCGGTATCATCTCCTTTGCTGAGGTCTGGGGTCCTCGAGACCCTGGCCTGCCTCTTCTTGCCGCTCACCGCCCTCCGAGAGCCAAAAGCATCTTCCCGATCGGGGTACTAGGCTTTGCCATGACCCTTTCTTTCCAAATGAGCACATCAAGGGCTCGCCAGACCTCCAAACGACCTTTAGGGCGCTCCTGGACCTCAACTCCATTTTGTCCCCTTCGAGTCTCTCTATATCTGAGAGCTAGGGGATCTCTCTGGCCCTAGAAGCATCCGCCCTTCGAATTTGAGGGATGCCCTAGCTTCCGATATCCTCTTAGCTTCCATATCTTTAGGTAGGTTAGAAAAACGGCTGGTTTCTAGCAGAAACATGCTCTTATTTTTTCCTGTTCTACCTATCTACATCCTTTTCCTCCATGGGTGCTGTATATTTAGCATCAGCTTTATTCACTTCCTCTTCCTCTCATTCGATTGCCCTACAGAAAGAACTGTGGTCGATGTCAATAGCACAGAGAAGAATCGAGGAGAATATGATTCACTGCCTAGCCCCCATTAAGGGGTTACATATTTTAAATAAGACGTCATTTCTTCTCTTCACTCCAGCCATCTCCTCCTTCAAAGGCATTTTTTTTCACCCTCTTGAAATGACTTTGCTCTCATCGTTTTCACCTTAAAAAAAAAATCATCCCTCTAAGAAACGGCGAGATGGAGAATAAGGGCTAAATGGCATTTAAATGAACCCCTTTGAAAAAGTAAGCAGTCTGCTTTATTGGTTAATGGTTTGATCAACGCCTCAGTTTCCTCATTTACAAAAATGAGGATGTTGAACGAAGGTTCCTTCTAGTGTTTTGATTCCAGGACCTCTAAACTCATGCTTAGTAACATGTTGCAGCATAACGGAGATTTAACCTGATGAAATCCTCATTTCCCGGTAGTTGCTTGTTGCTACGTTACTTTTTCTTTTATATTGCCTGTAACAGATAGTTTTACCTGCTCTTGGTACATAAGGCTGTAAGCAGAGATCCAATGACTGTACTGTCAATGAGCGTATCAATCAAGATTTTAATAGTGTGAGGCCTCTTCCTCGGATTGTAATAGAGCTCATCTTTACGATTGAAAAGAAGTGTGAGACTTGTAAGAATAATTAACACCCTCTCTGCCATTTAGGTGGAGGATGAAACATTAAACTGTTAGTCTGCTCGCACCACAGAATAAAGTACCTTATTGTTCTGATAGGAGAAGTAATTTGACACCTAAAAATCCACAGAAGGTGTAATGCAACAATTAACATCTTGAATAAATTCAATTTTCCCCCTAAAACCCCTATTTTAAAAATAAGAGATTCAGATTCAGATTTTTTGTTTGAGTGTTTTGGGTAGGGGTGGGATGGGTGGAGAAAGGACAGGCTTGCCCAGTTCAGTGAGAAGAGAAATGAATTGGGACTCTGGAGAGGCTCAGGCGCCAGTTCCAGTGCTAGCTGATTGTATAACCTTGAATAAGTCACTTTACCTCTCTTCATTTTTGCATCTGTCAGAGGGTCTTGATGTTGGCAGAATAATCCGTATAAGTCCCCCAATTTGAAAAATACATATATATATATATATATATATATATATATCTCACAATTTGCATTAAGGCTGTGCCGTAAATCCTTAGTTAAACTAAGCTAAGGTAAATCCTTAGTTATTTAGAACGTTTTTCTGAAAGATCTGCTTACACTGGTTCCAATCTATATACGCATAATTCTTAATTCATCCTTATCAAATGAATTACTATATGTGGAAGTCTATAAATTGGGAAGCATTTTACAAGAGTCAGGTATTGCTAACTTAAGCTTGCAAGTGAAGGGTGTGCATACCCCACTTTATTATTTTTTTTAAACATTCAGGGCTTTTAAGAAATTTGTACGGGAATGTATACATACTGCCTTGTAACTGTAATTGGCTAGGCGCTTGAAAAGAATATGCAGGCATCTCAGTCATTCATTCATTTGTTCGTTCATTCAACTTATCTTGTTCCTCCATCTGTCACGTATTTTGTGCCAGGCCACTAGGATATGATGGTTAAGAAGACAATCCTTACCCTGCAAGGTTTAGTTTTATGGTTCAGGATGGAGGTGATGATGGTGGAAGGTTTGGAGAGACAGTTTGTATGTCAGTTTATTTTTATTAACAACAGTCAAATCAGGGACAGAAGCAAAATCCTGGGGAAGTTAAGGCTCCCCAGGGGAGGAGGAGATGATTGTAGCCTGTAGACTCTCTTCTTGGCATTTCTTTTTTTTTTTCTTTCCTTGACTTTCAGTTATTGAGACTTTAACAAAAATGAAAGCTTTATTTTTTCCACTCCTGCTGTTGGTTGGTCTTATATATTCTTTATCTTCCTTTCTCTTTTAACTGTTTATTTTAAGATAGTTGTAGTTTCTCATACAATCATAAAAATAATCCCCTTTAATTTTCCCCAGTGGTAACATCTGGCATAACTGTAGCATAATGTCACAAGGAAATTGAGACAGATACAGTCCATCCACCTGATTCAGAGATCTCCAGTTTTACATCCACTCACTTGCGTGTGTGTATTCAGTTCTATGCAGTGTTACCATATGTGTAAATTCGTGTGACTACCACCACAGTCAAGATACAGGACAATTCCATCACCCCAAAGGTCTCTAATGTTGCCCTTTTATAGCCACAGCCATCTCCCTCCCTCCCTGATCCCTGGCAACGACTGATCTGTTTTCCTTGCCTATAATTTTGTCATTTCAAGAATGGTATACAAATGAAATCATGCGATGTGTAATCTTTTGAGATCGACTTTTTTTCACTCAGTGTAATTCCCTGGAGATTCATGCAGGGAATGTGTCTTGTATCAATAGTTCTTTTTCATTCCTGAGTTGTATTCCACGCTGTGGATGTATACAGTTTAATCGTTCACCCATCGAAGGACATCTATTTCCCGTATTTTGTAACCTATTATGAATAAAGCTCCTATGAAAAATTGTGCACTGGTTTTTGTATGAACATAAATTTCCATTTCTCTGGGATAGTTGCCCAAGAGTGCAATCGCTGTTCGTATGGTAGTTGCATGTTTAGTTTTATAAGGAACTGCCGAACTGCTTTCCAGAGTGACTGTGCCATTTTACATCCCCCCGCCCGTGCCCCAGCAATGCATGAACTGTGCTCATCCTTGCTGACACTTGGTGTTGTCACTATTTTTTATTTTAGCCATTCTGATAGATATGTATATAGTGATATCTTGTCAGAGTTTTAATTTGCATTCCCCTGGTGGCTAATGATGTTGAACATCTTTTCATGTGCTTATCTGCCATCTCTGTATTTTCATCAGTGAAATGTGTGGTCGTGTCTTTTGTCCATTTTCTAGTTGGATTTTTTTTTTTTACTGTTGAGTTCTGAGAGTTCTTTATATATTCTTAATACTAGTGCTTTGTTGGCTACATGGTTTGCAAATATCTTCTCCCATCCTGCAGCTTGCCTTTTCGTCGTCTTCACAGGGAAGTTTCGCAGAACAAAAATCTTTCATTTTGATGAGGTCCAGTTTATCAGTTTTTCCTTTTATGGATCATGCCTTTTGTGTTAAGGGGTCTTATGTACCTTTGTTATTTAATTTTATTCCTTGCTGTTCTGTATAACATCCAGTACTTCTGTAAGCAGTGTGAATATTTTTTTCTTTGAGCAATCCTGGAGCTCAGATGTATTCTTTGAACTAGTGGTCTTGATGGCTTTCAGTGTGTGTACATACTCATACATGGTCTCACTATATTAAAATGGCTGCCATCCTTTTGTGCCTTAAAATATAATTTCTGCCTTACCGGGCAGTCAAATGAAACATTAAAATTAATATTTTAAAATTAAGTAGACACGTCATATGCCAAGGAGATTTTTGGTTTCACTTTCTAATTTTAAAATATTTTGGCAAAACTGTATAGTTTCTAATCAACATTTGTGGTAAGTAGTCCAAAGAAAAAAATCGTGTTCTCATTTAAATGTACTTTGAAAGTCTGCTTCTGCGTTTTAAGTAGTGAAGTTGCGAATATGATGATAGATTTAGTAGGCTTTTGCTACTCAGAATAGTGAATAGAAGACTGTTGAATTTGTCTGTCTAGACCGCATGTTTTTCTTTTATAGTAGCTACTTAATGTTCATTTTAATTATCTTTTAGAATAAGCATTAGTTTTAAGGTGACTTACAGTGTTATATTTTGAAAAATAGATGTGCTCATATTATGAGAACTTACAGGAAGAGCTTAGTGATCGATTTTTAGAGTATTCATTTCTGTAAGGTGGTACTGAAATTATTACTTGTCCCTTCAGTGTCACCATATTTGCTCAAATAAGTGTATAGCCAGGGTAGTGGATTTGAAAAAGATCAATCGTTGGTATAAGACAAGGGCTGGTAAAATACTGCCGGTGGCCAAATCCTGCCCACCACCTGTTTTTATGTATAAATTTCTGTTGGAACACGGGCACATCCATTCATTTATGTATTGTCTGGCTGCATTCAAAATACAGTGTCAGAGTTGAAACGGAGAACTTATGACCCTAAAAGCCAATTTACTCTCTGGTAAATTTTACACAAAAAGTTTGCCCAGAGATAACGCAACCTTAAAAATTATTGAGTCTCTATGTTATAAAGGAAATTTGACAAACTTTACCTTGACCTTTAGTATCTTTTAGGTATATTTCCATGGGAAATTGTGGTTCAGAACAGTGTATTCATTTTCTTTAACTAAGTCTGAAGGCACTGTGGTCTAGGAGCAGCATTAAGGAATGGATAGAGAGTTGGGAAGGTTGATGTTGTTGTTGTCGTCAAGTGTGGGGTATTTCAGTGTGAATGTCAATCTACAAGTATGGCAAATAGTGAGATTCAGAAGCAGGCCTGTCCAGTTGCGATGTCCTTTGGAGATCCTGCTGTAAGCCAGAGCGGTAACGACAGAGCCAGGTATATGGCAGCCTGTTGCTCCTGCTCCCCAAACTTCTGTGATCTTTTTTTTTTTTTTTTTTTTTTTTCCCGGTACGCGGGCCTCTCACTGTTGTGGCCTCTCCCATTGCGGAGCACAGGCTCCGGACGCGCAGGCTCAGCGGCCGTGGCTCACGGGCCCAGCCGCTCTGCGGCATGTGGGATCTTCCCGGACCAGGGCACGAACCCGTGTCCCCTGCATCGGCAGGTGGACTCTCAACCACTGCGCCACCAGGGAAGCCCTGTAATCTTTAAATACATAGTAGTTTGAGCCTATCAAGCTGACCTTAAGACTGGCTGGTTTATTATTTTGTTTGCACAGCTTCCTTTCGTACATTAGAAGTTCACACTTTAGTTCTTTTAAACGTCCTACCTACAAGTAATGTTGAAAATGGAAATTGAGTTAGCACTGTGGGCTGTATATTTGGAAAGAAATGGATCTCAGCCTCACATCATACACAAAAATACATTAAGGATGTATTTTAAAAATTTCTGGAAAGCACAAGACACCATAACAAAGTTAAAAAGGCATATGACAGACTGGGGGGAAATAACTTCTACATATGCAGTGGAAGCTTTTATTGACTTTTACTTAACTGACTCACCATATTAAATGATACTCATTTCTTTCATAAAATACACTGTGCCCTGAACACTTGATATTAGTAGGTTGGTCTCAGGTAAGCCAGGCTTGTGGACCCACCAGTACAACAGATGCTTTTATTACTGAACCTATATATGCTCGTTGTTCTTGTTTTTGTAAATACGTAATTTATTTTCATATTTTATAATGTGATACAGTCTGAGTAGTGGGGAATTGAAGTTCTTACTGAAAATTTACATATGAAATGATATGATGTCTGGTATTTGCTTCAGATTATATGGGGGTTGAGGTACGGAGTGCATAGAGATGTGAAAGAAATAAAATTCAGCACGTATAGATAATTGTTGAAGCTGGGGGATAGGTTTATTATAACAAAACAAATGGTATGCTTTGGAAAGAGTTGATGAAAGCAAGTTATTACTGTATAATTAGGTGTGGGTAAGACAACGATAGAAGATTTGTATAAAATAAATATAAAAATCTGAGGGGTTCTCTACTCATAGTTCCTTGCAAGTGTCTTTTAAGTTCTTTGACATTCTACATTATCTAAGAATTCAAATTAACTTTCTTTACAATCCAGGGACCTGGAGTTAAAGAAAGGTCTTGGCTTCTTGGCCCTTTATCAAAAGTTTGACGAATGAGTGTACATTTACCACTGATAAAATGAAGACAAAATGAAATGTTTGTCATGTGCATATTTTCTTATGACTGTTCACCTTAGTTGACCTTTTCAATTAGCTAATCAAGTGTTCCAAATAACATTAGATAAAAAGGTTTCTACTGTGTAATATCTATGATATGTAAAGAGCTCCTACAGATCAATAAGAAAAAGGCACCTGTTAGAAAAAGTGGCACAGGGTTATGAATTGGCCTTTCACATAAGAAGAGATTGAAATGATGATTAAAAAAGAAAAGATGCTCGAATTCATTCTAGTAGTTAGGGAAATGAAAACCTTTTTTTTTTTTTAACCAAATACATTGGCAAAAACTATAATATCCACTTTTTGAAAGAAATGGGCACTCTCATACACTGTTAATGAGAGTGCAAATTGTGTAACTTTTTGATAGAGGGTACCAAAATCCTCTCATTTTTTAAATATGCATGTATTTTGGCCCAGCAATTCTGTAGGAAGCTATTCTAAGGAAATATCTGCACATTTGTATAAAGATGCATACAAGATTTCAATGCAGTGAAACTGGTCATAACAGTGAAAACTTGGCAGCACCCTAAATGTCCATCAGAAGGGGAATGATTTAAATAATGGCATGCTGTTCTGTGGAATAACATGGGGCTATTAAAGGAAGGAAACCCTTCAGACCCATATAAACTGACACAAGAGTTCCAAAATATGTTGTTAAAGGTGGGGGGGGGGCAGAGGAGGGAGTTATAGAACAGTCCGTATACCATGATTCCACTTATCTAAAAGAACAAAACCTTACCATGCGTATGGATAATACAAAAAAGTGTGATTGATACGCACCACAAATGGTTATCTCTAGGGCAAAAGGGAGTGGTGTTAGAGGAAGGCAGTATAGAGATACTTATACATTTTACCCTATACAATTCTACAGTGCATTTTAATTTATGATTACTATTTTGATACTAATTATACAGATTCATCATATGCAACATTACACACTGGAGGATAATTACAACGCGATTCTGAAATGGAGTGAATGCCTTGTATTTAGACAGCACTCGGGTAGTTTTTAAAAATAATTTTCTCCCTTTGTTAAAGTAGTATTTGTATTGTCTAAATTTTCTGCACTGAAAATATGAGTATAAAGAAGAATAAGAGCACCATAATCCCATACCCAGGGAGCTCTATTGTCAACTTCTGGGTACACGTTTGTGTACACACGTTTGGATGCTTGCATGCACACGTGTGCACACATACATGCACGTGTGCAAACATACGTATCTTCTTTCTACAAAAATGGGTTCTTACTGTGCATACCTATTTGTAATTTGCTTCCTTTAACTTGACTCTATACTGTGAGCATCTTTCACGTTTGGTAACTCTGAATAAGTGAAAAAGACATTTTAGTGGGAAGAAGAACAACACTGTGCCATGTAAGTATAGTGTTCCACTTAAAATAACTGGTTTCTAGGACAAACTATAATCTTAAAGTCATGGCCACCAAAAGTAAATAACCAAGGAATTAAAAAATCCTCAATGTTAAACCAGTTCAGTTCTGTTTGGAATTTATGCACATGTTGTTTAAATTGTAGTTACTAGTAATGATGTATAAGTGCAATGTATTAACATGTCATTAGGAATCTTTTGGGTGGGGTTTGGTTTTAATGAAGATTTTAAAACTGAACTTGAACAGTTATTTTGGTTCAAAGAAAAACCAACCGGTCTAATTTTTGGTAAATGTGTGGGCTTAGTTGTGTTCTTTCACAGCTTACAAAAGTAAAGAAAATCTAGGTCTCTGTGGCAACGTGAATCTTTGTGTATGGTAACTCAGTCTGTAGTATATAAAATTGTACATTAGGAGAACTGTGTTGGATTTGGGCAAGTATGTACGTATTCTGCTCGCATGTCCTCTAGAAGCATTTATTAAGCACATCCGCCCTAGGCTCATTATAACCTTTTCTGGGTTTATGCTGTGGGACGTAGAGGTGAAAAGACCGTAGTTTATGATGAATTCAATAGAGTATTTAACAAAAGAAGATTCTACCTTGTAGACAATGGTGTTAATGTGATGGCCTAGCGTAGCTGCTCATATTTTTGTTATGGCGATTGAAATAGCATCGCTGCTCTCCAAAGGCTGTGTATCTTGTGCATTTTGGCCTTTCTGGAATTGATTTCACAGCAAGAGGATTTTTCTTTCATAGGCGCTGTGAAGTTAGCAGATTTTATGTGGGAGTCAGAATAGAGGTTTCCCATTTCTCAGTTGATTGATGACAGAGACATGTGAGATGAGGCTAGTAACAGAGGTATTGAAAATATTTATGGTGGCTTCTAGTGGTTGTTAAGAAGTTAAGGCAGTGGAAGGCATGGTGAAATACCTGTTTTCTCTTAGGTATCCTGTTTATTACCTTCAACATGTGCCTAAAGCATTTTAATACTACAAAAAAAGTAATGATAGGGTTTTGAAGGACCACTCCCCTGGGGGTACCCCAGTGGTGAGTCATCAGAGAAAGCCTGCAGAAATGGGCAGAGCTGCTCCTGCTGAAATGGTGATCATTCGTTATTCTCAGAATATGTTAGTCATTTCTGCTTCTCAAATGAACTGAAAGCTGAACGTTTCCCGCAGACAGGAAACAGGAACTTGGTTGAATGAGCTTAAAGTTCAGTTATGGCTTTGGAAACAGAAGAGAAGACAGAACTAGCACTAGTATCTCATGGGACGCATCCAAGTAAAAGATGCTGTGTTCCCCATGACCACTGAAGATACTAAGTTGAGACATAGCTTAAAAGAGTAATTGAAAAATCATCACTTGACTGGGGGGTAGAACTGGGCAGAACTAGCCATAAACAACTGTCAGACGAATGTGTTTCAAATAGAGCAGAAAAGAGAAAAGCAGGCTAGGATAATGGTATTCTTGTACTTGGAACCACAGAGACCTTCAGGATTTGCTGCAAGGTTAGTTTAGTATGGTTTAAAGCCTTTGGTGAAATATTTGGGATTCCGTTTGTGCCCAGGCACTTCCTTACAGGAGTAGGTTGGAATTTCTGTGAAGCAGGTGGTTTCCATACTCTGGAAACTAGAAAAGTCATGGTTCAGGCTCACTGTTTGGTGAATTATAGCAACCTGCAGATGGGAAGCTGTGTAGTGTTTATTTCCCCCAATAGAAAGAAATGTCAGTATTAGCATATTCATTCAAATATAGTTACACATTTTACATTTTCAAGCAGAATGACTGAACTCGTAAGGACATTATATAACACAGCTTTTCCACCAGAAAATTTTGGATTCCTCTGCTTAGATTTTGTTTTTAGTGTCAAGTATAAAGGCCAGGGTTTTTATGTGGAAGCAGGTTTTTAATTTATGCACATATTTACATTAATTTGAATATTCTCTTGATCACCAAGAGATTGTTGAATATTAAACTGTTAGTAAGGGAGTAGCTTTCTTTAGGAAGTATCCTCCAAAGAATTTACTTCTTTACAAGTAATTTTAGAAAAGACAACTGCAAAATGGAAACTTCCCTGGTGAATCTCCCACCTTTTTTTTTTTTTTTTTTTGTGTTACGCGGGCCTCTCACTGTTGTGGCCTCTCCCGTTGCAGAGCACAGGCTCCGGACGCGCAGGCTCAGCAGCCATGGCTCACGGGCCCAGCCGCTCCGCGGCATGTGGGATCTTCCCGGACCGGGGCACGAACCCGTGTCCCCTGCATCGGCAGGTGGACTCTCAACCACTGCGCCACCAGGGAAGCCCCCACCTCCTTTTTTAATCCATGTTTTCAAATGGAGTTCCCCAACCTCACTTTTAAGCCTTTCTTTTATGGCCTGAGTAGAATTGAATGAGGGGTGATCCTCAACCCCAGAAGTACAAAGTGTTCATTGGGGTTAAAAAGATACTTGTACTTGCCCTGCCGGCTGACTTGAATCCTAGCTCAGTAGGGTCATTCTGGAGTCACTGTAAGCCTAAGGGCTCTGCAAAGGTAGAAGAATATTCTACCTGGCTCTTGGAGGAAGAATATTCCAGTGCTCAGATAGCTTCCCAATCTCTATCTTGTCTCAGTGGTACCCTGCATTTGAGCCGTTGTTATTTGGTTATATGAAATGTTTGTGTGGAGTGATTGGCCTATGATTGCAGTGATATAGTACATGTGGTGCAATGGGAGAGTCATTCCTAACTTAACTTTCAGACAGCTGATCTTTTTCTCAAAAAGCCCCTAACCCTAAAGATTGTAGGGTTTTCTTTTCACCTCTTAGGGAGAAAGTGCTTCCTTACAATCTAGCTTCTAATTGTCCTCAACTGAGGAAGACTATTGACCACCTCCCTCCCTGCCTTTGACTGAAGGGTCGTGTTGCTTAGGGCACTGCCCACAGGAAAGAGGAGGTCAGTGCTGTACTAGGGCATGACCAAAGGAGTGAGAGTTGGCCATGAACATATGGTCTCTAGCCAGAGCGTACCTTGAGTTTTGAAAACTAGGAATCTCAACTCCAGTTTGTTCTTTAGAGACATCTTTTAAAAACAAGCTGTAGCCTATTGGGTCCCTAAGCTAAGAGTGTGTTGAGAAGCCTTGCAGTGTTGAATCTGATATCACAGTCTCTGGTGGAAATCTGCAAAAGTGAGTCAAAACTCTGTGTTTTTCCAAAGACAGAATTGTTGTTATGAAACACATATATGTTACTTTAATGACTTTGATGAGATGGAAGCAACTCATTTTGAAGCAGCTAATTTTGGCTGAAAGAATTGCTTTTCAACCTAGAGTTGATTTCTTTAATTTTGCATCATTCCTAGCTAATGTGACACTAAGGTCATTTTATATGTCTGGTCTCTTCTAGATGTCATAACATTTTGTCATGAGATCATGAGAAAATGTTTCTTCTGCTTTGAGAGGAGTGAGTAGGAGTCTGCTTAGGATGGAAAATCAATTCTTAGATTTGTTGCCTCTGCTGCTGACCTCTGCCTCCTGTGTGAAAGAAAATCAATGATGTTTCAAAGTCATACAGTTACATATTTGGGTTCCATAAAATTGTTCTGTGGAATGAGCTAAACTTTTAGAATTTGAGTTTGGTACTTGGCCAGATCTGGGGACATGTCCTGCGATTGCTAGACCTTTTTTTAAAAAAAAATTTTTTTTTCTTGCTTTTACCGGCAGTAGCCCATTGCTAATGAAAGATCAGGATGTTGCCTGGACTTGGCACCAGGCACCGAACCTCAATGCCTTTCTCTTCTACTTTCAGACATAGCAGCCCTGGAAACCATAAGATCGAGGTGCTGGAAGCATTCTGATAATCCCTTTTCTTATTCTTTAAAAATCTGGCCTGTTGCTGTCACACAACCATCAGGCCTCAAACAGAGAACGTTTGTTTTCAGAACCTTCTCTGTGTTGACCTTAGTTTTGCTTTTGAAGAAGAGTAAGCAGCAGGTTGCCCCGTATAGTACATGAGAAAGAGAACCGCCTTTACCTTTTACTGCTGCTCACATTGTTTGCAGATGCTTCCAGGAGGATTGAATTATAACCTAATTTAAAGAGGATGTATTTTCGCTTAACTATACACAGAAATAACTGCAAAGGGATGTCTTAAAAGCAAATTACACATTGTAGGTACAGCAGAAGTTAAATGCTTTAGGGATAAATGGGTGATATCTGCTGGTCGGAAATATCAACACTGTTGAAGTTATAGCAAGTTTCTTGGCTGACATTTTTATGGGGACACATAACTCCCCTTCCTTAAACAGTGTTTCATTGAGATGGGAAAAAGACTTCTGCTCTGCTTGGGAGTTTTTAGTACACTGGTGCTTCTCTTTAAATCTGTTTTTGAAATTCTTGTTTTGGATCTCATCTTCTGCAAAAGTGCCTTATATTGACACATTGTCAATACTCAAGTAAGGAAACCTACAAGTAAGGAAACCTACAAGTAAGGAAACCCCCCCCCCCCCCCCCCCCCCCCCCCCCCCCCGTTGTGTGTGTTCTGCAGTGGAACTAACTTATTCCAAATTTTACACTTGCTGGAGGAGTATTATAACCAGAAGGTTATAACCTGTTTGTAACAGATGGATAGTAGTCTGCAGATGAAATTGATCCAGACCTTTTAGTTTTCTGTTTGTGTTTTTAGCTCTGCATTGTCCTTTCCTTTATTCCTTTTCAGAACCTCACCTTCAGGCTTTGCATAATTTTCCTTGCCCTAATATTTAAAGGAAATTGTAAAAAATCCATTTTGAGCAAGCCAGCTGGTACCTACGCATTAACAGGTATAACTGGATAATCCCAGAGGGTAGCTATTGTTATTAACTTTTTAAAAAAGTCTGGTTGGGCTATTATTATAGGGTTGAGGGTTGGCTCATGGGTATCCCTCTTTTCCTATTATACGTATATGTCTGCTCTCTCTGTTAGTCTCATGTCCTCTTAAAATATTGTCTATTGAACAGTAAGCTCCAGAAGGAGTGGGCTTGGTAAACGCTCATTGAATTTTTCTTGAACGAATGCATGTGCATGTACCTGTAGCTGCCCAGGATCTGGGAAACTAAATTTTAAAAAATTTTACAGATGAAAAGGGTGGTTACTGGCTATACTTATTTTTAATTTTTTTTCCCTCAAATGTCCTTATGGTGGTTAGTCTTCAGCAGTGATGATTACAAAACCAAAGAAAATAGAGACTCAACCGTTTGTTTCCTGCTTCAGTGAGCCTATGCCCAATAGGATAACATCACTTTCATATTATGAAAGTCACTGCATATGTCATTAAGTCTTTACAACTTTTGGTTGTCATGCTAGAAGGCATAGCTTCTTCCAAGACTTCTTTCTACCAAAGAAGTTTTATTCCACCATATTCTTGTTTAAATGTAGGAATCTCTTAACCAAATGGATTTTTTCTTCTGGATTTAAAAAATGTGATCTTAATACATGGCTTATTTTTTTAAATAAATATTTCATTTTGGAATAATTTTAGATTTACAATGAATTTGTAAAGATAGTTCAGAGGTCCTGGATATTTTTCCCCAGCTCCCCCTAAAGTTAACATTTTACATAACAGACACTGGTGCAGTACTCTAGAATTTATTTGGATTTCCCTAGTTTTACTACCAAAGTCTTTAATTTTTTTCCTGTTCCAGGATCCAAAATTGTTATACATGTTTATTTTAGAAAACATGTATGGATAAAAAAACAAAACAAAGTACGGGTAGTCTCCCTACGCAGAGACAACTATTGAGATTTTTTTAGTATGTATCCTTCCGTATCCCCCAAACGTTTTCGGATTCCCCCAGAAAACAAAATGTGTTTTATATACTGTTTTGTAATTTGCTTTTTTACACTTAATACAGCATTTAAATTTTTTGTGAACATCTTCCCATGTCTTCTATTTTTAATGTAGTTTAATCTATTCCCTATCCTTATTTATTTGTTTATTTATTTGGCCATGCCAGTGGCTTGAGGGATCTTAGTTCCCTGACCAGGGATTGAACCCAGGTCCCCAGCAGTGAAAGCGCCAAGTCGTACCCACTGGACTGCAGGGAATTCCCTGTCCTTAGTTATTTTGTTTCCATTTCTTTGTTCAGTTAATTCTTCATGATTTAAGGCCAAACTGTGCGGGTGTTCTCAACGTTTCCCCCCCAACAAACCTGAGAAATAGGACACTCCTATCAGTAACAATGGCTCATTAACCCAGTGATTCTAAATATGTGTGTATTAGGTTGAACCATTTGAAATTGCTATATTTGTGGATGTAACAGCTTTTCGACTATTGGCAATTTTATATGGTTCAACCTAATAGTTTAAAAAAGCTTTCTAGGTCATTCTGATCCCTTTCCTCCATTCTCACTCCACTGAGAACCCCTGGCCTCTCACTCTACTGAGAATCTCTGCATTTAGAATGGTGAGCTGACTCTGAAACATTTCACCAGGCAAAACTGTTGACAAATCACCTTCCAGGTGTCTCTGATAAACACAACATCCTTAAGACTTATGCCGATGTTGATGACATATGCAGAGAACTTGAACTCCGGTGAATTGCATCTGTCCATCAGCATGTTGAAAATAGACTTCTGAGCATCCAGCCTAAGCTCTGGAAAATACAGGCAGACTGATGGCTCCGAGTCCTGGTTCTGTTATCTGTATTGGATAGCCAGGGGGCACTGGCGCCACCCAGTGGTACCTTGTAGACGAGCAGCTGATGTTGCTCTTACCTCTACTTTCACTTTTTTCTTTCTTTCCTCTTCTCCCATGTTTATGGTCTCACCTTCCTTTTCTTTTCTCCATCTGTGCCAGTTGCAGTAAGGGGTTTCATTTAGCCCAGCTGATGAGAATCAGAGCGCTACACTAGCCATATAATTTTGCTGTGATATCCTCATTTAAGTAAAGGCTTTGGAATATGAGGCATGAAATCATACGTGTAAACATACTGAGCAGACTGTTATTCGCTCTGCTTATGAAGTCATGATTCCTACCCAGAATGGGAGTAAAATTTGTACTCTGCCAGAATGTGGTCCATCTTGTGTTTAATTTCAAGCTTGTCAGTGTATGAGAGGAAGCACGCCTATGTATCTCAGATGTGAGGAGGCATACATACATAGAGTGAAAGATTTAACTGGGAAATCATTCTTTGGTTTCCTTCGTCTTTAGTATGACTTGTTATTTCAGTCAAGAACTATTTAGTAAGCACCTACTGTGTACCTGTACGGTGCTAGGTTCTGGGGATTATAGCAGCGATGGGGACAGAGATGACTTCTGTCTTTAAAGAGCTTGCAGCCCAGCCGGGGAACAGAAACTTGAACGCGTTTAGGTGCTGTGCTGGGAGAGGAAACAGCAGAGGCACCTGACGTAAAGCGGGGAGGTCAAGGAAGGCTTTTTAGAAGCGTCATTCAAACTGAGACCTAAAGGAAGCCAGGAAAAGGGAGAAGAGAATGTTCTTGGCAGAGAGAAAAGGATGTGCTAGACGCAGAGGTGAGAGATTAAGCTACGTGCTTTTGAGAACCTAAAAGAAGTTTGTGATGGCTCGGGCTGTGAGATCAACTCATTTATAAGTTTCACACCAGTCCCAGGAGGTAGGAGTAGTATTCCCTCCCTGTTAGAGTTGTAGCAGATGAGGCACAGAGGGCACAGAACTTGCCCGAGGTCACCCCACTCTAGTAAGTTGTCGTGCCAAGAACTGGACCCAGGCCGTCTGGCTCCAGCACGTTGGCTCACAGCTACCTCAGCAGGACGCTGCATTATAGATACTGGAGCTTCATTGTCCCCCCCCACCCCGGCTCCCCCCCTTTACCCTTTGATGAAGCATAGCGCCTTATCTTGTTCATCTGTGGTCTTCTTAAGGGCCAAGTTAAATCTTTCTTAGTAAACTGAACGTTAGGCTGTACTGGGTACAGCCTCTTCCAAGAACTGGAGCTTACAAATAATGTGAAGAAGTCCTTAAGCTTACAGCATCTGGGTTAGCCCGGAAAGTCTCGGGTTTGCTTTAGTCTTTTATCATTGATTGGGAATCAAATACCTCATTTGATGTGCAACTCTATGGTTGCTAACCCATATTTTCCAGAAAATCATAGATGGGAAGTTGTAATTGGTCGTATTTTTAAAAAATGAGTGTAAGGTATGTATTCCGCACAAGGCTAGAATTTTTGTTTGCTTGCTAACGTTGATTTGGCAATATCCTTTTCTCTGACTTAGGTTAAGTTAGTGAAAGGGTAAACACAACTTAAATAGGACTATAGTCTTTAAAAGTCATACGAATTAAAAACCTATTCATGGAGAGATTTTCTTACAACAGATCTGATTTGTCCTTTATGTACTTAATATACAAGTGTGCGCTTTGTAAGATGAGGAATTGACTTCAGTTTGAAATTATTAAAGTTTAATTCTAGATTTTGGAAGTTGGGTTATAAATACTCAGTTGTATATAAACTATTTAAGATTGTTGTAATTTGATATCGTTGAAACACTTGGAATAAAAAGGTGTGTGTGTGTGTGTGTGTGTGTGTGTGTGTGTGTGTGTTAGATGGCACAAAGCTGGTTGTTTCATTTATTTTCCCATTTGTATATGACTGTGGATTCAGTCAGGACTTAGTACTTGGAAGTGTCTTTCCAGTAGTGAAGGTAAGGCTTTTGCTGATGTAGGCATACATTCTTGCCTTGTTCTCCGTGCGACCCGAGTTAGGGTTATTACTGGGGTCATCATTACGGATGTTTTTGCAAAAAGGCGGGGGGACACTCTGATAAGAATTACTCTGGGACAACATGTGTAAACCAGGGGACAGACCTAGGCAAGCTGGGAAATTTCCAAGTAGTAAGTCAGTCGGGTTGAGCCAGTGCTTCTGAAGCTAAGCTCACAAATTGAGGTAACCAGCAGCCACAGGTAGCTTTCCCTTTACTTTGGAGTAAAACCGTTAATTTTCCAGTAAATGTATTATCGTATATTGCAGTGGAATTGTATGTGTAGCAGCTGTGTTCCTGTTAGAAGTTTGAGCATCGTGAACTCAGTGCTGCTAGGCCCTGTCGAGGTTATTGCAGGACACAGAGCTGTGTGGGCCTTACAGGAAGTGAGATTACTTAATGATACTTTACTGTTGCCTGAAACATTTTGAAATGAAAACTTTGAGGGAAAGAAATGATTCAGCCTTTTCTGCCTCCTACTGCTTTCTGAAGTCAGCTAGTACACATTAGTAAGCTGATACCACAGTTGATTGGAACGTCTGAAGCAAGACATTCTTAGGTAAAATGATATCCTCTAAAGTTCTGAGTAGTTGGTCCCAGAGTTCAGGTTGTAAACAAGTGGGTACTGATGGAGAGCTGACTTCTGAAATCCCCTCCCTTCACCGTCCCTCTCATCCCCTGTGTGGCAAGCAAAGAAGGGATACCCAGTTGGTACCTTTTGCCCATGACACCTTCATCTGGGAGGCCTCAATTCCCATTAGGAGGCTGGGTCTGGTTAGCTGAAAAATGGTTTCCTTGTGGGGCAGAGGAGTGCCAGTATGACTCTTCTCATACCTATTAAATCTTAGGCTGGTATCATCTGGCATTTGAGTTCCTGTTTGTTTTAATACGATAAGGGAGTGGAACTCTGGGCTTTAAGGAAATTATTGCCACAGTATTTCCATCTGTATGGAACCCCTCATGATTATCTGGCTTTTTGATATTGTCTATTCACTTGGCAGTAGTAGTCAATTTTTGTTAGTCGCATTTTGACAGAGGGTACCACGGGGATGCTTAGCTTTAGGAAGCATTTAACATTGTAGTTATAGCAAGAAAAAAACCCACTCATTTTATCTCGCTTCATAGATCATATTACATGAGCGAAAGAAGTTTATTTTACTTTGAGTCTAGTTTAAAAACATAAGTATCAAATCTTCTTTCCGTAGTGAGGTTGAAGTCAACTTTTGGCTCCTTTGTAGCATCTCTTCACCACGTGAATAGGGCCAAATGCCTTAAGGGCCATACCCATTGTCACTTATCAACACACGCATATATACACAGCGTTGAGACTGGTGCTATATTTTCTACTTATGTATTGAATGATAAAAGTAATATGTTCACTGTAGAAGTTTTAGAAAATGTAGGGGAAAACAGAAGGACAAAACTAAAAATCACCTATAATTCTACAACCCAGAGATTAACATTTCAGCCTGTAGCCTGCATATATGTGGTTAAGTTGCATCTTAAACCAATTTCACTTCATATATCTTGACCGTTTTCTCATATCCTTAAATATCTTTGACAACACTGCACTTGATGACTGTGTAGTATTCAGTCATAAGGATACATCATTATTTTACCAATCTCCTCTTGGACATTTGATGTTGTTTCTAGTTTTTCTGTTATTTATATCACAGTGGTGACTATTGTCTACATTTTTTGTGTGTGTGCATCTCGGACTATTTCCTTAGGCTATTCGTAGAAGTAGAGAGTGAAATTATTCGGTCATGAGTTATGTAAGACTTCAAGTGTCCGGATGCCTATTGCCAAATTGCTTTCTATAAAGCTTGTACCAATTTACACTTCTGTCAACAGGATAAAAAGTGCCTTTCTGTATACATTTGGCAACAATGAGTGATTTATTCTTAATTGGCACTACTTTTGATGGCTCCCCAGTGCATTGCTGTCTGTTTCAGGAAATAAAAATTATTCCTGGCAGAAATGAAAGTGGGGGATGTAATATCATAAACAGTAGTACTACAACGAACTGGCGGCCCCAGATACTTTGAGAATTGTTGAAGCAGGCCATATTTTAGCTCTAAGAGTCTGTGTTTCTAAAAATATATTTTTCCTTTTCAAGTAGTTTATCAATCTCGTCTTTAATGTAGAGAAAAATGCTAATACTTTTCTTCCAAAATTATTGCTTCATGAACTGTACTTTGCTGTACAGCAGAAACTAACACAACACTGTAAATCAACTATACTCCAATAAAAATTAATAAAACATTATTGCTTCATGAGTGCTTACTGTTCATTACGTTAGTGCTTTCTGTATGTATATTTATTGAGTCATGCCTTTGAAAACAAAATGTAACTTCTGGCAAAAATAGTCCAAGTTTTTGGAACATTTGGTTTGTTACACAGCAGTAATTTCTGGTCAAGGTCTCTTAAATTAACAAATACTTCTTTCAACTATTATTCAGTTCTTTAGTATTTTAGTAAAGGCCTTGTGAATTCGGAATCACCCACGTATCACCATACTGCTTGAGTAAACTTGGAAGGAAGAGATTTGGTAAGTCCAATGTTTGATATTATGCAATCGATTTGTCCAACACATTTTTTGAAATCAGTATCATAAGATTGCTGGTCCTAGAGGGCAGATAGCAGAAGCAAGAAGAACTACAATCCTGCAGCCTTTGGAACAAAAACCACATTCACACAAAGATAGACAAGATGAAAAGGCAGAGGGCTATGTACTAGTTGAAGGAACAAGATAAAACCCCAGAAAAACATCTAAATTAAGTGGAGATAGGCAAGCTTCCAGAAAAAGAATTCAGAATAATGGTGATTCAGGACCTCGGATAAAGAACGAAGGCAAAGATCGAGAAGATGCAAGAAATGTTTAACAAAGACCTAGAAGAATTAAAGACCAAACAAACAGAGATGAACAATACAATAACTGAAATGAAAACTACACTAGAAGGAATCAATAGCAGAATAACTGAGGCAGAAGAATGGATAAGTGACCTGGAAGACAGAATGGAGGAATTCACTGCTGCAGAACAGAATAAAGAAAAAAGAATGAAAAGAAATGAAGACAGCCTAAGAGACCTCTGGGACAACATTAAATGCAACAGCATTCGCATTATACGGGTCCCAGAAGGAGAAGAGAGAGAGAAAGGACCCGAGAAAATATTTGAAGAGATTATAATCGAAAACTTCCCTAACATGGGAAAGGAAATAGCCACCCAATTCCAGGAAGTGCAGCAAGTCCCATACAGGATAAACCCAAGGAGAAACACGCCGAGACACATAGTAATCAAATTGGCAAAATTCAAAGAAAAATTATTGAAAGCAGCAAGGGAAAAATGACAAATAACATACATGAGAACTCCCAGAAGGTTAACAGCTGATTTCTCAGCAGAAACTCTACAAGCCAGAAGGGAGTGGCATGATATACTTAAAGTGATGAAAGGGAAGAACCTACAACCAAGATTACTCTACCCGGCAAGGATCTCATTCATATTCGATGGAGAAATCAAAGCTTTACAGACAAGCAAAAGCTAAGAGAATTCAGCACCACCAAACCAGCTCTACAACAAAGGCTAAAGGAACTTCTCTAAGTGGGAAACACAAGAGAAGAAAAGGACCTACAAAAACAAACCCAAAACAATTAAGAAAATGGTCATAGGAACATATATATTGATAATTACCTTAAACGTGAGTGGATTAAATGCTCCAAACAAAAGACACAGGCTAGCTGCATGGATACAGAAACAAGACCCATCTATATGCTGTCTACAAGAGACCCACTTCAGACCTAGGGACACATACAGACTGAAAGTGGGGGATGGAAAAAGATATTCCATGCAAATGGAAATCAAAAGAAAGCTGGAGTAGCAATACTCATATCAGATAAAATAGACTTTAAAATGAAGAATGTTACAAGAGACAAGGAAGGACACTACATAATGATCAAGGGATCAATCCAAGAAGAAGATATAACAATTATAAATATATATGGACCCAACATAGGAGCACCTCGATACATAAGGCAACTGCTAACAGCTATAAAAGAGGAAATCGACAGTAACACAATAATAATGGGGAACTTTTAACACCTCACTTACACCAATGGACAGATCATCCAAAATGAAAATAAATAAGGAAACAGAAGCTTTAAATGGCACAATAGACCAGATAGATTGAATTGATATTTATAGGACATTCCATCCAAAAACAGCAGATTACACATTCTTCTCAAGTGTACACGGAACATTCTCCAGGATAGATCACATCTTGGGTCACAAATCGAGCCTCAGTAAATTTAAGAAAATTGAAATCGTATCAAGCATCTTTTCTGACCACAACATTGTGAGATTAGAAATGAATTACAGGGAAAAAAATGTAAAAAACACAAACACATGGAGGCTAAACAATACGTTATTAAATAACCAAGAGATCACTGAAGAAATCAAAGAGGAAATCAAAAAATACCTAGAGACAAATGACAATGCAAACACGATGATCCAAAACCTATGGGATGCAGCCTATGGGATGCAGCAGAAGCAGTTCTAAGAGGGAAGTTTATAGCTATACAAGCCTACCTCAAGAAACAAGAAAAATCTCAAATAAACAATCTAACCTTACACCTAAAGGAAGTAGAGAAAGAAGAACAAACAAAACCCAAAGTTAGCAGAAGGAAAGAAATCATAAAGGTCAGAGCAGAAATAAATAGAAACAAAGAAAACAGTAGCAAAGATCAATAAATCTAAAAGCTGGTTCTTGAGAAGATAAACAAAATTGATAAACCATTAGCCAGACTCATCAAGAGACAGAGGGAGAGGACTCAAAGCAATAAAATTAGAAATGAAAAAGGAGAAGTTACAAAAGACACCACAGAAATACAAAGCATCCTAAGAGAATACTACAAGCAACTCTATGCCAATAAAATTGACAACATGGAAGAAATGGACACATTTTTAGAAAGGTATAACCTTCCAAGAGTGAACCAGGAAGAATTAGAAAATATGAACAGACCAATCACAAGTAATGAAATTGAAAATATGATTAAAAATCTTCCAACAAACAAAAGTCAAGGACCAGATGGCTTCACAGGTGAATTCTTTCAAACATTTAGAGAAGAGCTAACACCCATCCTTCTCAAACTCTTCCAAAAAATTGTGGAGGAAGGAACACTCCCAAACTCATTCTATGAGGCCACCATTACCCCGATAGCAAAAGCAGACAAAGATACTACCGAAAAAGAAAATTACAGACCAATATCATGATGAATATAGGTGCAAAAATCCTCAACAAACTACTATCAAACAGAATGCAACAACACATTAAAAGGATCATTACACCATGATCAAGTGGGATTTATCCGAGGGATGCAAGGATTCTTCAATATATGCAAATCAATCAATGTGATACACCATATGAACAAATGGAAGAATAAAAACCATATGATCGGGCTTCCCTGGTGGCACAGTGGTTGAGAGTCCGCCTGCCAATGCAGGCGACACGGGTTCGTGCCCCGGTCCGGGAAGATCCCACATACCGCGAAGCAGCTGGGCCCGTGAACCATGGCCGCTGAGCCTGCGCCTCCGGAGCCTGTGCTCCGCAAAGGGAGAGGCCACAACAGTGAGAGGCCCGCGTAACGCAAAAAAAATAAAATAAAATATAAAAACCATATGATCATCTCAATAGATGCAGAGAAAAGCTTTTGACAAAATTCAACACCCACTTATGATAAAAACTCTCCAGAAAGTGGGCATAGAGGGAACCTCCCTCAACATAATAAAGGCCATATATAACAAAGCCACAGCAAACATCATTCTCAATGGTGAACAACTGAAAGCATTTGCTCTAAGATCAGGAACAAGACAAGGATATCCACTCTCACCACTATTATTCAACATAGTTTTGGAAGTCCTAGCCACGGCAATCAGAGAGGAAAAAGAAATAAAAGGATTCCAAATTGGAAAAGAAGTAAAGCTGTCACTGTCTGCAAATGACATGATACTATACATAGAGAATCCTAAAGATGCCACCAGAAAACTGCTAGAGCTAATCAATGAACTTGGTAAAGTAGCAAGGTACAAAATTAATGCACAGAAATCTCTTGCATTCCTTTACACTAATGATGAAAAATCTGAAAGAGAAATTAAGGAAACACTCCCATTTACCATTGCAACAAAAAGAATAAAATACCTTGGAATAAATCTACCCAGGGAGACAAAAGATCTGTATGCAGAAAACTATAAGACACTGATGAAAGAAATTAAAGATGATACCAACAGATGGAGAGATATACCATGTTCTGGGATTGGAAGAATCAAGATTGTGAAAATGACTATACTACCCAAAGCAGTCTACAGATTCAATGCAATCCCTATCAAATTACCAATGGCATTTTTTACAGAACTAGAACAAAAAATCTTAAAATTTGTATGGAGACACAAAGACCCCGAATAGCCAAAGCAGTCTTGAGGGGAAAAAACCTAGGTGGCGGAATCAGACTCCTTGACTTCAGACTATACTACAAAGCTACAGTAATCAAGACAATATGGTCCTGGCACAAAAACAGAAACATAGATCAATGGAACAAGATAGAAAGCCCAGAGATAAACCCACGCACCTATGGTCAACTCATCTGTGATAAAGGAGGCAAGGATATACAATGGAGAAAAGACAGTCTCTTCAATAAATGGTGCTGGGAAAACTGGACAGCTACATGTAAAGAATGAAATTAGATCACTCCCTAACACCATACACAAAAATAAACTCAAAATGGATTCAAGACCTAAATGTAAGACCGGATACTATAAAACTCTTAGAGGAAAACATAGGAAGAACACTCTTTAACATAAATCACAGCAAGATCTTTTTTGATCCACCTCCTAGAGTAATGGTAATAAAAACAAAAATAAACAAATCGGACCTAATCAAACTTAAAAGCTTTTGCACAGCAAAGGAAACCATAGACAAGACGAAAAGACAACCCTCAGAATGAGAGAAAATATTTGCAAATGAATCAACCAACAAAGGATTAATCTCCAAAATACATAAAGAGCTCATGCATCTCAATATTAAAGAAACAAACAACCCAATCCAAAAATGGGCAGAAGACCTAAATAGACATTTATCCAAAGAAGACATACAGATGGCCAAGAAGCACATGAAAAGCTGCTCAACATCACTAATTATTAGAGAAATGCAAATGAAAACTACAGTGAGGTATCACCTCACACCAGTTAGAATGGGCATCATCAGAAAATCTACAAACAGCAAATGCTGGAGAGGGTGTGGAGAAAAGGGAACCCTCTTGCACTGTTGGTGGGAATGTAAATTGATACAGCCACTGGGGAGAGCAGTATGGAGTTTGCTTCAAAAACTAAAAATAGAATTGCCATATGATCCAGTAATTCCACTTCTGGGCATATACCCAGAGAAAACCATAATTCAAAAAGACACATGCACGCCAACGTTCATTGCAGTACTATTTACAATAGCCAGGTCATGGAAGCAACCTAAATGCCCATTGACAGACGAATGGATAAAGAAGATGTCATACATACATACAATGGAATATTACTCAGCCATAAAATGGAATGAAACTGAGTCATTTGTTGAGACGTGGATGGATCTAAAGACTGTCATACAGAGTGAAGTAAGTCAGAAAGAGAAAAACAAATATTGTATATTAGCGCATGTATGTGGAACCTAGAAAAATGGTACAGATGAACTGGTTTGCAGGGCAGAAATTGAGACACAGATGTAGAGAACAAACGTATGGACACCAAGGGGGGAAAGCCGCGGGGGGGTGTGGATGGTGGTGTGCTGAATTGGACAATTGGGATTGACATGCATACACTGATGTATATAAAATTGATGACTAATAAGTACCTGCTGTATAAATAAATAAATAAAATTTAAAAATTACAAAAAAAAAAAAAAAGATTGCTGGTCCTGAGTCAAGAATTATCAATGTGACAGCAATTTTCGTCTATTAAAACTTTTCTTTCCCAGTGGTTGTTTCCTAATAGTCAAGCTGTATCTTAGGTGGGTCTTACAAGTAGATTTTTGATATTTGTTGCTTTAAAAAATTCTTATTTAAATGCAGTTGTTCTATTGAGAGCTTTTAAAAGAATGTGCCTTTCCCTCTTGATACTGTTGTTAGTTTCATCCAAGGTAATCAAAAGGATAGGGATAGTGCACCTTTTTTTGTTTTCTAATATTCTCACATTCATCTTTTTTTTTTTTTTTTCAGTATGAGGGCCTCTCACTGTTTTGGCCTCTCCTGTTGCGGAGCACAGGCTCCGGACGCGCAGGCTCAGCGGCCATGGCTCACGGGCCCAGCCGCTCCGCGGCATGTGGGATCTTCCCGGACCGGGGCACAAACCCGTGTCCCCTGCATCGGCAGGTGGACTCTCAACCACTGCGCCACCAGGGAAGCCCCACATTCACCTTAAGAGTAAAACTAATCAATACTGATTAGAAAGAAATTCTTAATTTTGCTATGTAGGGAAGCATATAAGATGCTTTCCTAATGTTCTAGAAAGTAGACCCTATTTTAGTCCATTTGGAGGGGAGAGGGAGGAGAGTTTGTTTTTAGAGACTAGTTCATTACTCTCATTTTAAAGCCTATTTCCGTTCTGAAAGTGTGCAACTTTTGAAGTAAGGAATGGAATTTCTATGCATGTGGTTTATCTTCCCGTCCCAGGTGAAGTCTGGTACTTATATTGTAGGTTAGGTACTTGTCATTTTTATACACACACAATTTACATATGTGTGCTATGCGAATTGTGTGTATGTGTGATATATATAAAACCATACTAATGATAAAACTATATGTGTGTATGTGTATATATATAATTTATATACATAATTCATCATACTAATTATAAGGGGAGAAGTTAAGTAACAGAAAGAGTGATAATAGAATTCCTAACTAGAGTTGAAGTATTTCTCTTCACATTCAAACTAGACTCTGTCTTTGAGCTAGGGTAAAGACAGTGGGTATAGTATAAATAAACATTGCTTCAAAACTTAGAAAGTGAAACAAAGAACTTACCCCTGAATACTGCAGATTTAACTACATAAAGAAATATTCATTGTTGTCATGGATATACAATTTATATGTTCTTCTAGCATTGAAAAGAATAATTTTTGACTTAGGAGTAAAATGAAAGATTTTCTGTTTGGCTAAAATTGATTATCATCATTCTAAAACATAATGGTGCTTGTAACTGTCCAGTTTTCCCAGTACCACTTATTGAAGAGGCTGTCTTTTCTCCATTGTATATTCTTGCTTCCTTTATCAAAAATAAGGTGAGCACACATGCGTGGGTTTATCTCTGGGCTTACTGTCTGTTCCATTGAGCTATATTTCTGTTTTTGTGCCAGTACCATACTGTCTTGATTACTGTAGGTTTGTAGTATAGTCTGAAATCTGGGAGCCTGATTTCTCCAGCTCCGTTTTGTGTTCTCAAGATTGCTTTGGCTATTTGGGGTCTTTTATTTTTCTATACAAATTGTGAAATTTTTTGTTCTACTTCTGTGAAAAGTGCCATTGGTAGTTTGGTAGGGATTGCACTGAAAAGTAGATTGCTTTGGGTAATGTAGTCATTTTCACAATGTTGATTCTTCTAATCCAAGAACATGGTATATCTCTCCATCTGTTTGTATCATCTTTAATTTCTTTCATCAGTGTCTTATAGTTTTCCGCATACAGGTCTTTTGTCTCCTTAGGTAGGTTTATTCCTAGGTTTTTTTTTTTTTAAACATCTTTATTGGAGTATAATTGCTTTACAATGGTGTGTTAGTTTCTGCTTTATAACAAAGTGAATCAGTTATTCATATGCATATGTTCCCATATCTCTTCCCTCTTGCGTCTCCCTCCCTCCCACCCTCCCTATCCCACCCCTCTAGGTGGTCACAAACCACCTAGATGATCTCCCTGTGCTATGCGGCTGCTTCCCACTAGCTATCTGTTTTACGTTTGGTAGTGTATATATGTCCATGCCACTGTCTTCACTTTGGTATTTTATTCTTTTTGTTGCAGTGGTAAATGGGAATGTTTCCTTAATTTTTCTTTCAGATTTTTCATCCTTCGTATATAGGAATGCAGGAGATTTCTGTGCATTAATTTTGTATCCTGCTACTTTACCAAATTCGTTGATTAGCTCTAGCAGTTTTCTGGTAGCATGTTTAGGATTCTCTATGTATAGTATCATGTCATCTGCAAACAGTGACAGCTTTACTTGTTCTTTGCCAATTTGGATTCCTTTTATTTCTTTTTCTTCTCTGATTGCTGTGGCTAAAACTTCCAGAACTATGTTGAATAACAGTGGTGAGAGTGGACAACCTTGTCTTGTTCCTGATCTTAGAGGCCATGGTTTCAGGTTTTCACCATTGAGAACAATTTGGCTATGGGTTTGTGATATATGGCCTTTATTATGTTGAGATAGGTTCCCTCTATGCCCACTTTCTGGAGGGTTTTTATCATAAATCGGTGTTGAATTTTGTCAGAAGCTTTTTCTGCATCTATTGAGATGATCATATGGTTTTTCTCCTTCAGTTTGTTAATATGGTGTATCACACTGATTAGTTTGCATATATTGAAGAATCCTTGCATTCCTGGGGTAAACCCCACTTGTAAAGTTTTGAATATTGTTTCTTTGAGCCAGGCTCAGTTACTTTTGTGAGATCCCAATAGCACAACTTTTAGTCATTTCTTGTTTTTCCTTTGGTACCTGGCTTATCATGAACTACCTGGCTTATCATGCACAGGTAATGTGAAACAGCATGTGAGGTTTCTTTTTATTTAGTTATTTATTTTTAAAATTTTATTTTTATTTTTATTTTTGGGTGCATTCGGTCTTCGTTGCTGTGTGCAGACTTTGTCTAGTTGTGGCGAGCGGGGGCTACTCTTTGTTGCGGTGCGTGGGCTTCTCATTGCGGTGGCTTTTCTTGCTGCGGAACACGGGCTCTGTGTGCATGGGCTACAGTAGTTGTGGCACGCGGGCTCAGTAGTTGTGGTTTGCGGGCTCTAGAGCGCAGGCTGAGTAGTTGTGGTGCACGGGCTTAGTTGCTCTGCAGCATGTGGGATCTTCCCGGACCAGGGCTTGAACCAGTGTCCCCTGCACTGGCAGGAAGATTCTTAACCACTGCGCCACCAGGGAAGTCCGAGGTTTCTTTTTAAAGGGGATCTTTTCTCATGTCACTATACATAAATGTTGTCTCTTATTGCAGATCGGAGTCACGAAAGATACACGGGTTCTTCTTAAGAGAAAAAGAGGAAATCTGTAAGTATTTGTCCTTTAAAAATTCTAAATTTGCCATCTTGTCAGCTTTTGGAGAAAACTAAGTGACCAAACTAACAGGCATTTTTCCTCTCTTTATATTAGAAAAGCCCTGCCAGTATTTATGTTTGTGTTAAAAAGGCAATATTTGGGAAAGTAAAATAGGAAAGCTTTTTACTCTGGGCAACTTCTAAAATTTAAACTGTCACTCACTTATGAAAGGGGAAGTGACGCTTAAAATCTAAATACAATCTTTTTCTTTTGAGTATTACCAAAAAATAGAGTCACAGATTGGAGTTCCAATTCTGGCTACTGAGGCGGTGTGTCTTTGGCAAGCTGTTTAGCTTCCCTTTGCCTCAATTTCCTCATCTGTAAAATGAGCTTAATAAGTGTAAGTGTCCAGTGACTGGTTCATTAATATCGATGAAGTTGAATCTGTATATTTTCTCCAGTAAATTGAAGCTTATTCTAGTTACTGTTTCTCAAACTGTTTTACATATATTTCTGATCTTCAAAAATCTAAGCATCTCTACTGTCCTTTACTGAGGCATCTACTCTAGACTATAATATAGAATGAAAGAAATGCAACAGAGCACCTAAAGTTAGAATTTTAGTGTTTGAGCCTTGGACCTTGAAAATTACCTAGTCCAGGGGTTCCCAAACATTGACCTATATATAGACCGTGCCCTCACCAGTGAAGCGTTTTTACTGGTCCATGGTGAAGTGAGGAGAATAAAGACAACAGGCCATGAGATTTTTAAAGCTAAACTTTTTCCATTTAAATGATTGCTTCTTATTATAAGATACAGCCTCCTAATTTTGAGGAGTTAGACCCATTCTGTATTTTATGAAATGATAGTGATAGTAAATGATAGGTTTATGGTTTTTGTTTTTATGTCCATACCTGGCCAAAAAAAAATTGGCAGCTGTGTCATTGCTGCCTTCTTTGTTTTTAAAACTTTTATTGGTCCATGATATCTTAAAATCTGAATCCAACTTTCTCATTGTACAGATGAGGAAACAGACAGGAGGTTATTTAATTTGTTCCAGGTAGTGCAGCTCAGCAAGCTGCTGAGCTAGGACCAAAAGCCCTGTATACAATGCTGCCTCTCTTGTATTTCTGCTCTTCTGAGAATTGCTTTCATTATAATAGGTTATGAAATTGAAACAGAAGATCTAGTAGTTCTTATGTGCTAATTCAGAACACTCAGTGTTCTTGTAAAGCTAAGGTTTAAAGTCTACTGGTCAGCCTGCATTAGAAAAATGTTGAACATGACCAAAGATTTTCATCAACAGGCCAGAATTAGTTGTCCCTGAATTCAGCTACATAGGCAGCATGCTATTTCCATGATTGACAAAGAAGATACCAATAAGTTTAGTGTTTCCTTTGGGAAATAGACCATAGTGCAATTGTGAGGGCTGTAGTATTCAGGCTTCTATAGTTATTTATCCAGAGAGTCTGTTCTCTCTCTCTCTCTCTCTCTCTCTCCCCCCCCCCCACACACACACACACATCTACACACATAGATAAATACTAACAGTAGTTGGCCTGCAGCCCATCTAGATGTGTAACAGAAAAAACTACCAAGGTGAAGAGCTGGAGTTGCCAGGAGCCTTAGCGAGAGGCCAGTTGTGGCCAGTTGTGTTCAGGTGTCAACAGACACCTTGGAGACTCCTCTTCAATTGGCATAGCTCTGCCTTGGCTATCCCCAAACACACTTCAAAACAGAAATACCTAATTCCCTCATCTCCCTTTGCCTCACTCACGTTTGTGAAGCTCGCATAGGCCAGGTAAACAAATGAACGTGAAGAGAGAACAGAATGGAAAGTATTACCCATCCCTAACGTGGAGACATTATCTCTAGGAGTACTTTTCCATGGCTTCTTGTATTTGACTTCATGTGGCTTCCTTCTTTAGTTAAGAATTCTTTAATTTCTCAAATGTCAGGCACACACTAATGCAATGTCAATAATTTAAATACATATTGAATTAATAATAATGTTAATAAAAAATACGTATTGAATTTTTCATTGTCTGAAATACCTGTGCCCTTTTCTTACCAACACTAATATTTAAGAGTTGACTGAATGGCTATAAGCTTTCAGTCTTCAACAGATTTATCACTCTTTGAGTTCTTTTATTAACCTAATTTATAATGAATATTTACTACTGAAGAGCAGAGTGAAGCTTTTTTGTTTTGTTTTGTTTTCTACCATGATACAGTTTCACATCATGGTGGCCAGGAAGCTGAGTTGTAGTGACTTAATTAGCCATTTTGTAAGAAATGGTTTAGGACTACATTGCTGCATAACTTTTAACAGTGTGAAGTACTGGGAAACAACATTAGCAGAGAACCAACCTATTAAACTGGTCCCTCTTCTAGCAAAGGTGGAAGATAGGGCATGTGGCCAAAAAAGATATAAGTTGCAAAATTCTCCCTATAACACAGAGGTACTCCTGTGGGAAGTATCACTGCTGGTTACAGATTTTTATTTGAACCTGAGTTCATGTTTGGCAGCCCACAGTTGTATTACTTTATTATAATTAGTAGATAAGATGATAGAAGACAGATGAGTAACAAATAGGTAAGATGACAGAGTCTGCCTATTTCTCACTCAGATGAAACACATGTGTAACTGTGAGCTAATTTGAAAGATCAGATCTGTAGCCCAGTTATTTTTGATTAACTAATGTTAAGCTCATAAAGAAAAAATATCCAGTAAATGGAAGACTCTACAGACAAAATTAAAGTCTACACCATGCGTGACGGGCCGTCTAATGCAGCAGCAGGGTTTTGTCTACAGGGACCTGTAGCAGATTCTCTTTAGCAGCAGCTGTAGAACACCGGAATTGTCATTGTGCTGGCTGCTTCCCTTCTACAGCACTGAACGCATAACTCCTAGAACTTAGTTTGTCTCCCCTTTTTCATGATGTCTGATAAAGTTGGATTGTACCATCATGCTTTGTCCGTAGGTGCCACTTCTAGCATGATATAGCCTCAAAATTCCTTACATGTAAGCTTTGGATTAAATTATATCCAGCCCACTCTCAACTTTGGAAAGCTAGCTGGGACGAAGTGAGAGAGTAGCATTGACATATATACAGTACCAAATGTAAAATAGATAGCTAGTGGGAAGCAGCTGCATCACACAGGGAGATTAGCTCCGTGCTGTGTGACCACCTAGAGGGGTGGGATAGGGAGGGTGGGAGGGAGATGCAAGATGGAGGGGATATGGGGATATATGTATACATATAGCTGATTCACTTTGTTATACAGCAGAAACTAGCACAACATTGGAAAGCAATTATACTCCAATAAAGATGTTAAAAAAAATCGTGTGTTGCGATCACTTAAAATGAGGAAGAGATATGTAACACAGTGTTACATACACAGTGTGTGTATACATACACAGTGTGTGTGAAGTGCAGAAGCACAACGTGGGCTCCTAGATCTCATTTCAACATACTAGGTCTCTTTAACACATGTGAGTAGGGTCCCAATTATATACTATCCGATGACCTAGAAAAAGCATTATCTGATGAATGAATGCTGAGGATGTTCTTAAGGTGTTATGGGAGGGAACACGTGCTAGAACAAGAAAGAGCATTTTCAACATGGCAGCTGAGGTGCTTTCTTTTCTGGGGAAAGCTGGGAAGAGACTAGCAGGATGGCGACTTCAGGAGTTAATACCTGTCCAGGTGATGAAGTAAACAGGTTTGGTTAGTCTTGTTAGAGACAAACCCAAAGATCAGTCATAGTTGCGAGATACGCCTAGTCAAGGTAGCTAGGCACAGGTGCAATGTGGTGTTAGAGAGCATCTATATATTCACCCTAGGTGTTTTTGTTTTGCTTTTTTCAGTTTTCAGATGTATTTATTATAATTACTGTATACCAGGTTAAAAGTTTGCTTGTATCAGCTATTTCATATTTATTATATTGGCTTACTAACTTTGAGTCAGATGAGACTTACAAGGGGCAGACGGTTGTATATTTCACATGATTATTCAGTCTTGTAGACTGCCTGATAGCAAAAGATCCTGCTAGCTACTCTTAATGACTTTTATTTTCTTAAAATATTAACATTTAAAAAGTTTTAATGTTAAAATGTTAATTTTAATGTTTTAGTGTTAAGGGTTGACTGAATGGCTGTAAGATTTCAGTCTTCAACAGATTTATCAGTCTTTGAATTCTTTTATTAATCTCACTTATAAGGTATATTTACTGCTGAAGAGCAGAGTGAAGTTTGTTTGTTTGTTCTCTACCATGATACAGTTTCACATCATGGTGGCCAGGTAGCTGAGTTGTAGTGACTTACTTAGCCACTTTGTAAGAAAATGGCTAAATAAGTCATTTGTCTACAAATGTTTTAATGGTAAGTTTTAATATTAAAATATAAAGTTAATTATATTGTAATGTAGCTCCTGTAAAGTTTGATTTCATGAACCAAAGGCAACCAATTTCTTTAACATGTATATGAGCTTTCTCCTACATGTTTTAAAATCATTTGGAGCTTTTTAATAGTGTGTGAAAGAAAATAGGATTTTTTAAAAAAGCACCCCAGCCCTTTACAGAAGTCTTGGTGATGTAATATCTATGTAGAAGTATGATCTTCTAAAGTGCAACCGGTATGCTTACCTGTTTAATCTCTTGTATTTTTTATAATTTTCTGATTTAAAGTTTAGTGAATACAGCTTATCCTTTTCAGAAGGCAAATTATCTCTTTATTTGGTGTTTAAATTACCCTTAAGTGATGTATGATTTGAAAATGTGATTTCTTAAAGTAGCACTGACATAGTTAACCATTGATTATCAAGTTTATATTTTGTATGTTTTCATAAGGTATTATTATATCAAGGACAGATGAAGTTAATTTGCCCTACCACGTGTTTCAGCTTGGTAGATGTGTGCATCCTTCCTTGGTTTAGTCTATTTTATAAAACTTTTGAAAAGAAGTGTCTTGGCATTGACTTCAGTTTATTAGTTTTTCTCTGTGCTGCTGGGAGAGATGGTATCTTTTAAATTCAGACTTTAATCAGTATGTAGTGTTTGTTTACTTTGTGTACTGGAGCTTAATGTATTACTAATGCTTTTTGTGTTTAACCTAGCTATTTCAGAGCGTTTGAAGTAACTGGAATGAAATGCTTAACATTAAACTTGACCTCAAAATTTAAAAAAAATTGCACCTGATTTTCACTTACACTTCTAGGACTTACTAGACACCTAAAGGGCTTTTTTTCCCTATAAAAATGCCTTAGGCTGTAGGACAGATCAGTGCTCAAAGTTGTCATCAGGATTTTTTTCATATACAAAGTTTGTCACTCTCACCCATTTAGATTATACCAGTATGACCAAGGTCACAGACAGTACAGCGGAAAGTATGGACTTTAAAATCAGATAGACCTGGGTCCAAATCCCTACTTAGCTGTGTTAACTTGGGCAAATGATCTGTCTGAGACTGTTATATCACCAGCTATGTCATCAGGGTATTACTTCAAAAGGGTTTTCTGATGGACTAAATGAAATAATGTATCTAAAGGACTGAGCACAGTGCCTAGCTCCTAGTGCAGGCTCAACAAGTGGTTATTAATCTGATTCTCATATAGAATGCCGAACATCAACAGGAATGATTAGCTATCCCCTGACTGAAGCTGATGCCCTGCCCTTTTACAGCTGAAATACAAATGCATCCCTTGATTTCAAGGAAGCGCAACTCAGAGTTTACGTCCTCCTGGTGGGACAGCAGTATTTCTCTTCATACGTGGCAGGACAGCACTCCTCTCTGAAAGGCATCCGTGAAAAAGCACATAGTAAAAATTCTGTAACCCTCTTGCTTTTATAACAACTGTCTTTTCCCTCCATGTAACAGGCAGTTTTTCCAGTTTCATATTTTCTCTCAAGCAACTAAATGCGTGTTCAAATTAATTACCAGGGGCTTTTAAGAGTATACCATTTCCTAGAGTGTTGGCATGGACAAGTGATTTTTTAAGAAGATGACTAAGGTTGGTTGTCTTCCGGCTATTGCACGTACGTCCATTTTTACTTTATAGTTTCAGAGCAATCCATGTCCATTCCGTTTTTTTTTTTTTTTTTTTTTGGCTGCGCTGGGTCTTCATTGCTGCGCACGGGCTTTCTCTAGTTGCGGCGAGCGGGGGCTACTCTTCATTGCAGTGTGCACGCTTCTCATTGCGGTGGCTTCTCATTGCGGAGCACGGGCTGTAGGCGCTCGGGCTTCAGTAGTTGTGGCACATGGGCTCAGTAGTTGTGGCTCATGGGCTCTAGAGCGCAGGCTCAGTAGTTGTGGCGCACAGGCTTAGTCGCCCTGCGGCATATGGGATCTTCCCGGACCAGGGATCTAACCCATGTCCCCTGCCTTGGCAGGCGGATTCTTAACCTCTGGACCACCAGGGAAGTCCCTCCATGTCCATTCTTATTTCAGTCAACAAGTTTATTGAACAGTTAACACACAGAGGTACTGTTGTAGGAGGATTCAGCAGCAAACAATAAACTCTCTGCCTCATGGAGCTTTTATCTTCTAATGGGGGCATTCATAAATAAACATGAAAAATAAAGCATATGACATAGTAGTTACAAGTACTAAGGAGAATAATAAAGCGAGAAAGGGATAGGAGGTCTTGGGGTTCAATTTTGGAGTGGCTAGAGAAGGCCTCACTGAGAAGGTGACATTTGAGTAAAGACAAAAAGAAGGTGAGAGAATAAGCTGTGCAGGTATCTTAGAAGAACATTCCAGGCAAAGAGAATAGCATGTACAAGGACCCTGAGGCAGGGTCATGCTTGGTGTGTCCCAGAAACAGCAAGGAACAAGTGGGACGGTAGCAGAATGAGGCAGGGAAAAGTGTCGGAGATGAAGATGGAAACTTGAGGTGGAGGACAGATGCCGTCTCCTAGGTCTGAGTAAGGACTGTATTTCTGAATGAGTCATATGGGGATTCTTTGAAAGGTTTGGAGCAGAGGAATGGTATGGTCTAACTTGAACTTGAACTAGAGCACTCTGGCTGCTGAGTTTAGAATTTATTATAAAGGTGGAAGCAGGGAGATCGGATTGGCTATTGCATTGATCCAGGTGAGAGAGGATAGTGGCTTGAGCCAGGATGGTAGCAGTAGAGGTGGTGAGAAGTAGTTGAATTTGATATCTGTTTTGTAAGTAGAGCTGGTAGGATTTGCTGTTGAATTGGGTGTGGAATGTGTGAGAAAGAGAGGGGAGTGAAAGTGAACCTGGTCATTGAAGGCTTTTGGTCAAAGCAACTGGAACTACAGAAATGGGCAAGACTGGGTGTGCTAGGTTTGTGGGAGGACGATCAGTGGCTCAATTTTCAACATATGTATTAAATTTGAATATGTAACTGATATCTAAATGGATCTGTTGAGGAAACAGTTGGATATACAAACCTAGGTGCCTAAGGGAGACCTCCAGGCTAAGGGGGGACATTTTGAGAGTCATCACCATATATATGCTAATTAAAGCTGTGAGACTAAATGAGATCACCATGGGAGTGAGCATAGATAAAGAAAAGGTTCAAGGACTGAGCACTATAGCGTTTAGAGGTCAGGGAGATGAGGAAGAAGCAGCAAAGAAGATGGAGAAGGAATGGCCAGGAAAGTCGGAAGAAAACCTGAAGAATGGGGTCTGCTGGAAGCCAAGTGAAGAAGTTTCCAGCAGGAGGAGAGGAGTCAACGGGGCTAAAGGCTGGTAGTGGGTCAAAGGGGATGAGGACTGAGCTTTAATTGACCTTGGGATCTGACAACATGGAAGTCATCAGTGAACTTGATCAGAGCAATTTTGTGGAATGGTAGAGGGGAAAGCCTGAGCGTAGTGGGTTCAAGAGAAAATAGGAGGAGGGAGCTGGGTGAGAGAGCACAGAGACAACTCTTCTCCTTCTCCTACAGAGAGGGAGTGGTTTTTAAGATGAAAGAAATAAAAGCCTGTTAGGATGCTGATGGAACCGATTCGAGCCGGAAAAATTAATGAGGCTGGAGAGAGAGGGAAGAATCAGTAGAGTGGCACCGCCAGGTCTTTCTGGTCTAGACAGGGGTGTCACACGCAAGTGAAGGGGTTGGCCTTAGCTAGGAGCATCACTAGTCCATCTCTAGTCATGGGAGAGAAGAGAGCACATGGCCACAGATCCGAGTAGATGGGGAGACACACTGGTGGGAGTCTGTGGAAGTTCTCTTCAGACGGTTTTAGTTTTCTCAGCCAACTGGTAAGCCAGGTCAGCAGCTGAGGATGAGGATGGCAGAGGAGCCTCGGTGGTCTGAAGAGAGAGAACAAAGTGTAACCCCAGGAGAGCAAACCCCAGGAGAGCAAGCCTCTGGATGGCCTAGTGGATGCCAGGGCAGCATGGTTTCCGTGCAGCTTCAAGGGTCCCTTTGAGGGAGCAATCATGGATCTAAAGGGGGGCGTTCAGCACAGCTGGGTTTTTCTCTAGCCAAATTCAGCTGCATGGGGATGGGTGCAGATTAGGTGGCGGACGGGATTTAACCAGGTTGTGGTTTAGCTGAGTGAGTACAATGAAGAGGGAGAGATGCAAGCAGGTCGAAAGTGTATTCCAGGAACTGATTATTAATGCTCATGAAATTGAAGCTGGATCAGACGAAGGATTCTCCCAACAGTGGCACGAAGTAGATAACACAAGCGGTATTCCTGTTTTACACGCAATGCCACTGGTACAGAGCTTTTAGGTGAGAGGTCACATATCTCATACGAAGTCACACGTAAGAGCAGACGCTGAGGTTAGAAGCCAGACCTCCTAACTTTGTTTAGTCCATGTACCACCCAGGATATCAGACTTTCTCTTCTTTAGAGAACAGTTCATTTTCCCCCAACATAATAGCGGGGTGCATAGTCTTGAGTTGCCAAATCATCATACACGTGTCTCTTATAGTATAGTGGCGTTCTAGTAACGTTGACTCTGAAATAATTCAATTTTCCCATTGACTTAGATCATAAAAGGGGAACAGCACTTTCCACAGAAAGCTCGAAAGCATCTGCCACTCTACTTGCTGTTTTCTGATACATCCTGCAGTTCTGCCCCCATCCATTCCCCAGTCCACGAGGACTGTCCTCATTTCCCAGTCTTTGTCCTCTCCTTTTGAAAACATATCCATCCTTCATACCGACTCCAAATACTGTGCTATTTTGTGAAACCTTTCTGGATGGTTCTCCTTCCTCCCTCTTTTTGTCCCCCCCAAACTGGATGTAATCTCATCCCTCTTTTGAATACCTTTAGCGTTTCGTTCTTGTTTCTCTGATGGGATCTATCATATTCTACTGTATATATTTGTGAACTCATCTCCCTGCACCCTGCCATACATATGGACACATATGTACATGCACACGTGCATGTAAAGGATTGAGAACATGTTTTACTCATCTTTGTGTTAAGTGTTCAAAACTTACACATAGTAGGTATTCAGATCTTTTTTTTTTTTAACGAATGTATCAATAGGCTGGATGTAACACTGGGGACAGGCCTTGGTTACAGTTTGTACTGTCACAACATTTGCTTCTCTTTGAGATGAAAGATCAGACGATATCAGTGGCTCAAATATTCAGCTGAAATGGAGGTTCCAGTGTGCTCCCACCAAAGCAACTCTGCCTTTTGCTTTTATCTGTACTTGTGTTTTCACGTCCACATAAGATTTTATTCAAATGAATGAGCCATGCCTCGCCCCCTGCCCCCAGTACCACCAGAAAGAATTAGAAAACTTCTGGACTAAATGACCTCTCTGATCTCTCTTTACCTGAATGTTTTTTGAGCCTTGTGTACTCTGTGTGTGTGTGTGTGTGTGTGTGTGTGTGTGTGTGTGTGTGTGTGTGTTTATGTGTATGTGTCTCTGTACTACGAGGATTAAGTAGATGTTTCCCTACCTCCAAGACTTAAGGCAAATCTGTTTAAAAAATTAAGTGTATGTAACAACATGAATGACTGAACACATACAATACAGTTTAAATCTAGCTAGATTGTAAGCTCTTCAAAAGCTGTCTTCTACTTCTTCAGCCCCAAGGGTGAGCCTGAGGTGGTACTTCTGGTATTGTCCCTGATAATTTACATATTGAAATAAGTATTTATTTTGAATTGATTTCCTTTCAGTACTTCTTTATATTACCAGTAAAGAATTATTTTAAAAAATTGTGTGTGTGGGTAGACTATCATCTGAGACTATCATCTGTGACTCTCCTTTAAGGTTTATAAAGGAGTATTATGAAGTATTTGTTATAACAAAGAGGTGTTGGGTTTGATAGGGTTGAGAACTCCTGGTCTGTGCCCTATACTTAGGTGCTTAGATGTTTAAAAATGATGGTATAATCAAGGATCAGAATGAGTGGTAGACATTTCAAGTGATGTGGGAAATTAGAAAAAGGAAAGATTATCAAGGATTTGGGTAGTCATGGAACGTCTGATGGAGGAGAGGATTGTTAGAGGGAATCTTGCATATTGAGGATTAGGCACTATGATAGACACTTGATGTACCTTGTCTTGAAAAAATGAATGACCAGACTTGTCAAAGAGACTGAGAAAGCAATTTCTAGGTATAGTAAATCATAAAATTAAAGTTGGAAGGGCCCCAGGAAATCATCTAGGCCAGAAATTTTTAGTGTAAGGGTGGTGTCACCCTTTGGTGTTCATGGATGGATTCCAGGGAACTCAGGAATCCCCTGAATTTGTGTATACCATTTTGCATATCTTTCTGAGGGGAACTGGGTTCATAGTTCTCATTGGATGCTGAAAGGGGCCCATCACCTCTAGGAAGTTAAGGGCTACTGATCTAGTCAGATCCTCAGCTCAGACAGATTGTTTTGCCCAAGGTTACACAGCCGCCAGTCAGTGACAGAGATGGGGTCTGAAACCCAGGTCTTTTCACCTGTAGTTTCTTGCTCATTTCACCACACTCAGTTGAAGGACATGAACAAAAGCAGAGGCAGGATTAAGGATTAAGCCAACCATTTTATAGTAGTTGGTGTAAAAACGCACAACTCTCTTGGGGTCAGTAGTCCATTTCCACAAGAGTTGCAGAAGGATGCACTTCAATTTGTCTCCTCAAAGTGAACTAATATTTTAATTTTTGTAGTTGAAATATACTGCCACTCTCCAAAATAGCTTTCTCAGCTGAAGGCAAGTTCCTGGAGAGACATTATTCTCCCTGAGGCTGTTTCTGCAGTTCCTTTCCATTTGGCACTGTTTTTTTCTGACCTGCAGTGGCCTCCAGTTTCCTGTCAAATCAAATCAAAACTACTTTGCCTGATTTGTCAGACCCTGTACTACTGTGGCCCGTTTAGCCAGCGAGTACTCTGTGCCCCACTCAGGTGAGTGTCCTTTTTTTTGGCAGTCTCTCCTCTCCCAAAGTCCTTTCATTTCTACCTCTTTATCTTTTATCATGTGGTTCCCCAGCCCAGAATGACCTCCATTCTTTCTCCTTTGTTTCCAGATCCCTGACATAAGGTCCAGCTTAAGTCTAATCTCCACAAAGCCTCCCCTAGTAACTGTGGACCATTTTGCACTCGCTCTGAACTGCTATCGCATTTATTGCTTGCAGTGCACACCATAGCACTTAGGTATTTCCACAGGCTTTTCATCGGAAAAGGTCCAGTGGTCACTTTGGGAGTGGGATTCCAGGAAGTCCAGGGTGGGACTCTGGGCACCCCCAATCCCTGCTTCAGCCAGAGCAGTTCCACTTTAGTGTCTATATATGGGAAGTCTGCATGAGTGTTTATTTGAAGAAATGGTTTTGCTGCCACCTTCTCCTGCAAACAAAGTTTGAAAACACTGGATCTATCTTGTGTGCTGATGGTCTCACAAGTGTTAACTCGTAATGAGCAAGGGCCAGGACTTACACCGCTTTGGACTTAATACTACCACTCCCAGGCAACTAGTGCAATTTTGAGCACAAAAGTGGACAAGTAGGAAATGATTTTATGATTGTATTGCTCCAGTTTGGGGGATAGGAGGTAGTGAATAGCATTACCAAGAAATTATTTTAAAGAAGAACTCAGAATAATATTTCTGGTTTGATCTTTGAGAAATAAACCAAAATTGGTAGAATTTTCCTCTCTTTTGGAAACAAAACCAAATCCTATTTAAAGCTGTCCAGTTTACATATACATATTTAAGAGAAACCTCAATATTGGCATTCACTACTCTCCCAAAGCTTAGCCAAACTTAAATACCACGTGCCCGCACTCATATAGGCACTATAAGTGTTACACGACTGACTTACAGAGTGATGTGTAGTATACCTAAAAACCTATAAAAATTAAATTTAAAATTTATGGCCATAATGATTAAAACTGGAAAATGCCAGTCTTTCAGACCAGTTATTTCCGCTTTCTTGTATCAAATCAATTATAGCAACTAATAAAGACCTGAGTATTTAAATCAGTGGTCTATCAACTTGCTAATACTCTTTTGTTTTGTTTTTGTTTTGTTTTGTTTTCCCTGCTCTCTGCCTGGTTTGTTGTCTTCACCTACAGGTGTACTTTATTGTCGGCTTCCAAAGATTACTAACTCTTATCTGTATCGTTACAATTGAACTGCCTTGACTCTTCTGCTACTCTCACTACTGCTTCCATTATTGCCTTCTTCAGCAAAATCAGGCTTTCTGAAGCCAAAGAATAACAAGAAATAAACACCATTTTAGAAGCCTTGCCACTATGAAACTTAAGCAAACTGTGCTCACCATTATTTTGCTGCCTATCCACTTGTTAATAACAATATACAGTGCCCTTGTATTTATTCCGTGGTATTTTCTTACCAATGCCAAGAAGAAAAACGCTATGGCAAAGAGAATAAAAGCTAAGCCCACCTCAGACAAACCTGGAAGTCCGTATCGCTCTGTCACGCACTTCGACTCACTAGCTGTCATAGACATCCCTGGAGCAGACACCCTGGATAAATTATTCGATCATGCCGTATCCAAGTTTGGGAAGAAGGACAGCCTGGGGACCAGGGAAATCCTAAGTGAAGAAAATGAAATGCAGCCAAACGGAAAGGTTTTTAAGAAGGTAAAGCATTTTTGTGCTTCCTATTGTTTTTAAAGGGGAAGGTACACTTTATTATAAATCAAGTGCATTTAAAACATGCTGGCGTTCCATTATAGTGCCCGTAACTAATTCTCAGAAGGTGCTCACAGCATCTGTGTAATTCACTTAAGGATATTTTTAGAGTTCTACACTTTGAATAGTATGTTAATTGCTTGTTTGAGTACATATGCTAATATTACAGAATGTCTCACTTTAACAGTTAATTCTTGGGAATTATAAATGGATGAACTATCTCGAAGTGAACCGCAGAGTGAATAACTTTGGTAGTGGACTTGCTGCGTTGGGACTGAAACCAAAGAGCACTATTGCCATTTTCTGTGAGACCAGGGCTGAATGGATGATTGCAGCACAGACCTGCTTTAAGTACAACTTTCCTCGTAAGTGCCTGGTGTTTTTGGAGGGGGAGAGAGTGGGCTTCGCTTACATGTGAAATTGTCCTGAGATCCTCTTGTTTTCCAAGCAAGTGTTCAGCCAGAACCTGTTGGCCTTGAGAAACTGAATTGACTGATGACTTTTGCCCAGTTTGTGGCACTTCCAGTATTTCTGGGTTTCTTTAGGTTTAAAAAGTTAGAATCCCGAAAATTTGTAAGAAAGATTTGTGACTACCAGGAAGTTTGAGGCAAGGTTGAAGGGTAATAGCAGAGACTATGAAATCAAATGAGATTATAAAATGTCTTTGCGTCTGTGAGTATATCTGTCATTAAAAGTTGACTTAGATAATATATCTAAGAAATGTTTATCATTTAACTTTTGTGTTCATTTTTTATTATGCAGTTGTGACTTTATATGCCACACTTGGCAAAGAAGCTGTAGTTCACGGGTTAAATGAATCTGAGGCTACCTATCTGATTACTAGTGTTGAACTTCTGGAGAGTAAACTTAAGGTAAGTATGAAATTTTCTTGTAATTCATGGCAGTGTTTGACAGCATAGGAGAATATTCAAGAATTGAGTTTATTGCATACCCATATTTAATAACTGGCTTTTCTTTCTGCTCAACAGACTGCATTGTTAGATATTAACTGTGTTAAACGTATCATTTATGTGGATAATAAGACGATCAATAAGGCAGAATACCCTGAAGGATTTGAGATTCACAGCATGCAATCAGTAGAAGAGTTGGGATCCAAGCCAGAAAACTGTAAGTAAAGCAGTTAAAACAAATGCATTAATCTCTTCGAGGCTTGTTATTCCAGTAGGTTAGGAAAAGCAGTAATGCAAGTGAAAGCTGTAAAGTTCTCTGATTTGAAACAAGTTTTGTATAAACTCAATAAGAAAACTTTGAAGATGTTGAAAAACTCTCAAGACCATATACGATTCAGATTTTTCTCTCCCTTTCTCCTCAAGAAGGCAACCGCTATTTGAAATGTTACTAAATGGCTGAGGCTATGGCAGTTGCTCCCAAACTTTTCTTTTTTCAAAGAAACCCGCTGTAACCTTCCAATCTGGACTCACGTAAGGCAAAGATCTCAGGCCTTCCATTCAGTAAACTGTTTTTTCTTTTAATGCCTAATGCTGCTGATTTTCATCACGTCTCAGAGGATGCAGAGCTGTTTGCCAAAACCGTACTAGGCTTATTCTACCACTGATACGGTAGCTGCTATTTCATTGGAAACAAGTTAAGTGTGTCTTATATCAAAATGTCAGTTGGTCATCAGGACAGAGGGTTGAGCAAATGAAGTACTCCATTGAAATATTTTTCTTTCTCCTGTTTAATGAGAAGATCACAATACTCTACTAGATGAGTAATCCGAGTCTTTTATCATAGGCATAAGTATGCCTGCCCTTTGCTCTGGGGAGAGATATTATCTTTATTGTACTGGACAGTGAACATGCCTGCTCTTTGCTCTGGAGGGAGACACTTTCTCTGTCTTCCAAGGCTGTTCACTGTGCAGTCATCCTTGCAAAGACAGCCTGGAACAGTCAGTGCCTCTGCTCGCAAGATGTACAGAAACTCAAGAGACCCGTGGAGAATTATCTCTCAACACCAGGTTGACCCTGCAAGATCGCGGTAAACTTGACTGGGAAGTCCTGATTGGTAGGAATTTGTTGGCACAAAACTGCGGAGGGTATTGGTCCTCATAATTTTGTGTGAGCCAGAGCATGATAGACCACAGGTCCCACCTAGTCCGCTCATCTCTACAGTTAATAAGACACATATGTTTGGGGTGATCCTTTACCTGAGTAGACAGTTGTTATGATGATGACAAGAAGTGAAGTGTCACATTGTGTGCTTAGCCTGAGAAGACCTTAACATATCTACTGCTGCCGCTTCCATCAGTCATCAGAAGAAGGATGCAGTCCCTATTTGCTTGATTTATAAACGATGACAGTAGATACCTTTAAGGAGCACTAACATTACCCCATTTAAGTATAGCTTTATCTTTGGTTATCTCAGTACTAAATCATACTGTTTAAAATGGTTATTTTAACTTGTATATATAAATGTGATTCATTTTATAAACTGATTTGTAAAAAAGTTTATTTTGTAGAGCAGTTTTAGGTTCACAGCAAAACTGAGGGGAAGGTACACACGTGCACAGCGTCCCCCATTATCAGCATCCCAGAGTAGTATGTTTGTTACAATTGATGACCTTACATTGACATCATTATCACCCCAAATCCATAGTTTACATTAGGGATCCCTCTGGGTGTTACACATCCTACGGGTTTGGACAAATGTATACTGACATGTATTATCATTATAGTATCATACAGAGTATAAACTCATTTGTTAGCATCCAACAACCTTATTAAACTTTTATTTATTTAATTGCGATCATATACATGGGGATTCTTCGTTATTTTGGTGTATTCTAGAAAGGAAAGGAGATTACTAGGTTAGCACAATACACTGTCTTGAAAGTGGAAGCCCCAGTGTGCTGTTTAAAACTTAGCATGTTAGAATCTTAGAGTTGATGTCGCCTTAAAGATCAAATCAAAAACAGCAACAACAAAGGAACACAAGGAAACTTAGGGAAGTGATGGACACGCCTGTTGCCCTGATTGTGGTGATTGTATCACGGATGTTTGTATATGGTCAGTCATCAAATTGTACACATTAATATATTCAGTTCTTTATATTATCAATTATACCTCAATAAAGCTATTAAAAAACTATATGCACAGTTTAGATGTACGTTATCTCTTGTGAGCAGCACTGTTGTCCATCCAACCTAGGTTAGATGGATTAAGAGCTGGAAGCAAATTCATGTCACGTTAAAATTTAAAATATTGACATATATATATATATATATATACACATACATACACACACAGTGTTTGTTTAGAGTGTGCATGTAGGCAGTTAATAAATGGGGAATTGAAATTTCACTCAACTTTTTGTTTAGTTAGTATCGTGGAATGACAAAAAGTTATGTCTTATAATAGCAGTTCTCTTTATTAGTAAGATACTTTCAAGGAACATTTACAGTTTCTCTAATTCTTTTTCCCTGTGTGTGACTATTCTAATTATATTTATTGAAATGTAATTTGTTGCCTGTTTCATCTAAAAATTTTAAGCTTCTGTGTTATGTCTTTTTAACTGCGTTGTTCCAGTAATTCATTTTTATCGTATTTTACAAATGCACCCATCCATAAATTATTAGGGGAAAAAAGGGTCCTCACAGCAGATAGTTTGAGAAGCACCACTCTAGCAGACAGGTTAACAAGCTCCAGCCTGCATCTGTTTCTCTAAATGAAGTTGGATTGGAACACAGTCACATCCATTTGTTTAACAACTGCCTATGGTTCCTTTCACGCTACAGCAACAAAGTTGGGTAGTTTGGGCACAGACCGTATGACCCTCCAAGCCTAAAATATTTACTGTCTGGTCCTTTGCAAAGACATCCTGCAGATTCCTGCTCAAGATGGCTGACTGTATTCTGTTGGGAAGACCTCTCTATTTCCCTCCCCCAATCATTCAATAAGCAGAGATGGCACTGGGGCTCAGGACCCTTAAGATGATTAAACGTTCCTACCTGCAGACAGAGGGCAAGAAGAAACGAAGTTTAGAAACTGTTTAGAGATTACCTTTGGTAGGAAATGAAGGGCTTGTAAACCCCTTTAAACTGTCTCTTTTTCTTAGTTTCCAAAAATTCCTGTCTGGTTTTGATTAAAAAGAATCAAAGTATGGTATGCCCTGATAGGGGAAAAAGCACTAATTCTGGGAGATGCAAAAGAATCCCCAATCCAGACACATACCAAGTATTCTAACTACAGGAGTGAGTGAGCGTGTGTGTGTGTGTGTGTGTGTGTGTGTGTGTGTGTGTGTAGCAGAGAGAAAGGATCTGCTGCTATAATTTTAATCTCACTGCACTTTCAATACTTTTAAACAATGATTTCCTGTATAGATTTCAAGAAGCAACAATCAAAACAGTAGACATTATCGTTTGGGTTTGATATCCTTTGGAGTTTACTTGCTACTTGGAATCTAATAAAAATATGTTAAATGTATAATGGTTCTCTAATTCAATATCCATGGTTCAATTATTTTAAAATAAAATTATTTTTCTAAAAACTTGAAAAAAATCAAGTCCAGTGGTTTTCAATCAGGAGTGTGTACGAGTGTCACCTGTGGAGCCTTTGATCCATTTCAGACGTATAGAATCAGAATTTTCAGAACTACCGTCCAGAGATAGTATTTTATTTAAGTTCCACAGGTGATTCTCATGCCCACCAGTGGTTAAGAACCATAATCTCGTCCAACTGTCTCATTTTAGAGATGAGAAAACGGAGGCTTGAGGAGCTCACACAAAATACTCTGTCTTCCTGATTGTCCGAATCTTAGATATCTTTCCACAACAAGGCCCTGTAAACAGCACTGTGGAGAGGTATGAACAGACAGGGATTAGGTTAAACATCCAGAAGATGGGCCAGATTGAGTTTGAAATTCTCGTTGCAGGTAACCAGAATTTGATAACCATTTTCGTGGTGATTAACAGTAGAGAGTGTTTGTTTTAAATAGTTTACCATTACGCCAAAATCTGAAAGTCTTATCTGTGCTTAGCAATTTGACTTGGAAACGAGAGAAAATTTGGTGCTTTGTCATTTATTTAGCAAGCGTTCCTCCAAATAGACCAACTCCTTCGGACTTGGCTATCGTCATGTACACCAGTGGTTCTACTGGCCGACCTAAGGGAGTGATGATGCATCATAGCAATTTGATAGCTGGAATGACAGGCCAGTGTGAGAGAATTCCTGGACTGGGGTAAGAGAGAATTACTCAGCTTTCTTCTTAGAAATCAGAGCTCATGTTTGGCATTCTCTAGTCTGTATTAAAACGATAAGGTCATTGATGTTTCTAATTGTGTCTTTGTAAGAATGGCTAAAATGTTTCTCTTACTTTGTTTTAGACCAAAGGACACATATATCGGCTACCTGCCTTTGGCTCATGTACTAGAATTGACAGCAGAGATATCTTGTTTTACCTATGGTTGTAGGATTGGATATTCTTCTCCACTTACTCTCTCTGACCAGGTGACAAGCTTTTCAGTATATTGGCATGATCGTATTAAGTTACAGTGTTTGGCTGAGAATAGATTACTAAAACATGAGATATTTTAATTGAGCTAAAACTTTCTCCTTGGTTTCAAAAGTGCAGCTGTAGTAAATAACGAGGATTTGTTAGCATTGCTTTATTTTACATATTTTAAAATCGTTTTGAGACAAATAATTACTTCCATTGTCTTCAGTAATCTATCAGCCAAAATGTTATCAAATTAGTATTTCTGTATGATGTTAGTTGATGTTCATAGTGGCGACTTTGAGACGTGGCTTTGCCTTTTGGCTAATCAGAGAAAGTTAAAATGATCTTCAGGCTTGTTTCAGTGCTTTATCTACCTTAGTTGAAGTTTTTTGCTTTTTGTTTTTGTTTTTGTTTGAAAATGGATGGTCTGTGCTATGTGTGATATGTTATTGATAAAAACGCTCAGTTTACCAAAATATCCCATTTTCTTTTATCCTGGATCAGAGTTTCTCCTCTAAGAAAGGCTGAAATGTGCTAGAAGAAATAATCTACATCATAAAGCACTTATGCACTCATACCTCAGACTTGTAGGTTATGTTAGTTGGAACAGGTAACTCACAGAGCAGTAGAGATAATATTCCATGTGTAAATGTCTGTCTTTGCCCTAAATGTAGGGCCAGACACTATCAAACTCTTAGAGGAAAACATAGGCAGAACACTCTATGACATAAATCACAGCAAGATCCTTTTTGACCCACCTCCTAGAGACATGGAAATAAAAACAAAAATAAACAAATGGGACCTAATGAAACTTCAAAGCTTTTGCACAGCAAAGGAAGCCATAAACGAGACCAAAAGACAACCCTCAGAATGGGAGAAAATATTTGCAGATGAAGCAACTGACAAAGGATTAATCTCCAAAATTTACAAGCAGCTCATGCAGCTCAATATCAAAAAACAAACAACCCAATCCAAAAATGGGCAGAAGACCTAAATAGACATTTCTCCAAAGAAGATATACAGATGGCCAAGAAGCACATGAAAAGCTGCTCAACATCACTAATTATTAGAGAAATGCAAATCAAACCTACAATGAGGTACCACCTCACACCAGTCAGAATGGCCATCATTAAAAAGTCTACAAATAACAAATGCTGAAGAGGGTATGGAGAAAAGGGCACCCTCCTACACTGTTGGTGGGAATGTAAGTTGGTGCAGCCACTATGGAGAACAGTGTGGAGGTTCCTCAGAAAACTAAAAATAGAACTACCATCCGACCCAGCACTCCCACTACTGGGCATATACCCTGAGAAAACCATAGTTCAAAAAGAGTCATGTACCACAATATTCATTGCAGCTCTATTTATAATAGCCAGGACACGGAAGCAACCTAAGTGTCCATCGACAGATGAATGGATAAAGAAGATGTGGCACATATATACAATGGAATATTACTCAGCCATAAAAAGAAACGAAATTGAGTTATTTGTAGTGAGGTGGATGGACCTAGAGTCTGTCATACAGTGATGTCAGAAGGAGAAAAACAAATACCGTATGCTAACACATATACATGGAATCTAAAAAAAAAAAAATGGCCACGAAGAACCTAGGGGCAAGATGGGAATAAAGACGCAGACCTACTAGAGAATGGACTTCAGGATACGGGGAGGGGGAAGGGTAAGCTGGGACAAAGTGAGAGAGTGGCATGGACACATACACACTACCCAATGTAAAATAGATAGCTAGTGGGAAGTAGCCGCATAGCACAGGGAGATCAGCTGGGTGCTTTTTGACCACCTAGAGGGGTGGGATCGGGAGGGTGGGAGGGAGATGCAAGAGGGAGGAGATATGGGGATATATATATATGTACAACTGATTCACTTTGTTATACAGCAGAAACTAACACACCATTGTAAAGCAATTATACTCCAATAAAGATGTTGAAAAAATGTCTGTGTTTGCTCTTGTTAATACTTGAATTATAACCTTTTCTGCTGAAAGTTTCTTTCCTTGATCCTATTTACTTTTTCTTTACTCTAGTCCAGCAAAATTAAAAAGGGAAGCAAAGGAGACTGTACTGTACTGAAGCCTTCACTCATGGCAGCTGTCCCGGTGAGTACAGAACGTATGTTATTCACTGCCTGCACTTGGACTTGTAAAAAAGTAACACTCTTAGGTATTTTTCTACATTTTAAAATAATTTTACTTTGGGGAAATTATGGCCAAACGTGTCCCTTAAAATCTTAGCTAAGCACTGGGAAAAGATGAAATGGCAAACTTCTGAAGTGTGTGCCTGTTAGGGTTTGCCAGTTCTTGAAAATTAAGTGATGAAACTGACCTAGCTCAGATTACCTAGTCTGAGAATTGGTCTTAATATTTTAAAGGTAGAATACACTCTAAAGATCATTTTGTTTAATGACTTCATTCAAAAGTGAGGCAACCTAGGCCATCCTAGAGAACTGGGGCAGTGTACCCAAGGTGGCAGAGCTGATTCTAGAATCCAAGCCTCCTGACCCTTACGGTGGCTAAGAAAGAGTAAGGAAACTGTCATTTGAGAGAACTCCCAGAGAAAAAAGTTGAATTCTAGATATTCAAAATCCTTATGTGAAATATCGCCTTTTATAAAAATAAGATGTTACATTTTATAGCCTTATAATGATAAATTATGAGATATTTAACACAGTGTTTCTAAGTTGTATAATCAAATATATTCTAGCGCTTTAGGCTTCCGAAACTCCAGTGGGGGTATCACCACTGCTTGTATCGTGATCAGACTTTACATCTTATCCCAGTATCTTTCAAAGAATTGTTTTGTCACACGGAAAGCCTGCGATTACGCAATGAAGTGTTCAGTTTTTTCTAAGAATTACAGATGGAAGATAATTTTTTTTAGCTTCTAATTACGAAATTACCAAATAACGAAAGAATTAGAACAGATCAGTGTAGCCTTTGCTTTTTTATTTACAGGTGCCGTAGAATTCAGCAAGTTTACAAACTAAAAGGAGAGGCTTCTGATTAAAAGCATAATACAGTGGTAATAATAGGTCCCATAGTACTTAAGTATGTTCTAGACACTGTGCTAAAGCGCTTTAGATGGAGCATCTCACTTAATCCCCCCTAAGACTCCGCTAGGTGGGTCCTGTTATCCCCATTTTATAAAGGAAAAACAAAAACTTGCCAAAGGTCACAGAGCCCATAGGTGGTCATTAAAGCTTGAACTCTTAGCAGTCTGATCGCAGAGACTTCTTAACCACTATGGCTGTCTATTTAGGATTGTGTTTTGTTTTGGGAAACGATATGTTGGATTTATTACCCAGGAGTTCCTAGGAAACAGTATCAGAGAACATAATTAGGGAGCGGGAAGGGCCGAGGAGTCTAGGAAGTAATGTCTGAATTTAGGCCTGAAAGATAAACAGGAGTTAGCTGATATGCTATGTATCCTTTAATTACCCATTGTTCATTCTTCTTTACTTTGTGTCTTGGGAGGCTAAGTTCTGTGGATGAATTACCAGGAGGACTTGCTTGCCTTCTGATTTCTGGTAGGGCTTAGCCACTTGTGGGCGCTCATGAAAGTTCAGAGGGCAGGGAGAGAAGTCTGCATACTTACTGCCTTTGCCTCTCCCTGCTGGGCTGCGATTTGTGGCACTTGTTGCCAGGTGCTCATTGGACAGTCTCTTTCCTGTTGGCTCTAACCAGGTCTTTCCCATGGTTACCATCCTCTACCAGGGTCCAGTAATACTTCTCTCCTCTTATTTCTTCAGACCTAGGGATAGTAAATGGCCTCCTGTGTTGCTAGTCCATTGATGCTTCGCCAAACCTTATTGGCTCCCTTAGCTCCTCCCACTCGTCTGTAAATAGGCCTTTAAAAAATCTTATTATTGACGATTGTTTTTGATAGATTCTATCTTCTGAGTTTGTTTCTTTCCTGAGTCAGAATAAAAGATCCATTTAGTATTGTAATGGTCACATATTCACAGTGTGAGAATTCAGAGTAAATCGCTGCTGATAAGCAGTGACTCCACCGAACGTCATGTAATGTTAGGTTGAGGTAAAGGGTGACTGAATGTGCTAACAATAAACCCTGCCAACTTGTTGCAACTGTGTTGTGTTCCTTACTCATTAAGCCCTTTCTGTGCCTGTGATTGGTGTATAGTGTTGGAAGGAGCGCTGGAAGTGCTTCTCACACTTCTGTCTCACTCCCATATGCTCTCTTCCACCCAACATACTTTCTTTAAAAAAATGACATACACATGATTTATTGGTAGGGTACACATGGTGCAATTTGTTTATTTCCTTTCGGGGTGATTTTTTAAATTGAAGTATAGTTGATGTATAATATTATATTAGTGTCAGGTATACTACATGATTTGACATTTGTATACCATACACTTTTTTTTTAACATCTTTATTGGAGTATAATTGCTTCACAATGTTGTGTTAGTTTCTCCTGTATAACAAAGTGAATCAGCTATACATATACATATATCTCCATATCCCCTCCCTCTTGCATCTCCCTCCCACGCTCCCTATCCCACTCCTCTAGGTGGTCACAAAGCACCGAGCTGATCTCCCTGTGCTATGCGGCTGCTTCCCACTAGCTATCTATTTTCCATTTGGTAGTGTATATATGTCCATGCCACTCTCTCACTTTGTCCCAGCCTACCCTTCTCCCTCCCCGTGTCCTCAAGTCCATTCTCTATGTCTGAGTCTTTATTCCTGTCCTTCCCCTAGGTTCTTCACAGCCATTTTTTTTTTTTTTTTAGATTCCACTTATATGTGTTAGCATACGGTATTTGTTTTTCTCTTTCTGACTTGCTTCACTCCATATGACAGACTCTAGGTCCATCCACCTCGCTACAAATAACTCAGTTTCGTTTCTTTTTATGGCTGAGTAATATTCCATTGTATATATGTACCAAATCTTCTTTATCCATTCATCTGTCGATGGACACTTAGGTTGCTTCTGTCCTGGTTACTGTAAATAGAGCTGCAGTGAACACTGTGGTACATGGCTCTTTTTGAATTATGGTTTTCTCAGGGTATATGCCCAATAGTGGGATTGCTGGGTCGTATGGTAGTTCTATTTTTAAAGGAACCTCCACACTGTTCTCCATAGTGACTGTATCAATTTACATTCCCACCAACAGTGCAAGAGGGTTCCCTTTCTCCAGACCCTCTCTAGCATTGATTGTTTGTAGATTTTTTGATGGTGGTCATCCTGACCAATGTGAGGTGATACCCCATTGTAGTTTTGATTTGCATTTCTCTAATGGTTAGTGATGTTGAGCATCCTTTCATGTGTTTGTTGGCAATCTGTATATCTTCTCTGGAGAAGTATCTATTTAGGTCTCTGCCCATTTTTGGATTGGGTGGTTTGATTTTTTGATATTGAGCTGCATGAGCTGCTTATATATTTTGCAGATTAATCCTTTGTCAGTTGCTTCATTTGCCAATATTTTCTCCCATTCTGAGGGTTGTCTTTTGGTCTCGTTTATGGTTTCTTTTGCTGTGCAAAAGCTTTGAAGTTTCACTAGGTCCCATTTGTTTATTTTTGTTTTTATTTCCATTTGTCTAGGAGGTGGGTCAAAAAGGATCTTGCTGTGATTTATGTCATAGAGTGTTCTGCCTATGTTTTCCTCTAAGAGTTTTATAGCATCTGGCCTTACATTTAGGTCTTGAATCCATTTTGAGTTTATTTTTGTGTATGGTGTTAGGGAGTGTTCTAATTTCATTCTTTTACATGTAGCTGTCCAGTTTTCCCAGCACCACTTATTGAAGAGGCTGTCTTTTCTCCATTGTATAGTCTTGCCTCCTTTATCAAAAATAAGGTGACCATACGTGCGTGGGTTTATCTCTGGGCTTTCTATCTGTTCCATTGATCTATCTTTCTGTTTTTGTGCCAGTACCATACTGTCTTGATTACTGTAGCTTTTGTAGTATAGTCTGAAGTCAGGGAGCCTGATTCCTCCAGCTCCGTTTTTCGTTCTCAAGATTGCTTTGGCTATTCGGGGTCTTTTGTGTTTCCATACAAATTGTGAAATTTTTTGTTCTAGTTCTGTGAAAAATGCCAGTGGTAGTTTGATAGGGATTGCATTGAATCTGTAGATTGCTTTGGGTAGTAGAGTCATTTTCACAATGTTGATTCTTCCAATCCAAGAACATGGTATATCTCTCCATCTGTTTGTATCATCTTTAATTTCTTTCATCAGTGTCTTATAGTTTTCTGCATACAGGTCTTTTGTCTCCTTAGGGAGGTTTATTCCTAGGTATTTTATTCTTTTGTCTCCTTAGGGAGGTTTATTCCTAGGTATTTTATTCTTTTTGTTGCAGTGGTAAATGGGAGTGTTTCCTTAATTTTTCTTTCAGATTTTTCATCCTTCGTGTACAGGAATGCAAGAGATTTCTGTGCATTAATTTTGTATCCTGCTACTTTACCAAATTCGTTGATTAGCTCTAGTAGTTTTCTGGTAGCATGTTTTGGATTCTCTATGCGTAGTATCATGTCATCTGCAAACAGTGACAGCTTTACTTCTTCTTTTCTGATTTGGATTCCTTTTATTTCTTTTTCTTCTCTGATTACTGTGGCTAAAAATTCCAAAACTATGTTGAATAATAGTGGTGAGAGTGGACAACCTTGTCTTGTTCCTGATCATAGAGGAAATGGTTTCAGGTTTTCACCATTGAGAAGGATGTTGGCTGTGGGTTTGTGATATATGGCCTTTATTATGTTGAGGTAAGTTCCCTCTATGCCTACTTTCTGGAGGGTTTTTATCATAAATGGGTGTTGAATTTTGTCGAAAGCTTTTTCTGCATCTATTGAGATGATCATATGGTTTTTCTTCTTCAATTTGTTAATATGGTGTATCACATTGATTGATTTGTGTATATTGAATGAAGAATCCTTGCATTCCTGGGATAAACCCCTCTTGATCAGGTGTATGATCCTTTTAATGTGCTGTTGGATTCTGTTTGCTAGTATTTTGTTGAGGAGTTTTGCATCTATGTTCATCAGTGATATTGGCCTGTAGGTTTCTTTCTTTGTGACATCCTTGTCTGGTTTCCGTACACTTTTTAAAGCAGGATAGTTATAGGATGTTGAAGTCCTTTTAGGGAACTTCTGGGATTTCTCAGTCACAGATATAAACAAAGATTTCAGTTATCCAGCAGTGATACCTTTTGTGGAAATGTAGAAAACAACACTGTACCATGCACCACCCCCTGTAGCTTTATTGACATATAATTGACACGTAGCATTGTGTCAGTTTAAGGTGTACAGTGTGATGATTTGATATACATGTATATTGTGGAATGATTACCACAGTAATGTTAATCAACACATTTATCACCTCTCATAGTTACTATTTGTGTGTTTATGATGAGAACAGTTAAGATCTATTGTTTTACCAACTTTCAGGTGTATAATACAGTCTTGTTAAGTGTAGTCACCATGCTGTACATTAGATCTCTACACTTATTCACCTGGAAGTTTGTACCCTTTGACCAACATCTCCCCATTTCCCCCGCCCCCTAGACCTGGCCAACCACCAATTTACTCTCTCTTGCTATGAATTCATCTTTTTTAGGTTTCGCATGTAAGTGAGATCATGTAGTATTTGTCTTTTTCTGTCTGACTTATTTCACTTAGCATAATGCAAGGGCTGGTTCTGCTGTCCTCATTTGTGAATGACTCTGTTCTAATATTGAAAGAGCCATCCATAGAGTTATTCATGGTAGCACAACTGAATTTACATTAATTGCTATTTTAAATATTTAAAACTAGGTATTTATAAATAGGTGTGTTTTATGCAATAACTCTTGTTAATTTGTGCTAAGTAATGCCAAGAAACATCATTTAGTGATAGTTGGGGCTTTTATTGGTTTGTTTGGTGTTTTTTTGTTTTCTGTTTTGCATGTATTAGCTTGGGAGTCAGTATATCCCAAACCTAGTCCTACGTCTAATTTTCCAAGGAGCTGTGAACAAGAATCCTATTTGTTGTTGTTGTTGTTGTTACCTTAGCTTCTATTAAAATGGAATAGAAATGCCTAAATTATAGGGACATAAGAATTTTAAGAAACTGTAAAACTCTCTGCCAGGCTGTAAGAGTCACAAGGTAGTAGTAAGAAAAACATCAGGATTAGATTCAACATAGTTGGATGTTTTAGTGCTATTTGAGAGTAAGTGAATATATTTGAAGAAAAGAATTTTTTAAAAAATTATCTTTATGTGATAGGTGAATGAACTATTTATTCTCCAGTCAATTTTTAAAAAATTTTAGATAAACTTAGTGTGTAGAACTGAAGAAACCCCTATACTTGTCCTTAGTGTTTTTGAAATAGTGAACAAGTTAGTGAAATTAATCCTACAATATAATAAATATTTCCATTCTACTAAAGACTTTTACCTAAGATACTGTAAATAAGGTGTTTTCGCCTAAGACTGTCTCAGTGTTGGTGTAGTTCTTTTCAGATTATTTAATATGTTGCTTGCCTTTTAGGAAATCATGGATAGAATTTATAAGAATGTTATGAGCAAAGTCCAAGAGATGAATTATATCCAGAAAACTCTGTTCAAGATAGGGTATGATTACAAATTGGAACAGATCAAAAAGGGATATGATGCACCGCTTTGCAATCTGTAAGTATATCTCATAGACTCTGTAGTTTGAGCCTTTAAATCTTTTTGTGTTTTTACATCGGGAAGATGCGTAAGTAAATGACAAGTTAATTTAGTTTGAGCATCACCACCATGATCATGACGTTGAATTTCTCTTTTATTCACTTCTAAGCCTCATTGCTTATATAGCAAGCAGAGGACCTTGAACTCTGATCGTGGCAAATTAACAAATTTTAATAATTGAGTACATATGTAAGAGCTAATTATAATATTTGGTCTCACGAAGAAAAACTAGAGTAGACTTTTGTGTCAAGACAATTGAGTTTAAAAAATGCCATTTCTAACTCAAAAAAGTGATTTTCAAGATTTATTTGGCGTGAAGGTTTCTGATGTATTGTATTCATAAAATAGCATATTAAGTGTATGAATATAACGGTTATTTTAAATGTGGTGCTGGGGAGTTGAGATGGGGAAACATTTTTCATTGGAAAGGAAATAAGATGGATGACTAAATGTTCCAAAGGTAACTTTACATTTTTTCCTTTGACATCATCCTTTTCTTTCATTTACTGTGTGTCAAAGTAGTTTCCTGACACCATACCTTCTTCTTTTTGCCTTTTTAAGAGTTTTTCTGGCATTTTTTTCAGTGTGTTACTAGTTGTTGCTTTGTTCACCTCTCATTATCACAATGGTCCTGAAATATAGTTGAGAAAAGTTGAGAAAGTTGAGAAATCTTTTCCAGAGTCTATAAATTAGTGTGTCACCAAGAATAATCTGTGCATATATTAAAATCATCTATCACCCCTTTTATCAAGGATACTATTTAAAAAGGTGAAGGCTCTGCTAGGAGGGAATGTCCGTATGATGCTGTCTGGTGGAGCACCCCTGTCTCCGCAGACACAACGATTCATGAATGTCTGCTTCTGCTGCCCGGTGGGTCAGGGTTATGGACTGACAGAATCGTGTGGTGCTGGCACAGTTACTGAAGGTAAGCATTTTTAATGTGGCAAATAATTATGTTAATTTCTACTGGTAAGGCCAATTTGCATTGCCTTTGGGAACCATGGTAACTTTATACCTCCTAAGTAATAATCAGATTCAATGAAAATCTACATATTTTAGTTTTAGAAACTTGTAGTTGAGTCATGTGTACCCTTTATTTTTAAGCCTCGTAAATACTTATGACACATTGACAGTCCTGAAAGTTCTGTCACCCTGGTCTTGTAATCTTCTTTCTCTAAATGATCACTTCCTCGGAGAACTGCACTCTTGGAATAAGGTATCAGTTTTGTGTTCCCTCTCGAATCTATATTCCTGCCCTGACTTCTTGTTTGCTTTCTGTTGTTTTCAACAGCCTATAGCAGGGTTTCTCAACTTCAGCACGGCTGAAATTTTGAACTAGATAATTCTTTATTGTTGGGAGCTCTCCTGCACATTGTAGGATGTTTAGCCACTAGATAGCTGCCAGATAATATGACAGTGAATTATATCTTTAGATGTTACCAAATATCCCTTAAGGGGCAAATCACCCTAGGTTGTGAAACAATGCGGTATAGTAATCGTTTTACTATCTCACTTTCACTTTAAACTTATGTCCAAAGTCAGTGCCATTATCCAAAACCATCTTTCCGTTGCCAGATTGTTTGACAGTGTTATTACCATCCTTAAAATCATTCAGGGCATTAGCTTTGAAGTCATCTGATTGTTTATTTTTAATATCTTTAACTTTCACCAGATCTTCCCACTTTTTCATTGGATTGCTCCCTCCACTGCCTGCCACCTTTGGCATCTAACCTTTTATTACTTCACACTGCCCTGTGGTAACAGCCTTTCAGCTGCTGTGTCTGCCTCTATTATATTACTTCTGATTCATCCTCTATTCTTCTGTTAGACACATCCACCTCAAACACTACTTCATACCTGGTGAACGTAGCTTTCAAGATGTCTCTAACCTGGCACCATTGTACCTCTTCATCATTATTTGCCACCTGTGTACACACCAGGATTCTTGTTTCCAAATAAGCCAATCTTCTTACTCTCTCTTGTATTTTCTGTTCCCTTCTCTTGCAATGCCCTTTTTGCTGTCTGGTCACAGCCATCTTCTCATGTGCAACTCTTCAGTTAAGTGTTTCCCAGACATTTCATCTTACGTTGATCTTTCTAGTCTCCAAGGTGCTACTGTTCTCACCATCAGTACCATGCAGTTTAGTATTTAAAAGTGCTCTAATTATTTCACGTGCTTTTCTCTCCAGGTAGTTTGTTTGTAAGCTCATTGAGGGCAGGGTCTCCTTACCTTTAATGTGTTTTCCTCACAATGTTTAATATAATGCTAGGTACATAATAGGTTGTCCATAAATACTTGATTACTGCGAGCAATAATCACAAACTACAAAAGGATAATATCATCATCATCATGTTGGATAATAGCTGCTAACATTTATCGAACACTTTGTTTTTTGCCAAGAAGTGTTAAGCACTGTCTACGAATCATCTCATTTAACCCTCACAGCATATCCCTATATGAAATGGGTTCTGTTATTATCCCCTTTTATATAGATGAGGAAATGGAGGTTTAGAGAAGTAACTTGTCCAATTTATACATCCAATCAGTGAGTTGTAGAGGAGGACTTCCAATCAAAATCTGTCTTACCAGAATCCTACGTAGATAATGGTGGAGCCAGCTCTCCTCCCTTAACAGATTTTTATACTTAATTATCTGAAATGTAGCCATGAGAAGCCAAAATGGTGTACCAACATTGAAATCAATTACACTGTTAAAATGAAGCTGAAGGGACTTCCCTGGCGGTCCAGTGGGTAAGACTCCATGCTTCCACCGCAGGGGGCACGGGTTCGATCCCTGGTCGGGGAACTAAGATCCCGCACATTGTGCGGTGTGGCCAAAAATAAATAAATTTTAAAAAATGAAGCTGAATTATTGAAAAATGGTCATGCTTTGCATTCCTCTCGCTATGGCCTCTTCTTTTGTCATCTTTCAGAATCTGGCTCCAACTTTAATATTCCTGTAATCACATTAGTGGGAGTCTGAAATGTGTTACACTAATTAATATCTTTGTTGCTCTTTCCCTTATAGTTACTGACTATACTACTGGCAGAGTTGGAGCCCCTCTTATTTGCTGTGAAATTAAGCTAAAAGACTGGCAGGAAGGTAAGCATTTTATGACAAGCTCTAGTGTTTCTAGATATGCTAAAAACTACCGCGAGCCTCTGGACTTCCATTTTTAAAAAGCATTAGGTTGTCTGCGGTAGCAAGCGAGTCTTTGCTGTTGCTTGTTCCCTGTGCTTTCTTTTTCTTCAGTAACACTGTGAGGTTCCCAAGAGGAAAGGGAAATCTCTAGAATCTAGGCATGATGATTCTGAACTTGGGAATACTCGATGGTAAAGAGGAAAAAATTCTTAGTGGGGCATTCCCTGGATTTGGAGAAGGATGTATATCCTATCTTTTGAAGCTAGATCTTGCTAGTGAGTAGGTTTGGGCTGGGAAATGAAACCCCATATTTTCAGGGGATAGAGTGACTAATCACACACACACACACCCTCCAACTTCTTAGAGCTTGACCCCAGCAAACATTTTTTTTAAAGAGAGTTAACTTTTATTAAATATCTTATAGGTTCCAGGCAAAGGACTAGACACTTGATGTGAATTATTTCATTAACTTCATCAGCTGTTTGTAGTGAGATAGGCATATACAAATAAACCCATAGACTGACAAACAAGTAAATTAAGAATTACTTAACACACAGCACATTCAATGGCCAAGGAAATTGAAATTCAGAGACATTAATTGCACAGCTAGTAAGTGGCAGACCATGAATCACACCTAGAACTGTTTGACACTAAAACTGATGCACTTTCTACCATACTTTGCTGTCTCCTAAGTCACATCCCTGGTTTGGCTCAATCAAACTTTTGGTAAACAGTGAATCACCATATGGTTTTGCAGTGGAGAACAAGCTCTTGGCAAGATCTTATATCAGAAAAGATACCAAGGAGAGAATTATTTTGAAGACATTTTCCTGGACCTGACTCCTGGTACATCCTGAAGTTTAGTAAGGCAAAAACAGTTCCACTGGATTACTCGAGGCAAATGGGAACCTTGTGGAGGAAAATAAAAAGAATGGATTGGGTCTGAACAAGGAGTAAGAACATCTAAAACTTAATCCAGGTTTTGCGTTTAATTCACCAGTGCACCTTAAACTCACTTATTTGCTATTCCAAACAACTAAGTGAAAGGAGGAAGTTAACAAACAGCATTATGTAAACAATATTAAGTAATTTTTTACTGGCTTTTCAAAAACTACCTTCTTTACTCCCTGTCTTATCTAGATGGCCTTATAACCTCACAGAGGATGTAGCAATGGGGACAGATTTTCACAGAACCTGGCATATAGAAGAGTGGTTCCTACTCTTTCACATGCATGAGAACCATCTAGAAAGCTGATAAAACACAGATTCCTGGACCCTACGTCCAGAAAGACTCATTCAGTAGATCTGAGGAGACCTGATAATTTGTATTTCTTTTTTTGTTTTTGCTTGGTCACTGTGCATGTTATTCAGTTCACATACAGACAGCAAGATCCATGTATTGCTTAGAATAGAACCATTTAACCTTCAAGTATTTTGGAATTTTCCAGCTTTTTTTTTTTCTTCACACACACACACACACTGTATTTCATTTTTACACGAGGTAAATAAACTGACACCAAGCATTGTAAATGGATGACCACAACAAAAGCAACAACGATTGCAATTACCGAACACGAAACACACTCATACTACGTCATAATATTGACATTCAGTCCAGTAATCCTCCACTGTAACAGCTCCTTTACTTTGCAGTGAAAATTGATTTGTATATTTTTTGCCTCTGAGTCCTTGTGGGACTTTTTTTTATTCAAAAAGAAAGTCACAAAAATTATAATCATCCTCATCAGTTCACTCAGTACCATGTAATTAATTTTTTTTTCATCTTGATCTTTTGTTAGCACTTTTATGAATTCATCAGTTTTCCACTAGAGTTCTGAAAATGCTTATTCATTCAGTTCAGCAGTATAGTCAGTTACCAGAAACCTGTACCTGTCAGAGTCTTTTCCATGAATTCCTTGAAGATGAAACCCTTTTATAGGAACATTTTTGCAAAAGCATCAGAGTACACCCAGACTGTCTGTAAATGACAAAAGACTTAAAAATGACCACGGTTAAAGATTTGATGAAAGTTCATAATAATGCAATTGACAAGGAAATTTAGTTATTTCTGAGATATACATTTTAAAGTAATAACTAGAATTATGACTTATAACATTATACCAGAACATAGAAGATTTTTAGAAATTTCATGTAATGTCTGAAACATTTATATTAACATATTTCCATACAAATAACCCAAAGAAAGTTTAGAATTAGTTGTTGTTTTTGTTTGTTTTTTTATACTACAGGTTCTTATTAGTCATCAGTTTTATACACATCAGTGTATACATGTCAATCCCAATTGCCCCCAGGAAACATTTTTATAGTTGATAATCAATTGTCCAGCTATTTGTATAGTTTAATTTTTATAAGTAACTGCAGAAGGCGAGCCACTTAGAGGAAACCTGTGCTTTACAGACACTGGTGATAATCTGCAAAAGTAAAGCAGTCTTCCTATGATGAAATTGTGAAAAATATTAAACATATTCATTAACTGTAAAATAATTAATAGCCTAGCCATGCCAGATAAAGGAAGAGTAATTAAAAAGCTTAAGATTTGCTTTTATTTTTTTAAATTTATTTATTTATTCATTTTTGGCTGCTTTGGGTCTTTGTTGCTGCGCACGGGCTTTCTCTAGTTGGAACGAGTGGGGGCAACCCTTCATTGAGATGCGCGGGCGTCTCACTGTGGTGGCTTCTCTTGTTGCGAAGCACAGACTCTAGGCGCAAGGGCTTCAGTAGTTGTGGCACGCGGGCTCAGTAGTTGTGGCTCGCAGGCTCCAGAGTGCAGGCTCCGTAGCTGTGGTGCACGGGTTTAGTTGCTCTGCAGCATGTGGGATCGTCCCAGACCAGGGATCAAACCTGTCACCCCTGCGTTGGTAGGGTGGATTCTTAACCACTGAGCCACCAGGGAAGTCCCTCTTTAATTTTTCAATTTGGTATATTTGACATACAACATTCTGTAAATTTAAGGTGTACAACATGTTAATTTGATACATTTACATGTTGTAATATGATCGTAATATGATTGTAAAATGATCTCTATTACATTACATAATTTCCTTTTTAGTGGGTGGGATAGTTAAGTTTTAGTCTCTAAACAAGTCTGATGAATATAGTACAATATTGTTGTCTGTAAAGAGCCATAGACTGAACCTTTAAAGGACCAGTTACCTTGTAGGACACATCCCTTAGGTTGTGTGAACCCAAGAAAATGAATGCGCTTTGTCTGACATAAATTTGAAGTTTCAAAAAGTGTTTCTCCTATGTGACTTCTATTGTGTGCATTACTGTGGTGCTCTATGAGCAAACAACCGTTCCTTTTTAAATACCACACTGAAAGGCCAAATTTATTCCCAAGCGTTTTACATCTTGGGAATAAGTCCTCCTTTCTCCCATGGTAATGCCCTTCCAATTTTAGAATGAAAATCTTAAAAAATATAGGGAGTGTGTGTCTACGTATACTGGGCATCAGCATCAATATTGCTTTACTAAATGGGTTATTTATTAAGCAGTGGAATCAGAGAAACAAGGTATATTGTAAAACTTGGTAAGGAGAATTCTGCCTTTAATTTTTATTTTTCTAATTTTTCTGGTACTGGGCTTTAATGTCAGTTTTGGAGAGTGGGTCCATATTTGGAGTTTTCCTTGCTGTGAAAGAACCTTTGCTTTATATAATGAGTTTAATGTTTTATGTACAATGGGTTTTGTCATACTGAAATATTGAATAGCTTTAAATTTATAACTACCTATGCTCTTTGATTAAAACCTTAGAATATATCTGAAACACATTTGATATCAACATATGAATAATTTACTTCTAAAAACTTCAAGTGTTACCCTTCTTGGGGGTGATTTTATCTTAACAGAACTCTATGAACCCTAAGCTTTAATGATGTTCTAAGTGTGAAATTTTATGATCCTGGGAAATATTAACTAATATGCTCCCGTAAAGTGAAGTAAAATTTGATCAGCAGAAAAATAGTAGCAAAGGATCTTTAAGAATTAATACAAGTAAATTTGTTTTAGAACAATAACTAATTTGTTTTTGACTTCCAGGTGGTTATACAGTTCACGACAAACCAAACCCCAGAGGTGAAATTGTAATCGGTGGACAGAATATCTCCATGGGATATTTTAAAAATGAAGAGAAAACAGCTGAGGATTACTCTGTGGACGAAAATGGCCAAAGGTGGTTCTGCACTGGTGATATTGGAGAATTCCATCCCGATGGGTGTTTACAGATTATCGGTCAGTGTATTCTCTTTTTGTGCTTTTCTTCAGTTTTTGCAACTTCCACATACATGAAAGGTAATATTGGTCAGGTCATTAATAGGGTTGATGATTCCATTGGTTTAAACTTCAGAAAAGTTATTTAACTTTGGTCTGTGCTTCTCCATCTGTGAAATAGGGATGACAGTACTGACCTGGTAGGGGTTTTGTTAGGATTAAGTGAGTTGTTACATGTAAAATGTTTAGAGCAGGGCAGTGCCTGCACCTTACTAAGTGGTAGCAGAAGCAGCATTGGGGTAGGGAGGGTGGGCAGGAAAATAGCAGTTGGCAGTGAGAAAACAAAAATTGCTCAGAAGAGGTTTTCTTCGTTTGTTTCTTTGTTTTGTTTTCTTTTGGTCAACTGTTGATACATTTGGTTCCGTATAACCATCTCCTGTAACATACCCTATTCTAGGCCTTCCTCACCATTTACCTCCCCACCCAAGAAGCATTGTGGACATGTTATTTTCCCTAGTGGCCATTTGTAGGACTCTAACTAGCCTGGACTCTTAGAAAATTATGATATCAGTCCTCAACATTAATCTGTTCTTCTGAGAATGTCAGTTGGCTTGGCACTGCCCTTATTGAGCCTACTGAAATAGACTAAGTTCAAAGCTACTCCAGAATAGCCCTTACACTATTCATTTTAATCAGGCAAAAGTTAAAAATTTGACTAGCCGATAAGGACCACTCTGTTGGGTCCCATTCAGATCCTTTTCAAGCCATAAAATTTCTCCAGTCATTATCTCTAGTGGTCCGTTTAAGTCTGTCTCTGGACCCATATGTGACCTGAATATAGTTAGAGATTTCCTGGGAAAATTGGTTCTTCGCCTAGAAGTTTGATCTGCCAGGGAAATTCCCAGGAAACATGGCTCAGTCTAGAACCAGTAACTCCCCCACCTACACCACCACCGCCTTTTTCCCCTTGATCCTTAATTGTGCTGGAATCAAAGGCTGGCTCCGGTGGCATGTGTACTGGGTTCCCAGCCTATGGGTAGGCAAGTCAGCACTCACACAAAGGACGTAAGGCAACCTATGCCAGCATGTTGTTAGTGCACTGTCATTTTAACAAGATAATGACAAATCTGGAAAATGGGGAATTAACATTTATTGACTGTTCTGTATGTCAGACATTGTGCTACATGCCAGTATGAGGTAGGCATCATTATCCCTGATAAAATTTGTGGGTTGGAGCGGTCAAATGACATGTCTAGGATCACATAGCTAGTAATGGGCAGAGCTACCATTCAAATCTAATGCCCCAAAGTCTTTGTTCCTTCTATTAAATTCATGATAATATTAAACATTATAGTAAGATATTAAAGCTTTTGGTGTAGGATATAACATTTTAGCCAGTACTTCTTTAACTAGGCATTTTCTTTTTAACTGATGTGTTTGGGCAAACATTAGATATAACAAGATTTTAAAAGAAGTATCTTTATAAATAAAGATTAAGGTGATGAGACTGAAAGAAAATCAGAATTGGACATACCTTAATCAATGTACTATGGATAACATAACATGCTTCATGACTTACAGATCGTAAGAAAGATCTGGTGAAGTTACAAGCAGGGGAATATGTGTCTCTTGGGAAAGTAGAAGCTGCACTGAAGAACTGTCCACTTATTGACAACATCTGTGCTTTTGCCAAAAGGTAATTTTAAAGTTGCATTTGTGTTTCATATACTTACGGTAAAAGGGTAATTGGGAAAAAATTGATATAATCATAAGGGAAACATCCAACTTTCAGAGTTGGGGAATGTTAGAAATTTATGAAAGTTCTTGAATTCAACAGCTTAAAGGTCATTTGAGATAATCCAGGCATTTTAACTATTTACTGGACTACCTACCTACTATGTCTTGCTAAATACTTAGCTATGCCACAACAGTTATTTCATTTAACATCCATAACAACTGAAATTTAGCGTAGGTCATTTTCCCGAGAGGGTAACACAGCTAGTACAAGTTTTCTAAATAAAAAAACCTGAGAGATTGAACCATTTTCTTTCTTTATGTGTTAATATGGTTTATTTTTCTGGGCTTTATTACTCCCTTTAAAAAATTTAATTATAAAAAAACACAAAACCTAAATTTACCATCTTAACCATCCTAAGTGTACCGTTCACTAGGGTTAAGTATATTCACACTGTTGTACAACCAATCTCCAGAACTTTTCATCTTGCAAAAATGAAACTCAACATCCATTAAACCACTCCCCATTTCCCCTCCCCCCACCTAGCCCCTGGCCGCCACCATTCTACTTTCTGTTTCTGTGAATTTGACTCCTCTAGCTACCTTGAATAAATAGAATCATACAGTGTTTGTCTTTTTGTGACTGGCTTATTTCACTTAGCAGAATGCTCCCTAGGATTCATCTACATTGTAGTATGTGTCAGAATTTCCTTCCTTTTAAAGGCTGAATAATATTCCATTGTATGTATAGACCACATTTTGTTTAGTCATTCATCCATCAATGGACAACTTGGGTTGCTTCTACCTCTTGACTATTGTGAATGATACTGCTATGAACATGGATATTCAAATATTTCTTGAAGATCCTGCTTTCAATTCTTTTGGGTATATACCCGGATGTGGGATTGCTGGATCATATGGTAGTTCTATTTTTATTTTCGGAGGAACTGCCATACTCTTTCCATTATGGGAGCACTATTTTTTTTTCCTTCCTATCAACAGTGTACAAGGGTTTTAATTTCTCCACATCCTCAGTAACATTTGTTTCTACTTTTTAAATTTTTTTTATAATAGTCACGGTAATGAGTTTGAGGGGATATCTTGCCCCTAAGGATTAGTGATGTTTGAGCATCTTTCCATCTGCTTGTTTGGCCGTTTGTATATCACCTCTGGAGAAATGTCTAATCAAGTCCTTTGCTCGTTAAAATTTTTTTCCCTCTTATTTTTTTTTTTTTTTTTTTTTTTTTTTTTTTTTTTTTTTTTTTTTGCAGTACGCGGGCCTCTCACTGTTGCGGCCTCTCCCGTTGCAGAGCACAGGCTCTGGACGTGCAGGCTCAGTGGCCATGGCTCACGGGCCCATCCGCTCCGCGGCATGTGGGATCTTCCCGGATCGGGGCACGAACCCGTGTCCCCTGCATCGGCAGGCGGACTCTCAACCACTGCGCCACCAGGGAAGCCCTCCCTCTTATTTTTGATTATACAATACAGTGTTATCAGCTGTAATCACCATGTTACACCTTAGATCATCAGACCCTATTCATCTTATAGCTAAAAGTTTGTGCCCTTTTATCAGCCTCCACCCCCAGCCCCTAGCAACCACTTTTCTACTCTCTGTTTCTATGAGTTTGACTTTTTTTTTTTTTTTTAAGATTCCACATTTAAGCAATACCATGCAGTTTTTGTCTTCCTCTGTCTGGTTTGTTACACTTAGCATGATGCCCTCCAGCTTCATCAGTTTTATCGCAAATAGCAGAATCTCTTTCTCATGGCTCAGTAATATTCCACTGAACATATACACCACATCTTCCTTATCCATTCATTTGTTGATGGACACTTGGTTGTTTCTATATCTTGGCTATTATGGACTAATACAGCGATGAACATGGACCAGATATCTCCTTGATATCCTGTTTTCATTTCCTTTGGATTTATACCAAGAAGTTGGATTGCTGGGTCATATGGTAGTTCCATTTTTAATTTTTTGAGGAGCCTCCATACTGTTTTCCATAGTGCCTGTACCACTTTGCATTCCCACCAACAGTGCAGAAGGGTTCCCTTCCCTTTTCTTCACATCCTCACCAAAACTTGTTATTTCTTGGCTTTTTGATAATAGCCATTTTAACAGGTATGAGGTGATATCTTGTTGTGGTTTTGATTTGCATTTCCCTGATAACTGGTAATATTGGGCACCTTTTCATGTACCCGTTGGCCATCTGTATGTCTTCTTTGGAGAAACGTCTATTCAGTTCCCCTGTCCATATTTTAATTGATTTTTTTTTTTTTTTTTGCTATTGAGTAGTATGAGCTCTTTATGTGTTTTGGATATTAACCCCGTATCATATATGATTTTCAAATACTTTCTCCTATTTTGTAGGTTGCCTTTTCATTTTGTTGATGGTTTCCTTTGCTGTGCAGAAGCTTTTTAGTTTTATATACTCCCACTTGTTTATTTTTGATTTTGTTGCCTTTGCTTTTGGTGTCAAATTCAATAAGTCATTGCCACGACCTATGTCAAAAGAGCTTCCCCCTATGTTTCCTTGTAGGAGTTTTATGGTTTCAGGTCTTTGCCCATTTTTAATGGGGTTATTTTGTTGTTGTGTTTGTTGTTGAGTTGTAGGAATTCTTTATACATTCTAGATATAAACCCCTTATCAGACATATGATTTGCAGATATTTTTATCCAGTTCCATAGATTGCCTTTTTACACTCTGTTGTGACCTTTGATACACAGAACATTTTTTATTTTTGTTGTACTCTTCATCTATTTTTTCTTTTGTTTCCTGTGCTTTTTGGTGTCATATCTAAGAAAGTATTGCCAAATCCAATTTCATGACTCTTTTCCCCTATGTTTTCTTCTAGGCATTTTATAATTTTAGCTCTTACAGATTTAGGTCTTTGATCTATTCTGAGTTAATTTTTGTATGTGCTATAAGGTAAGGGTCCAACTTAATTCCTTTGTATATGGATATCCAGTTCTTTTAATACCACTTGTTGAAGAGACCGTCCCCACTGAGCGGTCGTGGAACCATTGTTGAAGATCATTTAACCATATATGCAAGGGTTTATTCTGGACTCTCTATATCATTAGGCTATCTATGTGTCTGTCGTTATGACAGTACTATGGGCTTTATTACTTCTTAATGAAGCTGTAACAAATAAGAGACAAATATATTCAGAATTACGTGTACTATTTCTTTGTATCATTTATGAATAATTGTCCTTAATGTTTTAATTTCCAGTTTGTTTTATTTTCTAATTTTTTAGTGACCAGTCCTATGTGATAAGTTTTGTGGTTCCCAATCAGCAAAGGTTGACGCTTTTGGCACAACAGAAAGGGGTGGAAGGCACTTGGGTTGATATCTGCAATGACCCTGCCATGGAAGCTGAAATACTGAAAGAGATCAGAGAAGCTGCAAATACCAGTAAGTAAGAAGTGGCTTATCTGTTGATGTCCCTACAAGTTATTTAATGAGGTCCTGTGCATTACACTCTTCAAGATGTCTATTTGGTTTGTTTGTTTTAAATTTTTATTGGAGTATAGTCGATTTACTATGTTGTGTTTTAAAAAACCTGCCTCCTAAATATACATAATGGATTTCCATGTTGGAAGGATCTTTAAATGGTATATGGTAGAATAACCTAACTAGTTTATTGCATGTCACAGCATCCCTGCTAGGTGGTCATCTACTCTGTGTTTGCAATGGTCCATCTTTGTTCTGATAGTTCATACTGATGTGCCCTGGTGTGAATCTTTTATCATTTATCATTGCATATACTTACTTGGTGTGGGCCCTTTCAATCTAGAGATCTCTGCCCTATGGTTCTGGGAAATCTCCATTTACCTTTTATTGTTTGTTTGCTTTTCTTTCATTGCTTTTCCCCTCTGAGTTTTGTGTTCATGTTTTTATCTGGGACTACTTTTATATGGTTGTTGACCTTCTACTTTCATCCTCTAATTTTATTATCTTTTTTTTTCTTTTGTAATCTATCTTGCCTTTTTTGTTTCTTTTTTTTGCTGGGGGTGGGAGGATTGCAATTTATTTATTTTACATCTTTATTGGAGTATAATTGCTTTACAATGGTGTGTTAGTTTCTTCTGTATAACAAAGTGAATCAGCTATACATATACATATATCCCCATGTCTCCTCCCTCTTGCGTCTCCCTCCCACCCTCCCTATCCCACCCTTCTAGGTGGTCACAGAGCACTGAGCTGATCTCCCTGTGCTATGCGGCTGCTTCCCACTAGCTATCTGTTTTCCATTTGGTAGTGTATATATGTCCATGCCACTCTCTCACTTCATCCCAGCTTACCCTTCCCCCTCCCCATGTCCTCAAGTCCATTCTCTAGTAGGTCTGTGCCTTTATTCCTGTCCTGCCCCTAGGTTCTTCATGACCATTTTTTTTTTTAGATCCCATGTATATGTATTAGCATACAGTGTTTGTTTTTCTCTTTCTGACTTACTTCACACTGTATGACAGACTCTAGGTCCAGCCACCTCACTACAAATAACTCAGTTTCCTTTCTCTTTATGGCTGAGTAATATTCCACTGTATATATATGGGCCACATCTTTATATCTTGTCCTTTTTGTTTTATATTCTGGCAGATCCCTCAACTTTATCATTGTCTCAGTCTATCGAGCTTCCAACTTCCAGTATCAGAATTTCAATTTTCAAGAGTTCTTTCCTGCTTTCTTAGTGTCCTTTTAATAGCATCCTGTTGCTCTTTCATGGATGCAGTCATCCTCTGAGGGTGTTGAAGGGATTCCTTTTATGAAGTTTCCTTCTCCTGTTATTGTTTCTGTTTCCTTCAAGTTCCACCTTCTGCTTGCTTTGGTCGGCCTTGCATATATCTGCTGATCCTTGTCTGTCCATTCATATTTGAGAATGAGGTTCTAAAAAGCTATTTGGAAAGCTTGCTGGGCTTCACTGAAAAGTTATTCAAATGTTAGTGTCTTGAGTCATTCCACTTCTCCAGAGGAGACTTCTGCAGTCTCTTACCTGGGAGATATTAGCATGACTGCCAATATTCTGGTAGCCAAAAAAAAGGCCATTGGAAGGGGGCTGGGGCTGGGGTGGGTAGGTCTTCCCCTCACTGAACCTTTAGGTTTTCAGCCTTACTCCCTCCCTCTATTGTAAGTGTCCTGAGTCCAGAGTCTCTCTAGTTCAGTTTTTCCAAAAGGTAAATCTATCTCCAGCCTGGTTGGGGAAGAGCAGGATGAGGGAGAGCTGTCCTCTGAGCAGATGAGGGCCAGCCCTGCTTTTTCAGCATGCCCCTCATCTCTGGCTTCTGTCCCTCAGCTTCTGTCTACGGGCTCGGGAGATTGGTTTGCCTCTTGTTGGTATTCTTCGATGTGGGCAGTTAGCTTTTAGCTCTCTTGGCTCCCAGTCAGTTAACTGCTGGCCTGTTTGCTTTTGGTCTTCTAAGATTTTGTTGGGCCTTCTCACCCAGTGTCCTCTCTCTCATTTCTATTTTTCCTTTGTGGTTAATACCTTTTGAATTAAAAAAAAATATTTTTAAACTGTTTATTTTCCAGGGGAGCAGAGATAAACTGTGTACTCTTCATGTTTAATTGGAAGCGATTAACCTAGTTTTAACCTATTGCTTTCCCTCCTAAAAAATGAAAATGTCATTTTTCTGATTACAGATACCTATATTCATTATAAAGTACTGGACAATACAGAAAGTTTAAAGGAGGAAGTAAAAATCACTTGATAGTAGTTACCTTTGGGTGGTGACATTACATTTTGTTATATATAGTTAACTTACCAACGTCATCGACTTTCTTCTAAGTCAGTAGATACAGAATTGAATTACCATTTTTTAAGCTAAATAGTATTCCAGTAAAGGAGTGTCCACTTAAGTCCTTATTGTTAGACTTTTTCCCTCCACTGTAAACAAATAGAATATATCTCTTTTACTCTAATTTATTTTCTTATGTAATTATTTTCTTAATATGGATTATCTGAGTCAAGAAAAATGTATATTTTAAAAGCTTTTTTCCCTTATGTTGCCAAATAACTCCCTCTTCCCCCCCAGAAAAACTGGACTAGTTTATACTCCTGTCAGAGATACATGAGCACACCTGTTTCCCTAACTAGGCTACTATTATTTATTTTTAAAATTAACTACTTGGGTTCCATTTTGGTTAAAAAATATAGTTTGTAACATTTGTTAGCAAGTTGAAGTTGAAAAACTATTTTCCCCAAGAAGAACATTCTTCTGGTTAACTCTGGTCACTGTAAAGTTTTAAATAGCAGTTACCTATTAACATAATCTGCAAAGTAAGTTACTGTATAAGCATAAAGACAGTAGCTTAATTTTTTTCTTAAAGTTGGTTTTGTTAATTATAGTATTATTGACATATCACACTTTTTAATATCACCAGGCTTCCAGAATTTTCTTTGATACAAATCCTCATTTTTTTCTTTAAATGTAGTATTTTAAAAAGTACTTCAGGGCTTCCCTGGTGGCGCAGTGGTTGAGAGTCCGCCTGCCGATGCAGGGGACACGGGTTCGTGCCCCGGTCTGGGAAGATCCCACATGCCGCGGAGCGGCTGGGCCCGCGAGCCATGGCCGCTGAGCCTGCGCGTCCGGAGCCTGTGCTCCGCAACGGGAGAGGCCACAACAGTGAGTGGCCCGCATACCACAAAAAAAAAAAAGAAAAAAAAAAGTATTTCAGCCAATAGGCTGTTATTCTTAGTCACTCTCTGAACGTACTAATGGAGCAGAATGTGACTTGAATAATTTGTCATTGAATATTCACCTGTGTAAAAGCAACAGTGGGGGAAGTTTTTCAGGCTGGAAAATGGAATACAATTCTAGGAACTGCTAGGCCTACATAACTTTCCTGTGCTTGGTTTGAGGCGTGAAATGGAACAATTCATGATTTGGATAATGAACACTAATCATGAGCTAAATCTAAATAACTCATAAGCTCGTGTGTGCCACAGAAGATTTATTTTGCTAACCTTTTGCTTCAAATTATAATTTCAGAGACTTAGGCCAAAAAGTATAAAATAGTTTTGATTGTTTTCAGTTAAATCTGCCTGAAATCATACATCGTTCATAGCAGGCCTCTTCATGTTTTAAATATAAGTGCAAGGTATAGATAGTATCATAAGAATGCAAAATAATGGTTTTGGGGTGATTTGACAACTATCAGTGGCTAGAAAAATTGACATTTGCTGCCACCTGCAGGTCACATTTCATAATGTCCTAGGTAATTCTGATAAAATGCCACGTGTAAAATTTTTTGTTTTTTTCTTCCCCTAATCTTTTTCACTTGTTTGCAATTTATAAATTTATTTAATTTATAGGAAACTGTGTGATTGCCCGTTGCTCTCTATAGCTTGTGGTACTAGCTAATGTTTAGGAGTTTCCAAAACTATGAAACCTCTAATGCAGCATTAAAAAAAATGCTTAATTTCCTTGTGCGCAATTGAAATAACGTACCTGCTTTGTCCCATTGTTGTCAGTGTTTCTGGAATACGACCTGTGTAAGTAGGTAAAGTAATATGAAATAAAAGGTTTCGGAGCCAGATCGGTATTTGAGAATTTAACTAACTATTCCCTTGAGATCCAAATGTGACCTTATTTCAGGCACCTCTGTATAACTGAGCTATAATCTATCATCAGAGTAGATATGGTTAATTTGAACAAGTTTTATATTCCTTTATTACCTTTTTAGGCATTACTTTTAGGAAGTTGGTTCTAAGTTATTTGAAACATTACTTTTCACACTCAGCTTTATATTTTTCTCTTATTTTAATGAGAAACTCGCTAATTCACCCAAGCTTTCATAAAGCTCAGACTAGCATTAGAACAAAAACTTCATTGAATTTGAGTTCTTTGTGCTTATCACTGAAACCAAGTTGTTTCTCAGGTTACCTAGGCTGTTTAGCAGTAGTTTTAAAACATGCAGATGTTTGCTTCTTCGAAATTGCTATTTTAAATAATTGCATATAAAATAAAGCTCATCTGTAGATTAACATTACAGTTAGTAGGCCTTCAGAATTTTAAGGATGACCTTGTATTAATAATAAGTAACTTCATTGAATATAATTTATTGAATTTAAAATTATTGAGCACTGTATGGATTGCTTCTGTGTCCTTATTTTCACCATTTTCTTACATTTCTTTCAACATGTGTTGTGTTGTCTAACTCAAATCCAATATGTGCTGCATCAATTCTTATATCATTTAAGAGTATGAAACTCACAACCCCCCCTTTTGATTCTTACTTGAATTACAATAAAGCTTACAAAGAACAGTTGTCTAGAGGCTAATTTTCTGTAGAATGAATGAATAAATATGTATGTTCCTTGAGGGCTCAGTGTAGCCTATGGATGGCAGTGAACAGAACAAAGCCCCTGCTTTCATGGAGCTTACATTCTAGTAGGTGCATTAAATATATAATATATGAGGTGGTGATAAGTATTTTGAAGAAGACATAGCATAAGAGGATACAGAGAGACAAAGGGACTTCTGTTTTGTTAGGAGTGGTCAAGGGAGTCCTCTCTGAGGCGGTGGCATTTGAACAGACACGTGGATGGGGTAGGGAGGTGAGCCATGCAACTACAGCAGGGAAGGCCATCCCAGGCAGAAGGCGCAACAGATAGAAAGACTCTGAAGAGGAGGGTGTCTACATATATATTAGAAAAAAAACTGCATAGTCCAAAACCATTCAACTGAAACAACTGATATGTACTTTGAGAAATATAAAATGAAATTGTAAGGTGGTGGTATCATTAATTAACTCTAACATACCATTAAGTTTGCCTCATCACCTGCACCATCTAGGTGAATCCTGCAAAATTCATGTTTTATTGTTTCTCTCTCTCCCACTCGCCCCCATTTTGCTAACCCTCGTCACTCTTCCCCCTTCTTTCCCCTCTCTCTCCCTCTCTTTCCCTCTTTCTCCCTCATTCCTACCCCCCCCCCTTTCTCATTTCAGTGAAATTGGAGCGATTTGAAACTCCAATCAAGGTTCGCTTAAGCCCGGAGCCCTGGACCCCTGAAACTGGTTTGGTCACTGATGCTTTCAAACTGAAAAGGAAGGAACTGAAGAACCATTACCTCAAAGACATTGAGCGAATGTATGGGGGCAAATAAAATGCTGCTCTCTTACTTACAATTGTACAGGAGGCGGCCTGGTGGTTTTTCAGTTCTGGAGTTTTCAGCCTTGTTGAGCTGTCTGTTAGAATGTAAAGTGTATCATTCTAAAGTCATGGTAATAAAAAAACAAAACCCAAAGTGATTAAAATAGTTGTCGAGTCTACTTTGACTTAGTTTTGCATAGTTCTAGTGAAGCTGAAACTGAAAAGTTATTTCCCTGTAGCTGTGTTATTAATTTTAGAGCAAAATTCCTGTTTTTAAAAATTAGCCTAAGATATACTTGTTTCATTAAAGAAAAAATATTTAATGTTGAACAAAATAAGTTGGAGCTGGAGTAGAATGTAGTTTGAGGAAATTTGCAACTTCCAATGTCTATTGTCTTCCTAGTTCAGAAGATGCTCAAATATTAAGCATGACCAAAAAAATATATTAACACTACTCAAAGCAGAAGTGCTGCAGGGCTTTAAAATTCTCTTCCAACCATTTGTCTTGAATCATAATATACAGAATCAAGTAATACCTTGGAAACCATTTTAGCATTCATAATTGTTGTGTAGGTTACACATAGAATCATTATAATATTGTGAATAATTACAGTGCCTGAAGTAAGAATAAAACAATATAAACGCACCAAAAAATATCTAGTAATATATTTAAAGGGAAATTCAACTGCTTTTTTGAAACTTGGAGATGTGAAATCAGTAACTGTAATTATTTGAATGACTTAAGAGTAAAAGTACATCTTAAAAAATGCTGAACATTGCGTTTCTGTTTGTTCAAAATAAGACAAACCAAGAGTTAAAATAATAGAAAGTTAATCAAATTTTAACAGGAAGCATTTTCTCTGTTAGAAAAGGTGTTGAAATCATAAGTATTTAGAATTCCAACCCTTGCACAGCACTGAACCAGGGAGAGGATTTAGACTTTGAACTTATCTTTGATAGCAGGGATTGATTTTAAAGTGTATTAAATCACACTTGTAATTTAAGGTCTGTTTGCTGTTGCTGATTTGATTCTTGGTCAATTATTTGTATTACCAAAAGCCTTTCATTTTGCTTTAATTTTAGCAAAAGCGGGTTATGATGAATGACTTCCCTACCATCTTGACTTAATCTCCGAATTATTAATTAACTTGGATGCGTTTTAGGAACTTAAAGGGAAGAACACACTGTTACCACTTTTTTTCTGTTTGAGAAGAGTTCAGAAACTGGAAATGCTGGATTTGGGAGAAGGGAAGTTACTCACTAAGGGACTGATACTTGTGCAGTAACTTGGTATGTGGGCTTCTTTTTGAATCTTTAATTAAAATCTGGGATTATATATCCCTGATAGGTATTCACACTTGAACCATAGTTACTGTAAAAAAAAAAAAACAAAAATTCTTAATACTGTTATTCTTTGCACTTTTTTCTTAGTCATTTTATATATATATATATATATACACCTATATATATATGTTGCTTACATTGCTTTGTACAGATGTGGGCCACCACTGCAACAAAACACATTCTGTTTGCTCTAGAATATTTATAAAGAAAATATTTAAATGTTATGTATATGGTGGTATAAAGGAAAAATCATCTGGTGTTATTATAAGCAAGAATGGAGGTTTTTGTAAAGAATGTTCAGTGTTCTGCAATGTAAAATTTGAAGCAAGGTCTCCCTGAGTTATGTGTATGTGAGTATTCTCATTCTTCCCAACTTGGCTTCTAAGAGTGAAAAACCATTCTTACCAAGTAGACTACTATTCAGCTTCCACTGTTCTGGCCCACTGTTGATCCTCTAAGGATGATGTTCTTAGACTTTTTCAGTGTGTGAGTCCCCTCCTTTTGGAATGGTGATTTTAAATGTGTGAGTGCATGCGTACTCAGATATTTGAACCCTCACCCGCTCCCATCTCCCAAAAGCTAGAACACTGCCAACTAATCTGTTGTATGGGTCCTTTAGAAACGCGTAATTAACACTTAAGGTTGGGTGCTGCTAATTCTTTGCGAAAATCCAAATATTGTTAACGGACCAGGGAGATGCCACTACCCCCTGATTTTTCCTCAGCAAATATACGTGTTTATGTAAACAGATCTTTCCATATTCATAGTGACTTTTCAAGTATTTGAGCGTAAAGATTTTGATCCTACCTTTTTTATACCTGTTTGAATTGTTCACTGTTATTATTACATGTCAGCCATCAAATAAAGTTGTACTTAAAAATTTTCCTGCAATTATGTACATTTCTAAGACGAACACTTGTGACTTTGCTTTAATTACATGAAAGTACCTTGCCTCCTTGATATTTGATATTCATATTGATTTTTTTTTTCTGGAATGGAGGTATAATTGTGTCACTTTTTGGAACTGAGATACACATGAATGATTCAAAAAGGCAGAAGTTAAGGAGAATAATGTTTCTTTGGCCATAAAGACTGATTAATAATCCTTGCCTCTATTTTCTTGATAGCATGTGACAGATGTTTCTGGAGTAACAAGATGAGAACAGATTAAAGATTGTGTGGTATTTGGGATTTGGAGAGAACTGTTTTAATTTTCAAATGTAGTTACAAATTAGAATGTATTCATATTTCTACTTTCTGTTAAAATGCACGATTGCAGGATTGTTACTTAGGTTTTCACGTTTTCCTTGATGAAAAGCTTCGTTTGTTCTTAAGAAATAAATCCACCCACGTTATCAAGCCAGTTTGTGCTTAATTATGCGTCAAGATAAAATGTGCAAGTTTGAAGAATACTAGCCAAACTTTTAAACACATATTTCAAAAGTCCTCCTCTCTAGGTTTATAGAATCGCATTAAGCAGATAACCTGGGTTGTATAATCATATCCATTAGTTTGGAGGATTTGAACCCAAAGCTGTTAACTTTCGTACAGTTAATAGAGTAGAATCCCTCTGCAGCACTGATACTGTGGGACAAAACATAGTCATGTTGTGTGCATTATTAGTACGTGCTAGTAAATGGTAACTGTTACCTTTAGGCTAATTAAAATTTAGGGAGAAATTAATTTATCTGAGTTTGCCACTCACTCGCTGTGTGACTTTGGGCAATTCATTAACATCCCTCCACTGCGTTTCTCCTTTCCGAAAAATGGGGTTGATTGATAAAATAGGATCTACTTCAGAGGATGGTTGTGAGGGTAAAAATGAGTTAACCCATATAAAGTGTTTAAAACATAGTAAACATATGTTAGCTGTTATCATTATCATTGTATCCAGGTAACATTCACGAGTCAAGTTATTTAACATATTGGTTTGCACCTCAGGGCCTTAAAGGACTGCTTGCCCCTGAAGACTTTGAAGAAAAACTTCTGGATTTAGAGGTGAGGAGACCTGGGCTCTTTCTATCACTAGTTTTGTAGCCATGGACAAATCTCAAAATACCCCCTTAGCTTTAGTTTCTTCTTCCTGTATCAAAGAAAGAAAGAGAGAGAGAGAGAGGGAGAAAGACTGGACTTCAAAAAAAGACGCTTTGTAAAAAGGGAAAGATGAATGACAGAAGAAATAGGGAGTGTATTTGTCCCTAAGGCCCATCACATCTAGCTTTCATATTGTGATTTTGCTGTCCCAAGGTGATTTTTGGTTTGCTTTTTAATGATGCCCTAGGTCCCAAGTTTCCTATAGGGATATGAGGCTGTGGCTGATGCCATCACAAGAAGTGAGGATTCTACTAGGTACAAGGAATTTCTGTAATTCTCATGTTCTCTCTCTTTAAAAATCAGAGTTGTGCATATATAATTTAAAGCAGTGCTTTCATTTTTTTTACTGTGATCCACGATGCTTTGCACACCTGCTTATGTGTATATAAAACAATATTTTATGTGAAATGTTTATGTGAAAACAATGTTTATGTGAAAAAACAATACTGAGACTTCCTATTTCATTTATTTAAATGTTGGTTGTCACCCTCTAAACTGATTTCATGACCCCGCAAGATAGTGCTGTTCGATGGAACTCCTGTGAGGTTGGGAATGTTCCATATCTGTGCTATCCATTATAGTACTACTAGTCATGTGTGGCCATTGAGCATTTGAGATGTAGTTAGTGTGACTGAGGAACTGAATTTTTAATTTCATGTCCACGTTGGACAGCACGGCTTTAGAGAGTCTGCAAGCCACAGTTTGGAAAGCACAGGTTGAAAGCTATCCTACGATGTCCATGAAAGAAAGCTATCCCCTGCCATCATACTCCCACCTCCTCTACGTCAGTGGCAACCACACTCTTAGACCTCCCAGTCAGTACTAGTACTCTCTTCTTAAATGAGAAGGCAAGGATTACCAAACCTTGGAAGACTAGAGATAAAAGCAAGGAGAAAAAAGCAAATTGGAGTAAATCGGTTCCGCAGGGTAAATAAAGAAAGCTTTAAAAAAAACTTTTAAAACTACCATTAAACAAGAACAGAAGGCTGCAAAAAAGGAATATATAGAAAACAAAAAAAATAAAAACATCTCTTAGAAATTATAAACATGATGGCTGAAATGAAAAATTCAAGAGAAAGGTTGAAATAGTAGAGGAAATCTCTCAGGAAGTAGAACTTTTCGAGGAGCCAAATGTTTTTTATTGTGGTAAAATATATATAATAAAGTTTGCCATCTTAGCCATTTTTGAGTGTACAGTTAGGTGACAGTCATACTCACGGTTTCGTATGACCATCACCACTATCTAATTCCAAACAGTATTTTTTAAAGATGAAAACTAGGAACAAAAAGATAAGAATATTAAGGGATCAGCCCAAGTGATTCCTCATTTAAATAACAGAAGTTCTAGAGAGAGAGAATAACAACAAAAAAAAGGGATTACAAGAATTCAAGAAAATTTCCCAGAACAGTGTGGGTGGGGCTTGTTAAAAAAGCTTTGCTATAAGTTGATCCCATGTCAGCAGTATTCATAATGACCCACAAATTGGAAATAACTCTAATGTCCATCAACAGGAGAATGGACAAAGAAATTGTGGTATATCCATACAAGGAAATGCTACATAGCAAGTAAAAAGAGTAAACTACCGCTACATGCAAAGACATGGATAAATTATGTTCACAGATAATTATGATGTACGAAAGAAGCTATTCACAGTACATTATGATTGTATTTATATGAAGTTCGAGAATAGGCACAACAGACCTATGGTGATAGAATCCAGGATAATGGTTTTCTCTGAAGAGAGTGGTATTGCCTGGAAAGGGGCATGAGGGAATCTTCTGGCGTGCTGAAAATGTCCCATATCTTGTTTACATGAGCATCCAGGGTAGGTAGGGTCAGACATGTCTGGCATGAGCAGGTAAGATGGATAATACGGAGGAGAAGTTGAAAGTTGGGTGTATTTCGGTGTTTTGGAGGAGAAGAGGATGAACCAATCGGGTTCATGATATTCTGTCCAGCATGTACTAATCATCAAACTGATAAGTCTTTGGAACAAATGTGTTTAATTAAGGGTGTGGGAGAACCTGAAAGGTTCATCTGATGAGAAGCATCTTTGTGGGCTTGATGGGGAGGAAGTAGACCTAGGTAGCTGTGAAGTAAGGGACACAGACAACTTGGGTGAACTTAAAATACCTGAAGTATGTCAGTATATTTCAGTGTTTGCACCCACTTTCAGTCTCAGTTGGGCTTAGTTTTTGAGAGACATGACATCATGTGCCTAAAGTTCATTTCTTACTCTCTTCCCGCTATTACCACCCTAGATCAGACCTTCACCCCTTTTCACTAGAAGAGCTATACCAACCTCCTAACTAGTTTCTTGGCAAGTCTTTTCTTTCCATCACTGCCAGTATACTCAGTATACTCCATCTTGTATAGAGATCTGCCAAACTTACCTTCTTAAAATACCACCTTGTTGATGCTGTTCTTATTCAAATCAAAATGTCAGGTTGGTATTCAAGTCCCTGAATCAGAAGATCTCTCTTTACCTGTCTTACCTTAACTCCATTCTCTTTCACTTCTGTGTTCTCCAATCTGCCAAGCTCATCCTTCCAAGTTGTTCTTCACCCTGGCTGCACTTAGGAATCACATGGGAAGGTTAACAGCAATAACAATGACCAAAACCCAAACAAACAAAAAACAGTACCTGTGCCTCATCTTCTCTCATTGGCCAACAGTGACCTGTTTGCTGGATCTGTAAATTCCTCTATTAACACCTGTCCTTAGGATTAAACTACAAAATAATTCACAGAAGAGAGGGCAGTTTTCACAGGTTACCAAAGAAGGAGGCTCCTGGTTAACTGTAGGCTCCCCTAACCCTCTCCTGTTGTTATGGGATAGATTTTTCTTTTGTGTTGATAGATTAGCTATTTCCTTTGACACTTGAAAACCTGAGAGATTCTGAGAGAATGAGGTCTAGAACCATTTTATTTCTTAGAAGACACTCCTAAGGGTATCAAGAGTCAGAAATGGGCTCTAGGGGTGGGACTGCTTGGAAGTGCTAAACATCAACTTCACCTAATTCATATTTTTGCCTTGGGGCTGTGAGAAATCAATAATAAAAAAGAGTCAAGAGACTCCTAGGGACAAGGGAAAAGAAGAGAGAATATGTTGACCCATCCATGTATCTCTTCAGAGTGACTTTTGAAGCAGAATTATGAAAATGATTCTTTTGAAGTCAGGTATTTCTTCTTGTGCCCAGCTTTTTCTAGCTCGTAGAGTTATAAGAAGCTCAGAACAAGGTGTGTATATATATATATATATATCACAGACATGTCCACACACATTTTCTTCTTTATGGTCAACAGCTCTACCTTAGCTGTATCTTTGACATTTCTTAGGATAAGGCATTCCAATGCCCACGTTCAGTTTGGGATGGTGAACTGTATGTGTCAGTATAGGAAAGTAGCAATGTAGCGTCCCAAGAGTGGGAGAGAGACGGGGCCAGAGAGGGAAATCAGGAAGGTTTCCTGCCTAGTAACTGAATCACGAACTATTTGAGCAAGCAATGCACAGAGATGAGTTAAAATTTGTCAGATTTGCCCCGCAGACTTCCTGGAGGTTGCATCATTTCTAAACTGGATCTGCATTTCATTAGCCTTCAGGATTCTTGATGCTGAGAGAATTAACCTTTCCCAGGGAGTCCCAGTGAAGGAAAAGATGTGGACTCTTCTGTTTCATTTCAGCAGGAGTCTTTGTTTTCTCTGCAAGACACCCCTTTGGCTCTCTTTGCTTGTGAATTCTTCCCTTTTGCTCATGATATAAACAATAGCTCTCTCGACCCCATCTCCTGGGGTTGTGGGATATCTTGGTTGGCCTTTGGTTGTGCTCAGAGAAGAAAAACTCCAAACTGGCCTGGAGCTGGATGACCTCATTCTCTTACAGCTTTGGGATTTTTTCTCTGAAGTTTTAAAAGATGGCTTGGGCACTGAACTTTTCTTAGATAGCAAAGCCATTTCCATTTGAAGGCCCTCTTAAGTTCCAATAAGATTTCTTTTGTCTTGAAACAGGACACTTAACGAAGTACTTCTGAGCCCTCTCATGTGTAGTATTGCTATAGAGGAGACAAAAGATGGTCTTATGCTCTCAGCATACAATGTCAGACTATGGGGGTGAATTAGAAGCTGAACTGTGAGCTGAAGACTCTAAATATGTAGGAATTCGGAAAAGACAGAGATCCTTTTAGGCTTCAGTTGTCTGGGAAGGCTTCCTTGGAGCCTCCAGTCTGCGCCTAATGCTGAAGAGGCAAGAGTGACTCTTACCAACTTCTAGCTAATAACAAAGAGTGTGTATTCATCTGCAGCAGCATCCCTTCTGTGCCCATCAGCCTGCAAGGACAAAGTGGGGTGAGAGCAACAGCAATGCCATGGGCCATAGCTTGAGATTCTCGACCAGAGATCTCCCAGAGATGCTAGGTGTGCCTGAGGTATTGATGCCCTCTGCCCTTGCAGTGGCCAGAGCTCCCTGGCAGGCTGCTTTCTTATCCATTTATCCTAGGGGCTCATATATGTTATCTATGTGTGCTATGTGGTGAAAACAATTGGAGAGCACTATTCTAGATATACCCCTTGTCTGAGAAAGCCCTGGTAACACATGGTCACAGTGCTTTGTTTTCATGGCTGTAGTTTCAGACAGACTGTCAGCTCTGGGAAGGTAGACAGATTGTGTCTGTCTTGTTCACTGCTGTATCTCTAGCGCCTGCCACTGTGCCCGGCACATAGTACATTCTCAGAAAATATTTCATGCAAGTCGAAACCACAATGAGCTACTACCTCACACCTGTTAGGATGGCTATTATCAAGAAATAACAAGTGCTGGAGAGGGTGTGGAGAAAAGGGAACCCTCATGCACTGTTGGGTGGGAATGTTAATTGGTGCAGCCACTGTGGAAAACAGTATGGGGGTTCCCCAGAAAGTTAAAAATAGAACTACCATGTGATCAAGCAATTCCACTTCTGGGTGTTTAAAGAAAATGAAAACATTGATTTGAAAAGATATATGCATCCCCATGTTCACTGCAGTATTATTTACAATAACCAAGATAGGGAAACAATCTAAATGTCCATTAATGGATGAATGAATAAAGAAAATGTGGTGTATATATACAATGGAATAGGTGAAATAAGTCAGACAGAGAAAGACAAATACCGCGTGATCTCACTTCTATGTGGAATCTAACAACAAAAAAAAAAAGCAAGCTCATAGATACAGAAAACATTGGTAGTTGCTGGGAGGTGTGTGGGAGAAAAGGGTGAAGGGGGTCAAAAGTACAAACTTCCAGTTATAAAATAAATAAGTCCTGGGCATGTAATGTACAGCATGGTGACTATAGTTAATAACACTGTGCTGCATATTTGTAAGTGGCTAAGGGAGTAGATCTTAAAAGTTCTCATCACAAGAAAAAAATGTGTAACTGTGTAGTGACGGATGTTAACTAGACTTACTGTGGTGATCATTTCACAATATATACAAATATCGAAACATTATGTTGTCCACTTATAACTAATTAATGTTATAGGTCAATTATACCTTAATTAAAAAAAATATTTCATGAATGTATGAACAAATGAGAAAGTCTAGACCTTGAAGGATGAGTAAAACTTGGACAATGTGGAAGGGTTAAGCATTGGCAGGGAAAAACAGTATGAACAGAATCAGATGTGGTCATGGTGTGTGCCCGGCAAAATTTCGAGAGCAGCTGAGGGGCCCAGAATTATTCATGTTTTGAGGCGGTGGGAAATGAACAGGCTCCATCATGCCTGTTGAACATAATGTTGGATGAATAAAGAGCCACTGAAGCATTATTGCCCCCAAACAAAGTCAAAATTAAAACAAACACGTGGTAGTTGACACAACTGGTCTTGATTTTTCTCTTAGCATCTAATTTCAAGTCAGGCTTTGCCTACCCACTGTGGGAACCAATTTCTCACTTGGTCTGGGTCCTGATTCCAAGAATTCCTAAATGTTCCCACATCATCTTGCAGCTAAGAGGCCCTCACGGAAACCCCTGGCTCCCCCGAGGCAAGAATGCTGTGCCATGCCTCATGATGCAGGGGTGAGGGGAGGTGAACACTGTTGTTTTCCTTATTCGTACGTTGCGGATATTGCTTTCCACGTGGAGAAAGGGTCCGAATGGCTACTTCCTATTCAAAACATCTCAGATGTCACATCCGCGGGGACGTCTTCTCTGAGCTCTCCAAGGTTGAGTTAAATGCCTCTCTTCTGGGCCTCACAGCACCATACGCTTATTGTTAATAATGAAGTAACCACAGCTGACATTTTTGAACATTTAATATGTTCCAGGCACTATGCTAAGTGCTTTCCCAGCATTATCTTATTCAGTCCTTGCCACAAAATCCTACAGTGAGCGCTTTCTATTATTATTTCCATTTTACAGAAGAGGAAGCCGGAGCACAGAGAAGTTAAGTGACGTTGCTCAAGGTAACACAGCTGCTAGGTAGCCAAGCCAGAACGAAAATGCAGGTTTGTCTTATTTGCCTCTAATAGGGCCTTGACCACAGGGCGTTGTAAGGGTCTGGGTAACCCCCCCGCCCCCTAGAGTTTTAGCTCCATTACGTCAGGAAGCAAGTCTCACCTAGATCCCCGGCTCCTAACGCAGGGCGTGGCACAGAAAAGGGCAACAAACGTGTGAGCAGAAAAACGAAGAAAAACAAAAACGCAAGGCTTCCACCAGATGGCGATGTGGGAGTCCAAGAGAAAAATGCCCTCTGGCTTCTTCCCTTCCCACAGAGTACCCCAAGTCTTCACGTTGTTTTCCAGAGAAGACTGAGTGGGCAGGAGAAATATTTTTCATGATAACGTTTAGGTATGAATTGACACAAATTTGACAATTTATGACCTTATGTTTTGGCCCCAAACGGAAGGTTGACCTTACTCCACCCTCCTAGATTCACGCGCTTCTTTCAAAGATCTCAAAGTGGTTTTCAGACTCTTGTCATACACTAAAAAGCTAGAAATAAAATCCGAATTGCCCAAAGCATTGAAGGAGGCTGTGCACTGGAGTGGAAAGATTTCCTGACTGGGAGGCAGGAGACCTGGATTCTGATGGCTCTGCCATTAACTAATAGGGGACTTCAGGCAAGTCCTTTCTCCTCTCTGGACCTTCGTATCCTCAGCTGAAAAATAAGGGGGTTAGATGAGGGAACACAGAAGCTCTTTTTTTTTTTTTTCCTGCTAGCCTCTGGACAAAGGACCTTAGGCAGCAGCATTATAGCATGATGGTAATAGATTACGGACTCTGGTTCAAGTCTTGGCCACCTACAAGCTATGTGACTTTGAGCAAGTTAACCTCTCTGGGCCTCAGTTTCCTCATCTGTATAATGGGGTTCCTGTAAGGATTAAGTGAGATAATGCATATAAAGTGCTTAACACAATGCTCGGCACACGTAAGCTTTCAGGAAAAGCTATTATCTCATAGAGTTAATTCACATTTCAGCAACTCCATCTAGAGTTTGGCTATACATTTAGTAGTCAGGAAAATGGGGGGGGAGCTTTAAGTAATAAACCACAATCAGGGTTGGCCCTATCATAAGAGTAAACGCATGTCACGTGTACAAGACAAAGTTAAGTGTGCGATTGAAGCAAAGAGCTGCAAAAGTAACCACAAACAATTGGAATCCTCATACATTCCTGGTGGGAGTATAGAAAAATACAACCACTTTGGGAAAAGGTCTTGCAGTTTCTTATAAAGCTAAACTACATCTTCCCTGTGATCCAGCATTTCTCCTCCTAGATATTTACCCAAGAAAAAGGAAAACATATGTTTACAAAAAGATTTGTTTGAGGGCTTCCCTGGTGGCGTAGTGGTTGAGAGTCCGCCTGCCGATGCAGGGGACACGGGTTCGTGCCCCGGTCTGGGAAGATCCCACATGCCGCAGAGCGGCTGGGTCCGTGAGCCATGGCCGCTGGGCCTGCGCGTCCGGAGCCTGTGCTCCGCAACGGGAGAGGCCACAACAGTGAGAGGCCCGCGTAACACAAAAAAAAAAAAAAAGATTTGTTTGAGAACATTCATAGCAACTTTACTTTTAATAGACAGAAACTGGAAACAACCCAAGTGTCCATCAGTAGGAGAATGGATAATGGATAAATGGATAATCAATAAACAAACTGTGGTATTGTCATACAATGGAGTACTACTCAGCAGTAAAAAGGAACAAACTACAGGTACATGTGACAACGCGGATGATTCTCAAAATCATCAGGCTGAGTAGAAGAAGCCTTACACAAAAGACTTCATACTATATCATTTCATATATATGAAGTTCTGTAACAGGCAAAACTAATCAATGATGGAAAAAAATCAAAGCAGTGGTTGCCTCTAGGGGTGAAAGGAGGGGATCGCCTGGGAAGCGGCAAGAGGAAACTTTCTTGAGTGGTGGTAATGTTCTACATCTCAGTAGGGGGCTAAGTTACGCAGTTACCTTTGTCACAACTCAGCAAATATACAATTAATGTTTGTGTATTTCATCGAACATATATGTTACTTCAAAAGGAAAACAAAAGAATAATAAACAAATATTGAACTCTAGTTAAGGATGGGTATGTGGAAGGTGCTTACGGGTGAAGTGTACTGATGTCTGCAACTTCAAAAAGAAAAGACACTGGATAGAGAGACAGATGGATAGGTGAGGGATGGATAAAGCCAGTATCAGAAAACATTAGCGGTAGAATCTGGCTAGTAACAAGGCACCACTGGAAAATTCTTTCAACTCCGCTCTATGTTTGAAATTTGCATAAATTTTTGGAAAAAAATGTATCCACAAAGTTCCATATCCTGAATGGAGCCAATTTTTTTTCAAATTTAAAAGCCTTCGTTGGAGGAAGGCAGACCTCAAACCCAGGTAAATATTTCCTGATCACCTACTATAATGCCAGGCACTGTTTCAGGCCAGGTGAGGAATACGAAGAGGAAGAATACAGCCCTCGCCCTCAAAAGGATTGTTGGGGCCATCTGACGAGCACACATATCACTGTTATCCTATGCTGTCGAGTTGCTAAGGACAGTGAGATTTCATCTAGCTGAAAGAGTGTCTTAAAAGTTCTCCCCACAAAAAAGCAATGATCATTATGTGAAGTGATATAGGCATTAGCTAACGCTACGGTGGTAATCATATTGCAATACACATGTACCAAATCAACACATTTGACGCCTCAAATTTACACAGTGTTACATGTCAATTATATCTGAATAAAAAATAATTTGTAAAAAAAAAGAAAAGGTTTCTGGTATTGGAGACATGTGGGTAGTTATTGCTGCAAGTATGATTGGAAGGCGTCTTCAAGCCAGAGCACAGAGAGTCTTGAAGTCCACACTAAGGTGATAATTTGTCAATCTGATGGGGCACATTCAAGAATTTTGAGCCAACAAGTGGCATCCTTAGAAAATTGCTGGGAGAAAGGGGCAGCTGCAGTAGATAGCATTGCTTTAGAGGAGTCAGCAGGCGAGGGATCTTTTCATGTACCTGCTAGGAACACAGGGAGCAGTGGAGGCATCCACAGGGAGGAAGGGGGTTCAGAAAGACCTGGGACAGCTCTGAAGTCCAAGGAGATGAGATCTTGGTTTCATCTTCTGGGAAACGGGAAGCTATTTGGTCTGTGCCCCTCTCCTACCTCTTTGCCCCATGATGTTGTGCCTCTGTAAGGCTATACTGGTTGTTTACAGCCAGCATCTATTCTGATTGTTTGCTAGTCCATTCTGATTGGTCAGTGTCCAAGACATAGGGCTGTTAGATAGATTTTTTAATATTTATTTATTTATTTATTTTTGGCTGCGTTGGGTCTTCGTTGCAGTGCGTGGGCTTTCTCTAGTTGTGGTGAGTGGGGGCTACTCATCGATGCGGTGCATGGGCTTCTCAGTGTGGTGGCTTCTGTTGTTGCGGAGCACGGGCTCTAGACACGTGGGCTTCAGTAGTTGCGGCACGCGGGCTCAGTAGTTGTGGCACATGGGCTTCAGTAGCTGTGGCGCACGGGCTCAGTAGTTGTGGCGCACAGGCTTAGTTGCTCCGCAGCATGTGAGATCTTCCTGGACCAGGGCTCGAACCCATGTCCCCTGACCTGGCAGGCAGATTCTTAACCACTGTGCCACCAGGGAAGTTCCTGTTAAATAGTTTTAATATCAACCCTACCCACCTCATAGGGTTGCTGTAAGGTTAATTAATAGCACATGCTAGGCATTTGATAAATGAGATCAGGGACTATATTTAATGTTCCAGTATGTGGCCTGATATAGGGTGACCCCAGCACAAGCCCACCAAGACCCCCAAGAAATCTTTAAGGTAGGCACTCGAAGCCCCTGGGGTGCATTCCAACCCATAAATATTGATCTTTATCAAACCCCAGTCCCCCCACCCCAAATATAGCATATATTCCCATAAAGCAGCTGAGAAGCCCCAGCTGGACCCAGGAACTATCCCATTTACTCTCCTCCCTCTTTTGAATAAAGAGGGATCTTCCTTTTTCGAACAAGGCTTTGGACTCTAGTATTTGGGTCCAGAGTCAAAATTCTCTCCAGGGCTTCCCTGGTGGCGCAGTGGTTGGGAGTCCGCCTGCCGATGCAGGGGACACGGGTTTGTCCGGGAAGATCCCACATGCCGCAGAGCGGCTGGGCCCATGAGCCATGGCCGCTGAGCCTGCGCGTCCGGAGCCTGTGCTCCGCAACTGGAGAGGCCACAACAGTGAGAGGCCCGCATACCGAAAAAAAAAAAAAATCTCTCCAAATCAGAATTCTCGCTGGATTTCATGCCCACTGCTCATCCCACTCCAGATCCTGGCACTTGTCCCCCGTTCACAAAGAAGTGGCTGTAAGCCATCAAAGCCACAGACAGTTCACCAGTGTGACTTGTTCACTGCTGTGTCTCTAGGACCCAGCACAGTGCCTTGCACAGTGTAACATGCAACAAGTGTTTGTTGAATCAATGAATGAATGAATGAGTGATTCATTCTGGGTCTGTAGTTGGTGCTTCACGAAGACTTTTTTCCTCCCCTCCCTCAGAGCGCATTGTGGCTTTGCCAACCTCCTGGACTCCAACAGTGCTTACCATCTGTGCCCGTCCCTTGGCAACTAGCCAAACTCAACTCAGTTCAATTCAACCAACTTCCATGGAGCTGCACTATTGGCAGGAAGCATTCACAGTCTCAAGGAATGGTGAAAGCATTTCCTAGCCCATGGCGCCTCAATTGTACTTTTAAAACAACCTTGGCATGGAACAGAACCTTTTCCAAGACTTTCTGAAAGTCTAAATACGTGATTATAAATTACTTCCCTTTGTCAACACACTTGATTACCGTTCAGGAAATAAGTGAGTTCTGGACAATAGATCAACAGATGATTATGGGGCAGGTATGGGACAGGTGTAGAGGGGCTGGAAGTCTGGGGAGGAATGAGACTCAGTCCTTGTCTGATGGATTCGGACTTTCATTAAGTGTGGGGAGGAAAAGGAGGTTGGCATCTCAGCCATTCAGGGCTGGGATTGAAGGGATGTCCAGCAGCTCCTCGAGTGAAAAGAAAGCCAGAGTCTCCCACACACACACCTGTTGTTTTTTTCTGAGGGTTGGGCCTTTTTAAATTTTATGACTAGTCTCCATTCCTGTTTCCACCCCCTTCTATACATCTCTTGCTTCCTATGCCAGTCTTCTGTAAATTTCTAATTTGCTTTCTCTCTGGTAATTATTTATTTTAATGGAGTTAGAATTGGCCTTGTATGTGTTCATTAAAACATTATCTTTAAGAGCGAGAACCTGGAAATTAATCAGAAATCTTACAATAAGAGCTAATTTAAATACATAATAGCAGATCTATAGTCTGGAATACTGTATAGGTAGTAAAATGATGTTGTAAATAATAGTAATTGACACGGGGAAAAATTACCAGTATCTTGTTAAGTGAAAAAATAGGCTACAAAACAATGATGTATAGTGCCTGTGTGTGTGTGTCCATGTGCAACACATGTGCGCTCTTGTTGACTTTTCTTATTGGTGTTTTTCTGTGTTTTCCAAATTTTCTGCACTGAATGCTGCAGTCTGAATTGGGGCACTATCAAGAGGGGTGCATTGTAGGGACTCTGAGAGCACAAATAAGGGGAATCGAGCAAGACTACCTTTTGTGAGTGTATTTTGAGGAAGGTGAAAGGCACAGAGTATTGGAGAGGAACTCGAGGAATATGCTGTTTTTCAAGTGCCAAGGAAGAAGGTGGTGTCTACTGGTGCTGAGGACTTCAGGTCCATCAGAGAAGACTGGGCTCCATTAAAGAAGCAGTGGGGAGCAACTCTGGGTCTCTGAACACAGGGGTGAGTGGATGGAAGTGGTGTTGGCACTTGTTGGAAGTGGTCCAGCCATAGCAGGGTGGACTGGGTTGTAGGCAGGGTGATCTGCCAGGAGACTCTCAGTTTGCATATTTGACCTGAGGTAACGAGAGCTTGGATTAAGGTTGTGGCAATAAAACCAGAAAGGAAGGAGCGGATGGATTTGAGAGATGTTACCAAGAAAGAATCAGAGCTAGAGATTCAAATTTGGCTAAATATATGCCAGGTGGTAGGTGAAAGCATGTAAGGAGACACTTTCCAAGGAAATGGATGTTAAGAGAGAATAGCTGAGGATTGAGTCTTGGGGAATTCCAACAGTTAATGGGAGGAGGAAAGAAGAGGGGCCGGCATAGGAGACAGAGAGTGATACGTCAGAGAGATAAGAGGAGAAACTTGAGAACTCAATGCCATGAGAGCCAAGGGTAGGACAGGAAGGAGTGGGTGGTTGATGGTATCAAATTCATCCTTGAGGTCAAAGATGCAAACTGAGCAGAGACCCTTAAATTTGGCCGGGAGGCCGCTGGTGAACTTACTTACAGAGAGTGGTTTGGGCAGAAAGCGCTGGACTCTAGAAGGTTCCAGGGAAGGGAGTGGTGGGGAAATGGAGGCAGCCCATGTGACAAGAGTCATGTGTTATGACAGAGAACAAGGTCAAACTTTATTATTCTAGACCTGCTGCTCAACCATTTGAATCTACTGGCTCATAAGTCTGTTAAAAGTACAATACACGTTTAAATGATTGTTTTTATGCTACAGTGAAGGGACTTCTTCCTCCCACTGCCCCAAACCAAAAAAAAACCCTAGAGATTCTGGGCATGTTTTAACAGATCAGAGGAGTCTTTTAGCTTAACAGTCCTGTCTCTAGGTTGGTACTGCTTTGAGAATTTCCTAGCTGTGTCCTCTGTCGTTAGTCATGCCAACTCACTTGAACAATTCTTCCCTGAGCCCCTCTGAGGCGAGGACATTGAGGCAAGGTGATTAGTGGGGAGCCAGTGGTCAGGGGCACGTGGAATGTCTCTAAGATGTATGTAGAGGCTGTTAAGCAAGGCTCCGTTTGAGACCCTGGATATAGTTTGGTGCCAACCTCACTCCAACACACAGAAGGCTACAGCCCGGAGTGGACAGTGGGCTGAAGGGTGACTGAAGCAGAGGCATCAGAAAACCTCCTTTTTTTAACCCATGGCCCCTGAAGATTGAATGGTCCCTGGACCGAATGGTCTTGAACAGGCACCTTGGTTTGCAAGGGATACATAAAGGCATATAGCTTTGTTTCATTCCTTCTATTACTTGGCAATCATATACAACCCGACCCGACCAGCACTACTTCATTTTTTTTCCTACTCGCTGTCTAGAAATCAATCCTTTGAGCACTTTCCCTTTGTGAATCCCAGTCTGTTTCCAGTTTGACCTACTATGGATTTATTTGTCTTAGTGACTTGTTTTCCCCTAAAGGAAGATACCCTCTGAGAAAAAAATGGCTGCCTCACGAGCCAGCAGGGCCTAGACCTGTTCCCAAGCCCCAGAGAGGCACAGAACCGAGTATCTGGCTAATTGCATGTGGAGGTAAGCATATTCTCTAGAACTGGCACTTTTCAGATCCCGAGACGTCTAGGGAGTGTAGCCAAAGGGCCTTTTAAATGTCCCTGCTCCTTTTAATGGAAGAACTTGGTTGCATTTCTGGGAAGATGGCTTGCCGCCCACGGGAAACAGGGTCATATCATGGATGGTACACTCACACGCTAAGATGTGGAGGCCCCTCTAAAAATGTGATAGGAAATCAGAGCAGGGGTACTTCCCAGGGGGCTGGTATAATATCAGAAACCTTTTTTGGAAGCCCCGGGCGTCCTACTCCACTTCAGTCACCAAATGTGTCCTGAGCATCTTCTGGATAAGATGCTCACCTCGGTCCAGGGGAAGCCGTGAGGGCTGGAAAGATAGGCCAGGGTTCTTGTCCATGGGAGTAATCACCCGTCCTGAGATGTGGACCCGCGGTCTCGGCTGCCGTTTCGTGAGTGCTGATGGAACCCCGGTGCAGGACCCGCCTCGTGGGGGCCAGATGCTGTATCTGGGCCAAAGCTGGGCCTGCAGGGCAGGTGGCCAGAACGTGGAAGGAATTCTCTTCCGCAGCCCGGGGTCTACGCTTGGCCCCAGCGAGCCGCCCTGCCAGCCTCTGCCGCCCGGGGCCCCGCGCATTCCGCGCGCCCCCGCCCCCTCCGCCCCTCTCCCGGCCTCGCCCCCTCCCTCGTCCCCTTCTCCTCCCCCCACCAGCTGTCCCCTTTCCCCGGGGCGGCGAGACAGCCGGAGCCTGGGAAGAGGCGGCTTCGGGCCGAGGGGGCGTGGTGGGGAAGGGGAGGAGGCGCCGGGGTGAGGGGATAAGGAGGCCCGGGCGGCGGGGTCCCCCAGCCACTGCGCCGCCCGCCCGGGAGCCGGGTGCAGCCGCCGCCGCTCGCCCGCATCCCCTCGGCCCGGCCCGGGGGCAAGGTCAGCAGCGATCTGGAGCCGCCGTGTCACTCCCCGACAGCTATGAACTGCAGCGAGAGCCAGCGGCTGCGGACCCTGCTGAGCCGCCTGCTGCTCGAGCTGCACCACCGGGGCAACGCCAGCGGCCTGGGCGCCGGCCCCGGCCCGAGCATGGGCATGGGGGTCGTGCCCGACCCCTTCGTGAGCCGCGAGGTGACCAGCGCCAAGGGCAACGACGCCTATCTCTACATCCTGCTCATCATGATCTTTTACGCCTGCCTGGCCGGAGGCCTCATCCTGGCCTACACCCGCTCCCGCAAGCTCGTCGAGGCCAAGGACGAGCCGTCCCAGGCTTGCGCCCAGCACGAGTGGCTCCCGGGAGGTGCCCCGGCCGCCGCCGACGCTGAGACAGCCGCCGGATCGCCCGCCGAGGACCGCCGCCCGCCCGGCCCCGCCGGGCTGCCCGCCCCGGCCCTCGTCCGGGCCGCCGAGGGGGTCTAGAGCCGCCGCCCCAGCTCGCTGGCTCGCCCGCGCCCTCCTCAGCTCGCTCATCCCTGGGCGCGGCACCCGCCTGCCTTGCCGCCTTTTCCTCTCCTCCCTCACCTGAGGCCCGGACAACGTTGAGAGGCCAGGAGACCTTGTCTGGAAGGCCCTGGAAGAAGCACCACCCTACCCCCTCCGGGCCAGCCTCTCCCTCCTCTCCCCGCCCCCACCTCCGACCCCGCACAACCCACTGCACTAAACTGCCTCTGCTCTCTTGTCTTCAGACGGCCCTGACAGCACGCTCCAGCCCTCTGGGAACTGAATCCAACACGTCCAACACTTGGCATTGAATTGAAGCAATGAAGTCTATCCGAACTCTGGGCCGTCTAACTGGCAGCTGTTCCGGGGGCTGCCAGGGACTGCTCACTCTGTAGAGCCAACGGGCTTGCCATCACTGCCAGGCCGGCTGGGGCAGCTCCAGCTTCCTGTTGCCTTAGGGACAGAGACAAAGAAAATGAAGAGAACTCAGACATCTTTTCCCTCCCTCCTCCTTCAGCAGGGAGCTAGCAGGACACTAGGACCAGTCTGTGGCATAGAATGGACTTAATGGGACTGGAGGTGGAGGGGGGCTCAGAGGGTGGGGAAGACCTATTACCCCCAACTGTATGGTTTTCTTGCATCCAGTTGTCGTCCTGAAGGTAACTTGCCTAATTTTGAGTAGCTCTGCCATCTTTTGCCATGGGTAACCATTGCTGGGCGTATCACCCTAATACTTCCCAATGCCTCTCCTATATTGATTCAGTTGTCATGGCAGCTGTCTGCTTCATCCATGGAACATGAGGCTCCGTCGTCTCCTGCTCTGTAACCTGGAGAATGTCAGAGGCAGGTAATAAAGGTCGTTTAAACAATAACCTGAGACTCTTTTCTCAAAGATCCCAGCCTTGAGACCCAGTACTATATAGAGAAGGAACCCTTTTTGCTTTTGGAAATAATGTTTAGATTGGGGAGTTGGGTTGTTTTGATACCTATATCTATATACCCAGTTCCAATGCAACAGATATCACTGTGCGTGAAGAAAAGGTTTATGTATGGCTAAATGGGTTGTTTTTTCAAGTGTTTCCGAGTTATAACTACTTTCTTACTTCTCCGCCCCTTTTCCCTTAATTCTGAAGCACTTTCAAATATCACAATGCTAAATAAGGATTTCCCACTTACCTCTTGCAGTTTTTCAGGATATACTTTAAATTAAAACAACCTCTCACACCCATCACTATTAGCTATGATCAAAGTTCATTTTTAGAAGCTACCTTCATAACTCTCCCAAAGAAGCGGCTTATTAAAAGAGAAAAAGCCACCAAAGAGTGTAAATCTTAAGTCAGAGAGGAGATGCTTGAACTAAGCTGTCTTAACCAATGATGGGTAAATTTAGAGGTGTATGCTTATTGATTTATTCTCCTTCTTTGAAGTCATCAGAAACTTGCCTGATTAGGGCTTAAATGCTTATACCTGATGGTGGCCGTTTGGGCCTCATCAAACACACATAAAATCACCTCTTAGCGTTAAGCCAACTTACTTCAAGACAACTGGTTTCTCAGTAACAGCAGGACAAAGATATTATGGGTTACTTAAATGCACGGATAATACACAAGCCTCATTCAAGGCATTGGTTTTGACCTTGTAGCCCATATGGTATTTTACTGGAGCTATTAATAAGTTAAATGAACTTACTTTCATTCCCAGGATTCACTCCTTGAAGATATACTGGCCTTACCCCATTGGCTCCTCTCCAGTCCTAGTTCCAGCCCTAAGGTCGACTCCTTTCCTTGCAGGTGGGGGCCAGGGATTGGGCAGTGGTCCAAGATAACGAGACGAAGAGAGATGAGGCTGTGAGAGCCATCTCAGGGCCAGACAGGGAGGCCTGAGTGGGATGCGGAGGGAGGGCACAGATACCCAGCCATGCCAGGTGCATATGGGGGAGGGCAGGCCTCAGCCTTGTATTTCAGGTACAACAAGGTCCCTCATTGATCTGGCATGACTGGGGACACGAGGTTGTTTGATAATGAAGCATCCCCAGTGCTTTAGGTGTTGAAAATTTGTAAACATCTGTACTATTTTTCATAGACGTTAAAAATATATATATATTGCCAAAAAAAGGCAGCTGGGAGCAGTTGGGATAATGCCCATAATAAGCATGAATGTGCCAGCTGTGGGAAACGAATCCCACTGCCAAAATATTCCTGCTTTTAAACACATTTTAACCTTTTTATGATGATGACGTTCCTCATTAAGCACATGTAGTGAGAGTAGCCACAGAGTTTTCCCAGTGAGAAAAAGTGAGCTGGTCTGGGGGGAGCGATTTGCTTAACTGCCCACTTTCCCCAAACACTTTCAGGGTTGCAACTGTGTCCCAGATAATGAAGTTTCCCAGAAGTTTGGACACTCGACTCTCTACCAACCAGTGCGGGTGTCAACAGCACTGAAGTGATCACACTGTGGTGAGCAAGAGATAGAAGAAAGAAAAACAAGAGGCCTGGCCAGCCTGCAGTTTTAATAATGTGTTCCTGAATAGCGCGAGCTGACAGTACAAACTGGGATTCTAATCAATTAGAGTGAATTTTTTTCAACTCCCTCCCCCACCAGTCTATTTCTTCTGTGTAAGCAGGTCCCGTTTCAGTTCAGGTTCAGATCTTTGCTCCATAATAATAACGAAGAAGAAGACCCGCGCTTCCTTACTTGTAACTTGAGGCTTTCAACCAAGTGGGGCTAGGAGATGTTTTGAGTTCCAATGTCTGGAAGTGCTCATCGACGGTGCAAAAATAAACAGAAGCTTTGCTCCCACTACAGACATACTTCTGTGCTGTCGAGTCACTTTTCTAGAGGGATATAAATGGGGTCTTTCCTTTGTTTGTAGCTACCATCTCCTTTTCAATTTGCCATATCCTTTAGAAACCAAAGATCTGCACATGATTTATATTAAAGAGAAAAGGGAACGGGCTGCTTTCCAAGCAGTCTTGCCTGATGGCTAAAGCAAGTGCGCTGTGGTGTCGTGGAGAGAGCATAGGACGAGAATCAGGAGAACTGGGGTCCAGCCTTGGCTTTGCGGGGAATCTGAGGGTCAAGTGAGATAACATATAGGAAAGGAGAAGTACAGCAGCTATAGAAGTATAAGGTGTTACGTTTATATTTTCCTTTTCCTTCCTTGGGGGAGTGCCCTTGGGCAGTGCGGGGAAAGTGGGGAAGAGAAAATTCTCTACTGCATAGTCTACTCTTATTTTATAAAGAAAAGGATTGCAGTGACTTGGCCACTAGCTCCCAGATTTCTGAGCCTTTTCCCCCCATTCTCGGAATCTTGGATGACTAGGAATCTGTGCATAACTGTCTCACCATCCTACTCTACTCCCCTTTACCTGTAGGCTTGCAAGTGACCTTTTAAAAAAAAAGACAATACGTACTGTACTTTCAGGGCTCCACCAGAACTGATGTCTAGACACTGAAGACACGGGTCAGGGATTGAGAGAGGGCATAAGAGAAGAGCATGAAGAGAAAGAATCACAGGCTGTGGGCTTCATGAGAGAGGTAGGAGGAAGGGCAGTCTAGAATGTTCTGTGAAGGAGCATGAACGAGGACCCCCAAGGGTGAATAGATTAGATCGGTCAATAGCCAAGCCTAGGTGAACTTGAACCACCCATGAGAATGGCTTTGAGAGAAGAAGTCGGTTGGAAAGTCACTTCGCAGCCCCTTTTGTTACTTAACCTACACTACAGCCTATCCTGGAAGACAAACAATGTGACTAAGGCAACTCTTTTTCTCCGCTAGATCTCAGAGCATGGGACCAGGTGACCCCACCAGTCCCTCATCAGATGTGTTTTTTTTAATTGAATGAAAGATTCTTTCAATTCTATAGTGCTTTACAGTTTTCAAAAGTTTCACACACATGATTTCATATAATCCCATAATAAGCCCCTTTTCCCCCTCCCCTATACTGCCCCTCCCCCCTTCCCTCTCCCCACTGGTAATCACTAGTTTGTTCTCTATATCTGCCAGTCTCATCAGAGAAGTGCAAATCAAAATAACAATGAGATATCATCTCACACCTGGTAGAATGGCTATTATAAAAGAGACATGAAATAACAAGAGTTGGTGAGGATGTAAAGAAAAGGGAACCCTCTTGCACTGTTGGTGGGAATGTAAATTGATACAGCCACTATGGAGAACAGTATGGAGGTTCCTTAAAAAACTAAAAAAAGAACTACCATACGACCCAGCAGTCCCACTACTGGGCATATACCCTGAGAAAACCATAATTCAAAAAGAGTCATGTACCACAATGTTCATTGCAGCTCTATGTACAATAGCTAGGACATGGAAGCAACCTAAGTGTCCATCGGCAAATGAATGGATAAAGAAGATGTGGCACAGATATACAATGGAGTATTACTCAGCCATAAAAAGAAACAAAATTGAGTTATTGTAGTGAGGTGGATGGACCTAGAGTCTGTCCTACAGAGTGAAGTAAGTCAAAAAGAGAAAAACAAATACCATATGCTAACACATATGTATGGAATCTAAAAAAAAATGGTTCTGAAGAACCTAGGGGCAGGACAGGAATAGAGACGCAGATGTAGAGAATGGACTTGAGGACATGGGGAGGGGGAAGGGTAAGCTGGGACGAAGTGAGAGAGTGGCATAGACACATATACACTACCAAATGTAAAATAGATAGCTAGTGGGAAGCAGCCGCATAGCACAGGGAGATCAACTCGGTGCTTTGTGACCACCAGAGGGGTGGGATAGGGAGGGTGAGAGGGAGACGCAAGAGGGAGGAGATATGGGGATGTATGTATATGTATAGCTGATTCACTTTGTTATAAAGCAGAAACTAACACACCATTGTAAAGCAATTATACTCCAATAAAGATGTTAAAAAAAAAAAACCTTAACGATGTCCCACCTAGCCAATCATTTTTTAAAATGAATTTATTTATTTATTTATTTTAAAAAATTGTGATAAACTATATATAACATAAAATTCACCATCTTAGCCATTTTTAAAAGTATATAGTTCAGTAGCATTAAGTACATTCATATTGCTTCTGTCACAGTGCCCTTGAAGTCAGAGAAAAATGCAAGCAGCTAAATTATATAGAAGCAGCAGGGCTTAATCATTGCTCAGATGACTCCCCCTCTAGGGTATTCACACTTTATAATAGACCACTCAGGGCGATGTAAAGGTGAAACCCAAGGAAAGACTCTTGAGTTGGGAATTTCAGTGGAATCTGGAAGGAGAGCTATCTGGAGATGTCTATGCGTGCAGGGGAAGGTCCTTGGGGGAGAGGTGTACCGAGCTTCCCACAACTTCTCAAGTCACATCCTACTCCTACTGCCAGATGCTCTTAGAACCCTGGGGAGGAGCAGCGTGGCCATGGATGACTGGATTTCAGTAGGAATTCGCTGAATTCCCACATACCTGACTCACAAGATGTCCATTCATGAAAACACTTCAGGTCTCTGGAAGGACAAGAGGCCTTCCCTTGGCTCTTTTTAGGATCTAGATATGATCTAGCAGGGGTTGCAACTCCCGCGAGCCTGGAAGAGAAAGAATGGAGACAAGGGGGCACATTAATTTTGCTCCTCTTCTTGTGGGGCCACTGCTCTGGGGGCCACTGTGGTCAGGACCAGCCCTTGGCAAGACTATGGAATTGGTATTTATCTCATTTTCCCCCTTCCTGTTCCAAGCTTCCCCTTGACATTCTCAGTCCTGCAAAACTGTTTCTTCCCTACTGCCAGGGTCTTATGATCTTATTCATTTAATCCAATCTGCTATTCATCCCAGCGAGGATCCAAGGAATGTATCTTTAATGGTGGCTTTCAGACACTGGATGAACGAGAGGGATGTCAACGGGGACTTGTCCTAGGACTCTCCGATCTGATTTGGGTAAGATGTCTCTGACAGTCACATCATTGTGGTAAGCTCAAGAACAGAACTTTGGCTCTTTCTTTATCCCCACTCCTTCTGGGGGTGTTCAGAAGACTGTAACCTTTAGCCATCTAGGAGGGCACCTGCATTTCCAGGTGAGCCTCCTGGGGTGGAGGGTGGGATGGGGGTGAGGATAGGGGTAACTAGGACAGGCAGAAGGGTGAGAAACCCTTGGCCTGCTCCCCAGTTAGGTCTCTCTACACTGGGAGGCTAACTTAACAAACAGGACACCAGAGACGAATGGCTGAGGTGAGTGAGAAAAGAAATATTAGGATGGATCCGTTGAAAACTGTCAAGATGGAATGCCTATCATTTTTCTGCCATCTCCCTCTACATCTGTACCAAGCCCAGGCGGCAGCCAAATGCCAAGCCCATCCCAGCCCCAAGTAACTGACACTAACCTTCAGAGTACTGGGCTTTCCTTCTAGCAAGTCCAGGGGGCTGGTCAGTTCAAAAGCCCCCAGCTTTTTTTTTTTTTTTTTGCAGTACGCGGGCCTCTCACTGTTGTGGCCTCTCCCGTTGCGGAGCACAGGCTCCGGACGCGCAGGCTCAGCGGCCACGGCTCACGGGCCCAGCCACTCCGCGGCATGTGGGATCTTCCCGGACCCGGGCACGAACCCGTGTCCCCTGCATCGGCAGGCGGACTCTCAACCACTGCGCCACCAGGGAAGCCCAAGCCCCCATCTTTTGACTTTCTCCTTCATCCAGTAAAGTAAGATAGTGTAGGGCATAGGGTATGGACTCTAGAGCCAGACTGCTTAGGTACACATCTATCGTCTGCCTTTCATCAGCTATGTAATGTCAGGAACATTACTTGACTTTCTCTAAGCTTCCTTTCTCCATCTGTAAAATGGATGGAAGAAATAGTACCTACCTCCCAGAGTTGTGAAGATTGAATACTTAACATAGTGCCTCGTTCAGGGTAAAAGTTCAGTAATGGTAGCTTCCAATCTTGCCCCAAGCCAAGCAGGGTTGTCACCTACACCACACCAATGAAACTGCTTTGTCACAGTCACCAATGACCTGCATGCTGCTGCGTCAAATGCTCAATTCTCAGCCCTTGTTTTCTATGACACTTGGCAGCATTTAATGCAATCGATCACTCCTTCCTTGAAACTTTTTTCTTGACTTCCAAAACACCTTAGTCTCCTGGTTTGCCTCCTTCTTCACCAGCCCCTTTTCTTTTTAGTGTTTCCTTTGCTGGTTTCTCTTCATCTCCTCAACATCTCAATATTGAGTTGCCCAGGGCTCTATTCTGGGACTTCTTTTCTTTTTCATCTATTCTCTCTCCCTTGGTGATGTCGACTAGTCCCAACATTCAAAATATCATCTTCATATACGAATACCATCTTTACAATGATATATATGTTTTTATCCCTAAAACCCACTACTCTGAGCTCCTGGCTTTCATATCTGACTGCCTACTTAACAACTCTACCTAGATATCTATACCTGTCTCAAAGTTTACATGCCCAAATCAGAGCTTTTGAGTCCCTTCCCTCAAAATTTACTCCTCCACCTGAGAAAGAAAGTTTCCTGCCATCTGGGAACTGGTCTGACATTTGCATCTAGGCCTCACTGTTGGTTAGAAGCTGTTCACACGTAAGCCATGTTATTCTCCTGTCAGACAGTAATCATCTCACAGGACACCCACATCAGACAAGACAAGACATGTTTCTGTGACTATGATGGAAGGAGACAAAACAAGAATGTTTAGTAATGTTATCTAAGTACAGACAAAAACAAGGTTACTGTGAAACTCACAAAGTACCAAACATCCTCTTCTCCCAGCCAATCTGAGTGACCGCTACTTCTCTACCCATCACAGCTTTAGTCTTGCTTTAGCTTTCCTTCATTTTGGATAAGATTTATTAAGATACCCAATCACAGAATTAGCCTCATTGCCTAATCGCATCCAACCTAGAGTGAACACTTGATTCCTTGAACCCACCCTAAAAACACCTAACATGGCCTCCAACCCAATAATAAGTCTTTTCTAGTATTTCTTACACTTCTTAGATACCCATGGTTCACCATGCTGGGAATTCTTCATTCCTGCCATGAGTAGTAAAGCTAACTTGTTCAACTGCAGGTTGTTCCTGGTGGTTGTTAGCTGGAAGGCATTAATGCATTAATCTCTCCCCCCCCACCCCGTTTTTATTAATGGTTAGGCCAAAACAGGAGTCATATTGATTCTGCTCTTTCCCTCACTATTCCACATTCAATTTAGGAGCCAAGTCCTTTCAACTCTACATCCAAAAAGGGTTCTAAATATGACCACTTCTCGTGATCTTCTCTTCTACCACCATAGTCTACACCCCCATCATTTCTCACCTGGACTAATATAACACTTTCTAACTGGTCCTCCTGCAGTTAGTTCTTCACACAACAGCAAGAGCAATATTAAAGCATAAAGCAGGTCATGTTCCATCTCTCCTTAAGGCCCTCCATTGGATGACCCATCCAATTAGAATTCAACCTCAACTCCTTATCGTGGTCTACAACAATGGTCTCCAAGCTTTTTGGCACCAGGGACCGGTTTCGTGGAAGACAGTTTTTCCATGGATGTGGGGTGGTACCGGTCCATGGCCCGGGGGTTGGAGACCCCTGGTCTACAAGACTCCATGCAATCTGACCCTTGCTGACCCCTCTAAACCTCATCTTCTGATACTCTTCCATCTTGCTCAGTAAACTCAAGTTACACTAGTCTTCTTGTTGTTCCTTGAATACATCAAGCTCATTCCTGCCACAGAGCCTTTGCATGTTCTGTTTCCTCTGCCTGGAATATTCTTCCTCCACACCTTCTGAAGGCTGTTTCCTCCTTATCATTCAGTCTCAGCTCCAACATCACTTCCCCAGAGGCCTTCCTTGACCATCCTATACGCAGTTGCTCCATTTTCTCTGCCCCACGCTATTCTCTATTCCATTACCCTATTTATTTTAACTTCACAGCACAAAGCACTGTCTAAAAATATCATAGTTTATTGTCCATCTTTCCCATGTAGGCTGTAAGTTCCATGAAAGCAGGGCTTTTTTTAGGTCAACTAAAACATTTAAAATTTATTTTTGTAACTTTTTGAGGTATAATTAACATTAAAAAGCGCACACATAACATGGTTGATTTCGACATACGTATACACCTACGAAATCATCATCAAAATCACATTAATGAACATGCCCGTTACCACCAAAAGTGTCCATGTGATCCTTTCTTTGTGCCTTCTTCCTACTGGTCCAGACCATCAATAGTCTGCTTTTTGTCACTATTGATTAATTTGTATTTTCTAGAATTCTATATAAATGTAATCCTGCAGTACGCACTTCTTTTACTCAGCATACTGATTTTGAGATTCACCCATGTTGTTGCATGTATCGAGAGTTTGTTTCTCTCTATTACTGAGTAATTGTAGGAATGTACCACAGTTTGTTTATCCATTCACCTGGGTTTTTTCCAGTTTTTCACAATGCTGGACAAAGCTTCTACTAACATTTGTCTACAAGTCTTTACGTAGATATATGTTGAAGGCAGAGATTTTACGTGTCTGGTTCTTTGCAACATCTCCCATGCCCAGGCACCTGTATAATAGTTATACAGCATGTAGTGGTTAAATATCTGTTGAACGAATGACTGAGCCTTCCTTTTTAGCCCAGGTCTGTGGATGTTTCCACCGTTCCTGTGCCCACTGCAGAATCCTTCGCCACCATAACTCTCATCCTCCTCTTGCCCTTCCAATCTGCAGCCCTGGGTGACCCTTTGAGTGGAAGGTGAGTGTTTCCACTCTTGGCTTGTTGGAGAAACCCTGCTCATCGGGTTCACTGCCAGCGCATGCTCTCTACCCTAAGCTGGCCCCTCTGGCTGTTCAACAATCCGTTCATTCCTCGCTTGCTGGCTCCCTATCACATTCCCTGCAGCAGCTGCTCCAAACTTCCTGCCCTCTCCTCAAGCCCCCAGCCCCAGCCCTCCCCCTCATTCTCAGGAGATGACTTCACCTCCTTCATTACTGAGAAGATTGAGGCCAACTGACAGGGGCTTCTTCGGCTTCCATTGGAGCCATCTCCACAGAGCCATCTCGGACGCTTCCGGCTCTCAGGGAGACGTGCTCCCTCACCTTGCCAAGGTTAAGCTCTCTGCCGGTGTGCTTGATCCCAGCCCCAGCTTTAAAAAAAAAAAAAAAGGATTTAGCTCTGGATATGGACCATACACTAGGATAAGTACTGATAAAACGACTCTGATTTTCGTTGAAAAACTATGTTTTTAACATGTCTCATTTTTTTTTCCTGTAAGCTTAAAAACGCATTTTATTTTACAAAAGCATTGCACTTGGCATGTGTTATCTAACTTAATCTTCACAGCCAGCTTGCAGCGTAGTACCATTTTAAAAAAAAAAACGAATAAGAAGACTGGGGATCAGAAAGGTTAAGTAACTTACTTTGGGTCATAGAGCTAGTAAATGGTGAAGCTAAGATTTAAGCTAAGATCTAAATCCAGAGCCCTCTCTTTCCTTCTTTCCTCTCCCTCTCTCTCTCCCTCTTGCTCTCCCTCTCTTGAAGTTCAGAGGGTTCTCCTAACCCTAGTCCTCAGTCCATGGCCAATTATCATCTTTGGCCAAAATACAAAGTAACTATAGGAAAAAGTAAAATAAAGGGGAAAGAGAGACACATTAGCGTCATGAAGGATCTTGCCAGACTAAGGAGTTTGAACTTCATCCTGTAGGTAGAGATTCCCAAACTTTAGTCAACTGTCTGTGGGGTGCTTGTTAATAGGCAGAATTCCAGGCTCTACCCTCAGACCTACCAGATCAGTACCTCTGAGGGCAGGCTAAAGTGGAAGCATGAAAGACCAGTTAGGAGGCTATGGCAGTATTCCAGAGGAGATGGCAGTGGCCTGGACTATGGTGGTGGCTATGGAAGTAGACAGCCGTAGACAGATTTTTGTTTGTTTGTTTTTTTGTTTTTGTTTTTGCGGTACGCAGGCCTGTCACTGTTGTGGCCTCTCCCGTTGTGGAGCACAGCCTCCGGACACGCAGGCTCAGCGGCCATGGCTCACGGGCCCAGCCGCTCCGCGGCATGTGGGATCTTCCCGGACCGGGGCACGAACCCGTGTCCCCTGCATCGGCAGGCGGACTCTCAACCACTGCGCCACCAGGGAAGCCCAGATTTTTTTTTTAATTGTGGTAAAATACGCTTAACATAAATTCACCCTTGGAACCATTTTAAAATGTACAATTCAGTGGTATTTAGTACATTCACATGGTGTGCAACCACCAACGCTATCACTTTCAAAACATTTTCATCACCCAGATTGGAGAATTCGAAAAGGTGGAACTGGCAGGGCTGTGTAATGGATGGAATATTGATGGTGAGTGAGAGGCATGGGTCAAGTACATTAGGTTTGGATGGCATGCTGATCAGGATAATGGTGATCTCTAACAGAGGTGAGTAAATAAAAAGTGAGACCTTGCCCAGGTAGAAATGAAGAAAACATGAAGGCAATTATGAACATGTTGAATTTCTTAGAGACCTGCAGGGGCAGATATGAAGCAGCCAGTTGGAGTGAATCTGGAGTATAGGTGAAAGTGAGGGTCTGGGGGTCCAGACTCTACAACAGCAAACACATGAGGCTCACTACTTGTCAGACACTGGTCCAAGTACTCTATATACATGATCTCAGTTAATCCTCATGTTACGGATGAGCAAACCAAGGTACAGAGTAATTTGCCAAAGTTACTAGCACGTGACAGGGGTAGAAGGGATTGGAACTCAAGCAGACTGATTTTAGGGTCAGTGCTCACAGCCATTATACTGTGCTGCCTTTCGCAGGGGTCATTTCGTCTGCAGAGGGATAATACTTGAATCCAGGACGGTAGAGGCAAGGCTGAGGGCAGAGCCTTAAGGGATATCTACATCTGAGGAGAGAAAAGCATAAGAGGAATCCGTTGAAGAAGACAGAGAAGAAGACATAGGAAGGTAACAGGAAAATGGGGGCATTGTAGAGGTCAAAGGAGAGGAAAGTTTCAAGAAGGAAGGAGTGTCTGATCCTGCAGATGTGTTGCAACTGAAGGGCTGAGAAGAGGCCATTTGATCTGCGGGTGATTGTCACTGCTCACCTTCCAGATGGCTAGGCAAGTTAGTGGGGGACAGGGAAAGCCAGAGGGACAGGGTTAAGGAGTGAGATGGTGGTAGGAACAGAAGGCAGCTGGTATGGACTACTCTTGGGAATGTTGGAAATGAAGTGAAAGGGAATGATAACTGATTGATAAAATTTTGGAAGAAATCATCACAGCATCTTGGATCATGCAGACAGATCAGACTTCTTGTTCTGCCACTTACTTGCTGGGTGACCTTGGGTAAGTGATTTAACTTCTTGCAGCCTCAGTTTCCTCATAATAATAACAGTAATGATACTTATATATATAAATTAATATAATAATAATAACAACAACCTGTTATGATAGGGTTAGAAAGTGAGACAATACATGTAAAATGCATACTGAAAGAGTGAGTACATGATTAACTATTGTTATTTGTCGCTCAGTAAATGTCAATGAATGTAGTTCAGTGATCTTGAGAATTCAGGAAACTTCTGACTCCAGCTTCCTCGGGGTTTTTGAGATTAGTGATGACCAGACTAGAGTCAGCAATTGCTGTCGATAGGAACATCTTCTTGGGGTCACCTCAGACTGAAGTCAAGTCACAGAGGCTAAACTCAAACCACAGCAGCTAAAGACAGATGGCCCTTCAACTCGTTACCTCTCTGTACAGTGACTAGGTAGAGAACCAGAGCTTTGAAGGGGAAGTGACTTACCACAGACCGTTTCCTGGCCTGGTTTCTCTAAGCACCTGAGGAAGCAAATAAAACCTAAAGCTAGGGCTTCGCTGGTGGCGCAGTGGTTGGGAGTCCGCCTGCCGATGCAGGGAACACGGGTTCGTGCCCCGGTCTGGGAAGATCCCACGTGCCGCGGAGCGGTTGGGCCCGTGAGCCATGGCCGCTGAGCCTGCACGTCCGGAGCCTGTGCTCCGCAACGGGAGAGGCCACAACAGTGAGAGGCCCGCGTACCGCAAAAAAAACAAAAACAAAAAAAAAAACCAAACAAAAACCTAAAGCTTCTTGGCATTAGGTATTTAAGGAGATTTGCCCACTTGCAACATGGGAAATTCTCCCCACCGTCTCTCTTTTTTTCCTTTGAAAATCTCCATGAACTCCATGCAAATGTTTTTAAAAACATGACAATACAATGGGATACATGTAACGCCAAAACTCTCCTAAACATTACTGAGTTTTTCTTTCAGGATTCCGAATGCACTTAAGGATCTTGCAAGATCTCAGAGGTCAGAAGCATCTATTGTTCAGGTCTGTATCTCTATATGCTGTAGAAAAATTTCCAGAATCTGCATCAACCTAAAGTCATTCTTCGAAACTTGCTTTTATTAAAAAAAAAATCTCGGGCTTCCCTGGTGGCGCAGTGGTTGAGAGTCCGCCTGCCGATGCAGGGGACGCGGGTTCGTGTCCCGGTTCGGGAAGATCCCACATGCCGTGGAGTGGCTGGGCCCGTGAGCCATGGCCGCTGAGCCTGCGCGTCCGGAGCCTGTGCTCCGCAACGGGAGAGGCCACGGCAGTGAGAGGCCCGCGTACCGCCAAAAAAAAAAAGAAAAATCTCTCCTGCTATCTTCTCCTCAAACTTGAGTGCATAATGACCCAAAGACAGACTTGTGGATATTTGAGATCTCCAAGTTCAGGACCAACAGGAGTTTATCAGAGACACGCTTTTCCCAGGGAAAGTTCTGCCAGTGCTCAAGGTATACACTGGCACTTGTGAAGTTCGTCTCCTGGGCCTGGCAACTCACATCAGTGCCCACCTCATAGAGACACGGAGAGCAAGTGCTGACCCAGTGATCTTTGAGCAACATGTAGGCCCTGGCTTCTAGAAGCTTCCATCTAAAAGCAACTCACATGGAAAGGGATGTTAGGCTTCTTCTGGGCATTTTCCCTCTCAACCCCACCCCAGTTTCTTTACCTCCCTTGTCATTGTTCTCCTGCTCCTTTCCCTTGAGTCTTTGGAGTGACCACCCACAATTACAACCCTTCCTGCCCTCTCACCTGGGTCAGTCTCAGAGATGTTTCCAGTTGGAAAGACCTCTTTCCCATGGCTGAAGTTGCTACCTGTGCATATCTGGTGACACTGACTAGAGCTTTCCTAAAGTGGGACTCTGTTTTGGCAGAGAACTGGAATTCAAGCAAGATGCCTGGAAGGGGGGATGTAGAGGCAAGAGTTTTCTATAGCAGATTCAGGGAACCCTGCCGCTGAGCCCTGTCCGCTGATCAGAAGGGAGTCCCAGGCTTTGGTGAAACAAGCCTGCTCTCATCTAGCTAGAGAAAAGCAGCATTTCTCCTCCAAGCCCAGGCCCAATCCAAATACAATGTGCAGTCTACCTCTCCTTTGGGGAGCAGAAAGGTCCATCTACAGGCTGCTGGGCCCTCTCTTCAACGTGTGCTGGTCACCTTTTGGGAAAGAAGAAAGGACGTCTTGGAGAGGTAGAGCCCTCGACCCTGGATGTAATGTCAGTTCTGCATCTGGAGATTCTCTGACTGACTGAGCATAGTCCTGTAACTCAGAGGCTTCCCAGCACCTCCAGCCCGTGACTCTGGGTCACATTTAGAGTTATGTTCAAGTTTTTATATTTCCCCACTCCTCAGCTGTTCCAGGTAGTAGTTTGGCCCCCTAAGAAACTCCTCCACTTGTTTCTGAGAATCCCCAAAAGAGATGCCTGCCATGTGCCTATTCTCAGTTCTGTCACCTGTACTCACTACCCTGCTCTTTTTCTTCTACTCCAGAACCCATTGTCCACATTGCCTATTGTGGCTGAGGGTAGCCATCAGGGGCATATGTGTGTCCATACCTAGGGAACTTCCTGGTATTACAGGCTCCTCTGTGAGCCACTGGAGAGCTGAGTTATGGGTTGGACAAACCATCCTTCTCCAATTCTCTTCTACACTAGGTTAGTGGTGCCCAAAGGTAGGCCTGCTTATGCCTAGAGTCTCATAAACAATTCCCTAGTGAATTGTTCTCCCAGCCTCTGAGCTCCAGTGCTCACACAGTCACTTACAAAGACTCTGCTGGTTTCTGGCCACTCCTCTCACCAGAGGGGCTTAAAGCCAGCTCAGTGGACCAGAAGGGGATCAGAAGCCCGACCATTCTCCCAAGTCAGCCTCCTCTCTGCCCAGCTAAAAACCCATTTCTTCCCGCCAAAGCAGCCTCGCCTCTGCTACCAGAAGCAATCATTTTGTCCTTCACCTTCAAAGCAGGTTTGTAGCAACACACACACACACACACACACACACACACACACACACATCTCAGACACCTCCACTCTGAGGCTGGGTCTGTCTTGGCTTTTACAGCTATATGGTTATAAGGAACAAGTTGGAGGAGGACCTAGGGTTGAAAATGGATTTCGTGTTTGCTTCTATTAAGAAAGGAGAGGATTGAGCATGTTTCAATGTTCTGAGGAGGGTCAGTAGACAGGGAGAAGGTGAAGACACAGGAATGAAGGGGGTTATAGCTGGAGCCGGGACCTGGAGTGGAAGGCAAAGGGTGGGACCCCCTCTCCCCTTTGTGACAATTTAGCAGTGGTGGGGTAGGAAGTTGAGCATTCCCACCCGATAGTTTCTATTCTCTCTATGAAACGAGAGAAGGCGGAGGCGAGGGATGATGATCAGAGGTTCGATGAGTTGCAGAAAATTTTCCACAATCTGCATCAACCTCAAGTCACTCTTCGAAATTTGCTTTTATTTAAAAAATGTCTCCCCTGTTATCTTCTCCTCAAACTTCAGTGCACGATGACCTAAAGACAGACTTGTGGTTATTTGAGATCTCCAAGTTCAGGACCAACAGGAGTTTATCAGAGACATGCTTTCCCCAGGGAAAATTCTGCCAGTGCTCAAGGCATACTGTGGCATCTGTGAAGTTCGTCTCCTGGGACTGTCAACCAACGTCAGTGCCCACCTCACAGAGATACAGAGAACAAGTGCTCTCTTGCAGACAGCAACGTTGTGGAGGAGGTTTGAACAAGTTAATTAGGGAACCAAAAAGATTGTGTGGCAGCGGGAAGGACCCAGTTGAGATTGGTAGTCATGACTGGATGGTATGTAAAAGCCTGCCCAGTTGTGTATTTCTCCAGCAGCGCTTAGCAACAAGCATGGGGAAAGAAGTTTGCCCTTCTCTCAAGTGGAAGTAACTATTTCTGCTCTTTCTTGGTCATGGAAAAGGTCCTGGATTAGGACTGAAGAGGCCTGGGTCCAAGTGCAGCATTTCATCGTCATCTGTGTGACCGTGTGACAGCTAACGTGACCTTTTTCTATCTTTTATCTTATCTACCTCAAAGGGTTGTTATGTGAAAGAAAGGAGACTGGTAAAACCACAGAAAAGGAAAAACAGCTCCATCATAAACACCTTGAAAGATAAATTGTGGGAAAATTTTTAAAAAAGAAAACATTTGCAACACATACTACAACGGGCTTACTACACAAAGGGCTCTTACAAATCAAAAAGAAAGTAGAGAAATGGGCAAAAAAGAATGAGTAGGCAATTACTGGAAGAAGAACTACAAAGAGTGATAAACATAGAAACGATGTTAAGCCTCACTAATAAAAAATTAAGATTTAAACAAACAACAATTTCTGGTACTTTTACCTATCAGATTTACAAAAATTAAATCATTCATAGTTAGTGTTGGTGGGAGTGCAGGCTGGCACAATATCTCTAAGCTGGGAATTCCATTTCTACCAATTTATTCTACAGATAGACTCACACAAATACACAAAGATATATGTGTAATGATATCCACTGCTTCGAAGTTTGTAACACTAAAAAACAAGCCAACAGACAAAAACCCTTGTACAGAACCAAAATTTCCTTCAAAAGAAAATTGATTATGTAACATATGATGGAGTATTATGCAGCCATACTAAAAAGAATGCCTTGGAAATAACCCAAGATAAATGATTAAATGAAAATAGTGCAGAACAGTATGTGTATATGTATATGTATATAAAATATATGTATATATGTATATACATATATATGTATAAAATATATGTATATAGTATATATATGTATATAGTAGGAAATATAAAATATATGTATATATATTGTATATATATGTATATGTATATAGTAGGAAAATATGTGGAGGAATACACAAAAAACTTAACAGTGGTTACTCCTGGGAGGGGGATTATAATGACTTTCTACTTAATGTCTGTCTGCAATTTTTCCCAGCATTGCACCATGAATAGAATTTAAATGTACAGAAAATTAGAAAGACTTGTGCAGTGAAAACCTGCTCTCTCACGCCTAGCTTCCGCCATACATTTTACTTTACTTGCCTTGTCACATGCATCTCTCCAACTATCTATCCCTCTCTCCATCCCTTCAATCCATCATATATTCTAAATTCAGTTTACGTTTAAAGTAAGTTGCTGACATCAGCACATTTTCCCCAAAATACTTCAGCATGCGTATTATTTACTGGATTTATATTTATTTACAGTTTTTCCTTTGGTGATAAAATTCATACGCAATGAATTGCACAAATCTAAGTAAATGATTCCACAGGTGTGACAAACGAATATGCCTGTGTAACCCAAATGTCTGTCAAGACAGAGAATGTTATCATCACCCCAGGAAGTTTCCTCATGCCCATCCCAATCTCCAACCCACCCCCTTTGGTAACATTGAAAATACTTACATAAACTATTAATGTTAGAATATTCACAAATTTACAGAAAAATTGCAAAGGTAGAACAGAATTTTAGTATACCTCCACACCCAGTTTCCCCTATTGTTGACATCTTACATCGCTATGGTGTATTTGTGATAACAAATGAACCGATACTGATACATTTATTATTAACCAAAGCCCACACTTTATTCACATTTTACTAGTTTTCCCCTAATGCCCTTTTTCTGTTCCAGTATGCCATCCAGGATACCACGTGAATCAGCTATACATATACATATACCCCCATATCCCCTCCCTCTTGCATCTCCCTCCCACCCTCCCTATCCCACCCCTCTAGGTGGTCACAAAGCACCGAGCTGATCTCCCTGTGTGATGCAGCTGCTTCCCACTAGCTTTCTATTTCACATTTGGTAGTGTATATGTGTCCATGCGACTCTCTCACTTCGTCCCAGCTTACCCTCCCCCAACCCCACCGTGTCCTCAAGTCCATTCTCTACATCTGCATCTTTATCTCTTTTTTTTTTTTGACTCCTCTGGGCTCTGACAGTTTCACAGGCTTTCCTGGTTTTTGATGACCTTGACAGTTTTGAGGAGGAGGGGTCAACCATTTTATAGCATGTCCCTCAATTTAGGCTCGTCTGATGTGTTTCTCATGGTTAGATTGTGGTGTTGTAATTTTTCCATGATTATAATAATCATGTTTAACTTTCGTAATCTGACTTAATAAAGATGTATATTCTAAAGGCATGATGGCGGGTGGTGATGATGAGGGTGAGGCAGCAGACGATAAGTAACTAAAAAGAAGCACGTCTACTTTGTGCAACTTGGAGAAAAGAAAGGAATATGTGGACAGTTACGGTTGTCCAGAGTGGTCCAGCCTGACCAAATGCGGGGACATCCTTGCCTTGCCTATAACCTGCCTGAGAAGCGGCTGGGGGTGGGGGCTTGAGGGAAGAAGATTCCTCAAAGGGGACTGAGATCTTTCCATGACACATGTCTCCTAAATGAAGAAGCTTTTCTAATCTCGAAGGATTGACTATTCAGCACCACATCAAGTGAGAATTCCTCACCACCTTCTGGTGAGCGAGACCAGTTCTGGGAATGTCCAGGCATGAACACAGCCTCAGCACTGGGTCTATTTTGGGAACATTTGGACATATTCTGCAGCATCATGTTTATGCTTTGGCAAAACAGGCGAAGGTTCAAAGAAATAATCCTTGGCTTCCTTCGTACACCCCCCGTTTTCGTCTACAGGATGGCATATTCTGAGCAGAGATGGAGAGCACGGGATGGCTGGTTAACCATGATAGCACTTGGTCATCAGTGGGGTTGAGCTGAATTGGAAAGACCAAGTGCCCATGACGCGGGGTTAATGGGGGCAAGAGGGATCAAGTCAGTGAAATGTGAGAGAATCGATACGCGGAATGCTTGACGAGAGGGCATTCACACATTTCACAGAGGAAGGAGGCTAGGGTTACATCCAGCAACTGCAGATGCTTGATGAAGAAAACCAACCTTATGCGTTTGCTCTTTGCTGGTCGCCTTGAGCACCCCGAAGGCTTCACAAGAGGGGCTCGGTATCCTCTCTCAATCTTCTCTGGGTGTCTGTTGGCAGCTTAAGACTGCCCACCCCAATCCGTCCAGCTACCCCACGGTTCCACAGGGATTTGGAAGAGAGGAGGCTTGGGTGTGTGTGTGTGTGTGTTTCACCCTCCAAGTGAAGGTGTGCCCCAAGGGAATGTGTGCGGGGGGCCCACAGCGAGCTGGTGGAAAATGAGCAAACAGCTGGATACGCTCCAAGGCAAGAGAGAATTTTAGATCCGGCACTGGTGAGGGCAGGAAGAAGAGATGGGGAGGGGTTGGAAATGGTGGAAGGAGATGGAATCTAGGAGCCTCTGCGGCTATTAAAACTCAGCACCTGGTCTAGGGCTCTGCCCACAAATGACACGTTAATTAATGTTCTAAGAATAACTAAGATTTATCCAGCACTTAAATTTTCCCAGGAGCTAGACTTCATAAGCGTTATCATGTTGAATCTCTCTCTTTCTCGCCTTCCTCAATACCCTAGAGGATGGGTAATAATATCATTGCCTTCGTTTTACAAATAAGACACTGAATCCCAGAGGTGTTACTTAACTTGCCCCAGGTCACAGTTAGCAAGTGGCAGAGCTGGGTTTTGAATCCAGCGCCTTCGCGCTCAACCTCTTGCCTTGTGTGAAAGGCCTCAGCGTGGATGGTCAGGGCTGGCAGGATGCGGGGGCTCAGTTCCTAAATGATGTCTCCAGCTCCACGCTCTTCCTTCTCAGAGTCAGGCCTCCCTGCCGCCATCTCCCAGCAGTAGTCCTCCCATCTTCAGGCCCCAGGGCCTGTCCGCGGCCGGAGCACAGGGACAGGAGCCTTCCACGACTCCTCTCCAAAGCGCAGGGCTCAGTGGGAAGCGGGGCGGGAATAGCTGGCCTGCCTCTGTCCCGCTGTCGTCCTCCCTCTGTCCCGCTGCCGTCCTCTGTGATCCTCTACGCTGCCTCACCTCCTCCTCCAGATTCTCACCCCTTGTGACGAGACGTGCTTCCTGTATCTGTGCTTAATGGCTCAAGGGGCGGGTGGCAGGATGTGCTGCCGTCCGAGCTTCCACGGGGGCGTCTCCGGCGACCCGGCTCCTGCGCACTGGCGGCCGGACTCCACCTGCCTGTCTTTTTTGCTCTGCTTTCGGCAGCAGCCGCTCCCATCTGCCTACATTCAGAGGCTTGCTCTCCTTCCCTTCAGAAAATGACTATATGAGGTCCCGCTTCTTCCCACATTACTGGAGCGCCCGGCAGTCCAGGCCGCTGCAGGCAGCTGGCCCGAGACGCGCGGGGATTAGCAGCTCCCAGGCTGGGGCTGACCTCCAGCGCCGCTCGGCTCCGCGCACCCGTCCTCCCGCACGCCTGCCTCTGCGCACCTTGCCCGCTCGTCTTTCCTTCTTTCCTCCCTCCCTCCCTCCTTTCTTTCCCTTTTCTTTTCTTTCTTCCATCCACTTCTTTCTTTTCCTTCCTTCGTTCCTTCGTTCCTTCCTCCCTCTTTCTTCCTTCCTTTCTTTCTTTTCTTTCTCTTTCTTTCTTTCTCTCTTTCTTTCTTTCTACCTTCCTCTTCCTTCCTTCCTTCCTCCCTCCCTCCCTCTTTCTTTCTTTCCTTTTCCCGCTCTCTCTCCTTTCATCTCTCATGCTGGCTTCTGTCTTGCTTTCTCTTTTTCTCGCCTTCCAGAATTTCTTTTTGCCAAGTGTTTTTTAGATTACATGCTTGCTCTCAAACAATTCGAAGATGTATTGGGAAAAAAACTTCCCCCTTCCTATACAATTTTTGGAGTACAACCAGTGTTAACAGTTTGTTGTGTGTCCTTTAACACTTTTCTCCACACACACACACCTTAGTTTAAGTTTTGACACAGACTTTCTTTAGACTCGAAGACTTTACCAAAATTGCAGATGTTCTCCGTTATTTGAAAACTTCTGGCTTATTACATGTTCCTTTAATAAATATAGCAAGATACCCACAATATCACAATCTTGTGGCAGAAATGAAGCATTTTGGTTTGATAGACAAGGGCACGTTTCCCATACAAATGTTCAGTTGTAGCTTGAACTGCACTGAGTCGAATTCAGAGGAGTTCAGCTCAATGCCCAGGGATATATGGCTCCTTCCCCCACCTATTGTAAAATAAAAATTGCTTCTTACTATGCTCCATACTCTGCACCTTTAAAAAAAAAACAATAACAATGTATCATGAACAGGTTTCCTGGCTGACAGATACAGAGCTAGCACTCATGCGTGATTTCAGCTTTTCAATATTCCTATAACTTAGTCAACCATTACCCTTTTGACGGACTTTCAGATTGTTTTCCTTTATTTTGCCACTGCCAACCGTAGTGAACATCCTTGGGCATATAGGTCTCTGCTCACTTGTAAAAATAACATATTAAGTTACATTTCTGTATGAGGTATTACCGGATCAAAGGTTCGCACATTTACAATTTTTGATAGTTGCTATCTGATTACCTTCTAAAATGGTTGTAGCAACACCTTCTTCTACTAAAGACAGGTGTAAGAGAGTTGCTGTTTGCCCATCTTCTTGCTGGTACTGAATACCATCAATATTTTAAAATGGTGTCAGTCAGAAGGTAAAAGAAATGCTATCCCATCATTTATAATATTTTATATCCATGACAACCCATGAGGTTGGAAACTTCTCATGCTTGGTATCTGTATTTCTACTTCTGTGATTTTGCCTCTTCACAACCTTTGCCACAATTTTTAGGTTGTTGGCTTTTTCAATAGAAAATTGTAGGGTTATATTATAGGGTTTATATTTATATTATAGGGTTTATGTTTATATTGTAGGGTTATAAATCTGTTCCTTTTATATTATAGGGTTGTGAGTATGTTTTCTTTTATTTAATTGCAGATATTTTCTCTCAGTGGACATTTTACTGCGTTTTTTGCCCCACAACAAGTTTTAAATTATGTTGTCAAACTTGTCAATCTTTATGGCTTCTAAGTTTCCTGTCTTGCGCAAGAAGGCCTCTCCCACCCTGCGGTTCTAAAAATATTTTTTTAAATTTCCTTCTAAGGTTTTCATTTGAAAATTTAAATATTTAATCCATTTGGAATTTATTTTATGAGTGGCACAAGGTAACAGTCTAACAATTTGATCCCAGCTATCTAGCCAAAGGACATTCTTTCTTAGTGAAAAACAGTGTCTGCTACTCATATTCAGTTCTAGCCAAGTAGACCTGAGGCAAGTCACAAATGGCCAAACCTGGGGGCAGTTCCATACAGCTGCCACAACAAACACAACACTTCCCATTTATCTTAACTCTTCTGTTCCAACTCTGTGGGAGACCGAGGTCATTCTCACACAGGCCTGGAACAGCCTAGGCTGGATGTTACTTTTTCTACTCAAAGTATCTCTTACAGTATTCACTGGAGTTTGCTAAACAGTCTATCAGATTGAGGTGGTTTCTTTCTAAGTTTGTTTTTTAAAGGTTTTATTATTATCCATGCCTGCTGAGTCATATCAAATACTTCTTCATTACCTTTTGATACAAATATATAACACTCATCTCCTTTAATTTGCGTATGTCATGAATTATATTGATAGATTGCTTAATTTAACCATATTTGCATTCCTCGTATAAACCCTGCTTCATCAGAGTGAATTAGGTTTTTACTACTACTCTGGAATCTATTTGCTAATATGTTATTAAAACATTTTGCATCTATATTCATAAGTAAAAGTGGTCTATAGTTTTTGTTGACTCCTTTCATCACATTTTAAAAAGGTTATGTGTAGAATACATCTTTATAAATCTGGGTCAGTTTGAGTAACAGAAGTGTTTTTTGAAGGTTAGATAGAACTCAGAAATTTCCTATTTTTTCCCCTATGATTACTGGTCTGTTCAGCTCTCCTACCACTTCTTGAGTTAATTATGATATTCTATGTCTTGCTAGAAATTTGTTCATTTGCTTTAGATTTTCATTATTGACAAAATTGCTTATAATTTTGTCTTATAATTATGTCAATGTTTTATTTAAGTGGTTATATCTCATTTTTCATTCCTAATAGTACATTTTAATCTTTGCTCTTTTTCTTTTTTAAATTAGGTTGCTAAAGGAAGTGGTTTGTTTTATAGGTCTGTTGATGTGGCTTTATTTATCCGTTCTCCTTTGTGTCTGTGGGGGATGGGTGGGGCTGTGTAGTGGTAGTAGTTTCTACTTCTTTAATTTTAGTTTCTGCCTTGATTAATTCTCTCTTTCCACATTCTTTAAGTTAATGTTATTATTTTTGTGTGTGTGTGGTATGTGGGCCTCTCACTGTTGTGGCCTCTCCCGATGCGGAGCACAGGCTCTGGACATGCAGGATCAGCGGCCATGGCTCACGGGCCCAGCCGCTCCGCAGGGTGTGGGATCTCCCTGGACTGGGGCACAAACCCGTGTCCCCTGCATCGGCAGGCGGACTCTCAACCACTGCGCCACCAGGGAAGACCTCATGCTTATTTTTTAATAACAAAAATATTTGAAGCTATAAGTTTTCCTCAAAGTTTAACTCTAGCCACATCTTACAGATTTCGTTTTATGAAGTGTTCTTCTTTAAATAATTTCTGGATAAATTGTAACTTCAATTTTGATTTCCAGTTTGATCCAGTGACTGTTCAGAAGAGGATTTCTTCATCTCCAAATATTAAATTTTGGAGTTATCTGTTTTGTGAATTTCTTGTTTTATTTTATTTTAGTCAGAGAATGCAGCATATACATTTCTCCCTTTTGAAATGTATTAGACTTTCTTTGTAGCCAAGCACATGACTGATGTTTAGAAATGTTCTATGGATATATGATAAGAATGTGTATTCTTTGTAAGGTTCGATTTTATATTAAATTGAACTGTTGACTGTCTTACTCAGATTCTATATATCCTTGCTTATTTTTTGTCTCATTTATTTGTTAAATATTTAAAGAAGTATATAGATTTTCTCACTATAACTATGGCTTTCTATTAAGTTGTCCTTGTATTTCCAGTTTTTCTCCTTATGTATTCACTGCTACATTGTTTAGTGCATGAAGTTTATGACTTATAAATTCTCTGTGTGTCTTTTATCATTAAATGAACATATTCTTGTTCTGTTTAATTCTTTTGGCTTTGAATTTCACTTTATCTGATTTTAATATTGCTTTATTTTTGCTTGCACTCATCTCATACAGTCTTCCTCTTGCTTTACATTTGGTATTTCTTTGTTATTTTTTTCAGGAGTATTCATTATAAATACCATATCATTGCTTTTTTTAAAAACAAAAACTGAGAGTCCTTTTTATTTTTTTGAGGAAAGAATAATTTAAGCCATCCTCACTTATTGTGATAACAAATATATTTGATCTATTTCTTCTCTCATGGTTTGTTTTTATACTTGTTGTTTCTCCTTTTCTTCTTTCCTTACTTTTGCTAGATATATCAAGTTAAAATAAATCTTTCTTTACCCTTTCCTTTTCTCCAAGGAATTTAGAAATTCTCTAAATATAGCTCTATTTTGCTAGTGGTTACATTCCTAACAATCATATTTAAGCTATTTTCCCTTTAGATATATCAACATTTAATAATAAACATGTTCTCCTCACTCTGCCACACATTTTACAAAGATCAATGGCTATTGCAAGGTGAATTGATTAGAGAGAATTCAACAGGAAGTGAGGAGACCAATTAGGCAGTAATTGCTATAGTTCAGGTAAGAAATTTTTCCTTGGAGTGTGTGTGTGGTATTTTTCATTTCAAGCACTCTTACTTAACACATACTACACTGTCATATTATCATCATCTTTTATACTTAGCTGTAAATATTATAACCACTGTTTCTTAGACATTAAATCCCTAAATCTTTACTTATCTTGAAATCTTTGTTTTGATTTCATTCTAATTTGATTAGAGGAATTTCTTCAGTAAGTTTTTGTCTTTCAGTGTCTGAGAATGGCTTTTGCCCACACAGATGAATAATATCTTGAATGAGTATAAAATTACTGAACGATAGTCCTCTTCTCTCAGTTGTCTATAGATATTATTCCATCATTTTTTTTTTTTTTGCTTTTACTGAGGAAGGTGAGAGCTCTGATTCTAGACTGCTTCTTTCCTTGGTAAATACAAAATCAAATGAAAAGAAATCTCTTTGTCTGAAAGCTTGTAAGATTTTTCTTTTTATCTGTGGAATTTGTAAGTGCAGGGATGTTTTCTTCTATCATTTTCTTGATTATCATTTTTATACCTGTTCATTTTTTATATAACAGGTTTTCTGGATATGTCTCTATCTCTGTCTCTTATATTTTCAGTCATAATTTCAATTTTCCTGTGCTTTTGCTCTAATATTGTGGGTTATTTCTCCAGTTCATCCTCTGGAAAACTAATTTTGTTTTCAACAGAGATCATGTCTCTACTGAAGTTTAAAGTTGTCAATAATTTAATTTTAATCTTCAGTTACTTTTTAAAATGTCCTCTATTTAAATCTAGTACATATAAATTGTATTTATCATTAGCTTTATAATAAAATCCAATACAGTTATTAAGACTATGAAGAAAAAATGAAGTGATATTTAGAGAGAGGGACAGAATGAAAAAATAAAGATGCTGACTATTAAATGCAGACTACAAGTACAAAAGAACTTCCAGTGAGCAGGAAAAAAGAAGTTCTATGCCATAAACTGGAAGGCAAGAAGGATGTGGAACTGGTATCTGTCTCAGCCTTGAACATTTAAGCCAACATGTCATTCTCATGCTTCTGCCATCCTATAGAATGAGCCATGAATGTCCAACAATTTTCCTGGCAAATATTCCGCCACTCCCCTTGCTCCAAGATATTCTTTCATTTTTTTTCTGACCTGCTGTTTATTTACAACATGTAACAATCCAGTTAAGAAAATCAATGTCTTATTTATGACCCTGTTCTAGTCCTTGGAACTGGATGTTTGTGTCTTGTCTCACTAGTTCTTAACATTTTTTCTCCCTTTCAAAGACTTGGGCTTGGACTGGACCTACTACTCTCTCTTTCTCTCCTCCTGATATGGGCAACCTGGAAGAGTATACCTGCCTTTGTAACCCCTGGGAAACCAACCTCAGACTCTGGTCTGCCAGCTAGTACCCAAGCCAGTCTACCTTATGAGTGTGAGGAATTCAGGCAGGTTGAACATGATGGGTCTTTAAAGATGAATAGGATATGAAAAGAACAGAAAGATCAAAGGGCTCACCTTAGGATGAGAGTGGTGTGTGCAAGTGTGTGTGGGGGGGTGCTGCTCAGTGAGTAGCCAGATTTACTGGAATAGAAGGTTTAATATAGAGGCAAAGTCCAAGAAGGTCCTCTAATGGGAAAGGAGTGGGAGATGGAAGATGAGTCATATGGCTGGAAGGATTCCTTAGGACCAATGCTGGTGGAACAAACTTTCCCCAAGTTGTTGGAGAGTGATGCTGAAGCCAGAGCAGTATACAGAACCAAGGGTCAAGTAGGGAGCTGAGTCTAGTAAGGCAGAGAGGAGATTTGGACCAATTCATCAAAACCAAGGAGCTGAAAGAAGACACTGAGAAAGGGTCAGAGACTGGAGATGCAGGGAGATAAGAGGCTGCTGATTAAGAAAAACCAGGAATAGTCCAGAGAGATTGCTTGTCGTAGTCATGGCTAATGTTTAGGTGCCTGCTACAACATGGCACCTACAATATGGACATGCTCACTAGATGAGGGAATGGTAGGTGGGAAGAAAAATGCCAGATTGTGTTGGGTCTTACCGTGCTGGCTTTTTTTTTTTTTTTTTTTAGCCACACCACACCACACCACTCGGCATGTGGGATCTTAGTTCCCCAACCAAGGATCTAACGCATGCCCCTTGTGTTGGACGCACAGAGTCTTAACCACTGGACTACCAGGGAAGTCCCTCTGCTGGGTCTTAAAACCGTACAAAGAAATTTAGATTTACAGCAGTGAATAATAGGAAGCTATCAATAGATTTTTGAACAGGGAGGTAGTATGATGCAAACAATGTTATTATGAACAGTAGTTTGGAAGGATTGAAGGAAGGGAGACTGAAAATGGTTTTGAAAATCTTTAGGAGGTTCAGTTGGGAGATGCTGAGAATTTAGACTTGGGTAGGGAAAAGGAATAGAGAGTGACATATCCAGGAGACATTGTGAAGAACCATTAAATAGGATGTTTGGATAGATTGGGTGAGAAGAGAAGAAGGAGCCATCATAGGTAAACATGAGGTTTTTTTAGTTTGGAGAGGCTACCATGGAGAGTGGGGAAGGTTAGGCATGTTGAATTTGAAGCAGTGACTAGATAATTCACTTGGTGGAAAATACTGTTTAGTATTAGACTGTAGGTATTTGGTCATAGAGGGCTTAGATGTCAAGCTGCATCAACATAGAAATGATCATTGAAATCATAACTGTGGATGAAGGGAGAAGAATGGATGTAACAGCAGATGGCTGAGCATTGGACATACATTCACATTTTGTGAAAGAGAAGAGGAAAAAGAGACATTGAAGGAGAAATAAAAGACAGGAGCAATCAGAAAAACTGAAGGACGAGATATTTAGGCAAAAGGAGGTGGTTGATGGTTTCAATTATTACAGGGGGTGTGGAGATCAATGGTCAGCCAAGGAGAGTAATAATATTTAAGGACTTTGAATTTGGCCAGAGCAGTGATTCTCGAACTTGAGCATGCAGCAGAATCACCTGGAGGTTTTGTTAAACAGTTTGCTGGGTTCCACCCCAGGGTTTCCGATTCAGTATGGTCTTCAGTGGGGCCCAATAATTTGCATTTCTACCTAGTTCCCAGGTGATGCCAATGCTGCGGGCCTGGGAATCACACTTTGAGAACTATAGGGCTAGAAGAGCAATTCTCACCTTTTCGTTTGTTCATTTCTGTCCTGACACATCTGAGTGTTATGACATACTCCTCATAGCAATGGCTCACAAAGGCGGGGATTCTCACCTAGGACTGGGAACCAGTGTATCTGGTTTTAAAAAGCGCTCCCCCACGCTCTCAGATAATCTGAACACCCTTCACTTGGGGAGAATTATTGAGCTGATACATGGCATTAATAATTTCCAAAAACAAAAAACAACATTGGAACCATACCCACACAGATCATTCGTTCATTGATGATGCAAAAGGCCCTTAAGAATCTGGTCTGCTTCGGGATGCAGCTGCACGTGGGTGGTGGTTCCTTCTGTTTTCTGGCCCTCAAGCTGAGTCTCTAGCTACCACCGGTGGGGGAAGTAGGGGAAATGGACCTTACTGTCTCTCCAGCTGGATCGCCATCCACGGGTGGATAATCCTTGAAACACTGGCGCCCACAGTCGTTTGCAGGTAGGTACTCCTTGCTACCCCACAGTCCACAGTGAGGGTGCTGTCAATATCCACGGAGGGAAGTAAGCAGCTATTTCCCTCTTTGGCTCCCTCTTCTGCTGCCACATTTGCCTTTCTCTAAAGTATACCATATACCTTGAACCCTGAAGGAGGTTTAAGCAGTTCTCAGAGCTCAGGTGATTGATCCAAAGCCATACCAAGTTGAGGATGAGGGCAGGCATTACGCCCTTAGCCTAGCTACCTCATTCCTTTACAAAGGTACAAGGCCTCACGGCCTTGGTCCTTGGGGGCATCACATGCAGAAGCTCCCCAGGCCTCCAGAGGATGGCCTTCCTTCACTGATTTGCCCCTTTCTTCATCCCCTCCTTAAGTCCTCTCCCTTTTACCCTTTTCTTCCCCCATGTCCCTACCTCCCCTTTTCCAGGAACATGCCCCACCCCTCCCTACAGAAGTGATCATGTCCCATGTCTCTGCTGCCTCCGGTGTTTGTTGCATGTCAACGACTTTCCTCCCTTGCCCAATTTCTGCTGAATTTGCAAAGGGGAGGGGTAAGCTCAAATCTACCAGATTTAATTAAAAATTTTTTTTCTTCACATGATAGTTGAACAAGTCAAGTTATATAGAGGTGTGTAAAGAAAAATATAGACCTCTTTATCCATCCCCATCACCAATCACACCCCCTAAAGTAGCCAGTGTTTGGTGTATGTCCTTTCATACCTTTCTCTACATTCCTACAAATGTGTATGTGTGCATGTGTTTGTTTTCCCCATGATAGGTGAAATATTTAAATGAGATTTTACCCTATACGTTGCTCTGCAACTTGCCCCTCCAAACAGTATGTCAACTCATTGTCTTTTGATTGTGTGAGTGGTGGGGTTGAATGAACTCTAATGTGTGGGGAGGAAGCCTCCCACTCTAGACTGTGGATTCTACAAGGATGAATTTCCTTCTTGACAACCCATCCCCTAACCTTGTTTGCAAGAGAGATTCATATTTCTCCTTTTAACATAACATAACTTATTTCTTGTGATCCAGTAACCATGGCCTCATAGTGTATTCACCTGACCTCTCCCTTCCAGCTGCCTAATGGTCAGATGGTCAGATGATTATTACAATATATCACCTTGACAGCTGCTTCCCCCCATTCCTGGCTGCCCCCAGGCTGGACTTTATATGTTGGCAGTCATCCTTGTTTTTCCCTACCACATACTGTGTGCCCTTCCAATGCTCAGCTATCTTAGACAGACTCAGGATGCCCAGTTTCCGCAGCTGGACCCAATCTCCGGTCCTTGACTCCTGGCACCGCACCTGTATATCAAGTGCTTTATTTGTCTTGCTAGGTTATTCTGGGCCACCTTATGCTTCAGCTCAATTGCATATCTGTTAAGCCTGTTTCCTTCTTCACCCTGCCCCCTTTCCCGAAGCTGAGGTCAGTGGACAGCTGGGGCTCCTGTGCAAATATGAGTGAAGGGGGAGTAAAGCTGGTGGAGTCCTTCCTGGTGTCATCCGTGGGCATTGCCAGGAAAGACACATGTTGGATTCATTGCCTCCTTTGCTCAGGGCACAACATCCCCACACGTTTAATAAAGTTTTGTAACGGTGAGGTCCATTTCCCCTTGATGCAGACTGGATCAAATTCTGCATCCCCCAACTCCCACACAGGTACAGGTTCTTCCTCTCCACCCCATTAGGTGCCCCTAAGGTCCCCTTAGGTCTTAAAGTGGTCCTGGTAGATAGGACACGCACTTTACAGTGTTAAATCGAAGATTGGCGGCAACTCTCTTTACTAACTTTCCCAGTTTTGGGAACTGGCATTCAGTCTTCTTTCTCTGCCTTCTTCTGTTCTGGCCCCTGCCCACTTTATCTTTCAAACTAAACACTCTCTCTCACTTCACATCACCTTTTAATTTAATTTTATTTTATTTAACATCTTTATTGGAGTACAATTGCTTTACAATGGTGTGTTAGTTTCTGCTTTATAACAAAGTGAATCAGCTATACGTATACATATATCCCCATATCTCCTCCCTCTTCCGTCTCCCTCCCACCCTCCCTATCCCACCCCTCCAGGTGGTCACAAAGCACCGAGTTGATCTCCCTGTGCTATGCGGCTGCTTCCAACTAGCTATCTATTTTACATTTGGTAGTGTATATATGTCGATGCTACTCTCTCACTTTGTCCCAGCTTACCCTTCCCCCACCACCAGTGTCCTCATAGTCCATTCTCTACATCTGTGTCTTTATTCCTGTCCTGCCCCTAGGTTCTTCATGACTATTTTTTTTTGCATCTTTATTAGAGTATAATTGCTTTACAATGGTGTGTTAGTTTCTGCTTTATAACAAAGTGAATCAGCTATACATACACATATGTCCCCATATCCCCTCCCTCTTGCGACTCCCTCCCACCCTCACAATCCCACCCCTCTAGGTGGTCACAAAGCACCGAGCTGATCTCCCTGTGTTATGCGGCTGCTTCCCACTAGCTATCTGTTTTACATTTGGTAGTGTATATATGTCAATACCACTCTCTCACTTCATCCCAGCTTACCCTTCCCCCTCCCCGTGTCCTGAAGTCCATTCTCTACATCTGTGTCTTTACTCCTGTCCTGCCCCTAGGGGGATGGACCTAGAGTCTGTCATACAGAGTGAAGTAAGTCAGAAAGAGAAAAACAAATACCGTATGCTAACACATATATAGAGAATCTAAAAGAAAAAATGGTTATTCACATCACTTCTTGATGGCCAGGTGTGCAAGCTTCTCTGATGAGCTAATTGGCTTATTCAAGTAAGAACCCAAGTCACGGAAAAGCTGGTGGTTTCCTACCCTCACCCCCTTCCACGAGGGCAGTGGTTCTGGTGATACTGCTCCTCCTAGGGGGCAATTGAGAGATCTGTAGGGGCGTTTTTTGTTCTCACAATGGTTGTGGGACATTATTAGCATTAAATGGATGAGGGCTGAGGACGCTTAACTTTAGTAGTGCTCAGCACATTCGCACACAACAGAGCATTGTCCCATAAGACTTTCAAACGTTCTGCTGGAGAATCAAGTGGGTGCAAAACCTGATTATAATTATCGAGTCTAGAATCTAACACTATGGTAAATACAAACACAAAGGAGCTTTTAAAAGCTTTTGATATATATTGAATTTTCCAAGACTGTTACTGTAAGGCCAACTGGCTCGAGGCAGGGGAACACAATCAGATTCACAGGTTGCATCAGAACGAAATTCTCCGGACCACCCAGTTCCAGAAACTGCCCTGGGGACATTCCGGACCACCCAGTTCCAGGAACTGACCTGGGGACTTTGAAACCAGCCCAGCCTTCCCGCCTTTCGAGGGGCAGGACTAACGGTCCCCCAGGATACCCGAAAAGACCACCAAATAAGGAATACCCTGCGCCCTCCCAGATTCACCACACCCCTTTCCCTTCTTCCCCTATAAAATCTTGCCCGACCCTCGCCCGGGCGTGACTTCTCTGGCCCCCTTTCTCTCGGACCAGTGAACCTCGCCCGGGAGCGCTCCTAATAAAGCTCACTTGAAGCTTTCCTCTGTTTCGTGGTGCCGTTTGTTAAGATCCGACCTTACAGTTAACTACTACACAAATTGAGAGAAAACTGTGCTTTTTTTCTTTGGAACTTTGTGAAGAATTATTTACCATATTGGAAAACCACAACACTGATCAGTCATGATATTTGAGTTGACAATACCACAAATCTTTATCAGTTTGGTGTTGTGGTCATTGTTGCTTCAACATAAAGGTGTAAACAACTGAATACTTCAGTATTTCCTTTGTGAAATCATAACCAAGTATGTACATACTGAAATACGAATTATTCCTCACTTAATTTTCCTCTATCCCTTTAAGTATACTACTTGTTTATTAAAATATACATATACGTGTATTAAAATTCATAACAATATAATAAATACCCATTAATTCACCACCCAACTAAAAATTGAACATTATTAATAATTAATATCTATATATACCATCCCACTCTTTCCCTAGACCCAGAGATAACCAGTATCCTGAATTCTATGTTTTCCTTACTCTTGCTTTAGAGAATAGTTTTATTACATATTTATGCATGCCTAAAGAATTGTTTTAGGGATATAAATCACATCCTCCTGTAGAGTCTTTTTCTTGGACTTTCTTTTGTCCTGAACATAATGCTACTAAAATCCATCTGTATTATTTAGTGTAACTATTTCATTCACTTCTTCCTCAATAATTTGTAGTGCCAACTCTCTCATATATCACAGTTCCATTTACGTGTGGGTCTATTTTTGAACCCCCATTTAGTTCCATTGGTCAATTGGAACAGTAGCATATTGTCTTAATTACTATAGCTTTTTAGTAGGTCTCAATATTTGTCCAAGCAAATCTCCCCACCTTATTCTGCTTCTCTAGAAGTTGTCTTGGCTATTTTTGGTACTTTGTTATACAAATTTTTTTTTTACATCTTTATTGGAGTATAATTGCTTTACAATGGTGTGTTAGTTTCTGCTTTATAACAAAGTGAATCAGTTATACATATGCAAATGTTCCCATATCTCTTCCCTCTTGCGTTTCCTTCCCTCCCACCCTCCCTATCCCACCCCTCCAGGTGGTCACAAAGCACCGAGCTGATCTCCCTGTGCTCTGCGGCTGCTTCCCACTAGCTATCTACCTTACGTTTGGTAGTGTATATATGTCCATGCCTCTCTCTCGCTTGAGAGTCAGTTGCCAAATTCAGTGAAAAATTCTGTTGGAATTTTGATTGGAATTTCATTGAATCTAGAGATTAATTTGGGAGGAATTGTTATCTTTATGATCATTGAGTGTGACTAGTTATGAACATGGTACCTATCTTTGTTTATTTAGAGCTTCTTTCATGTCTTTCTATAAAGTTGTATAATATTCTTGATTAGGTCTTGCAATCTTTTGTTAAACTTAATTCCAAGTGCCTTATAGTTTTCATTGCTATTGTAAATGGTGTTTTTTATTAGAAAAACTTCTAACCCTTTGTTGCTAATATAGAGATGCAGATGATTTTTGAATATTGATCTTATAGTAGGTCACTTTGCTAAATCTCTTATCATTTATAATCACTTGTAGATTTGTAAGAAGATGATTGTATTAATCTACAAATAATGATGTCTTAGTTTCTTCCTTTTTAGAAAGGAGGAAAATACACTGTTAATTTTCATACACTGTTATTTCCATACACTGTTAATTTGTTTTTCTTGTTTCACTTCACAGACTTAGTCCTCCAGTACAGTATTGAATAGAAGCAGTGATGGGGGCATCAGGGCCAAGCTCTGTTGGTTGTTAGTAAAAGTCTAACAACTGACCCTTTAGGGGAAGAAAAGCACTGGTTTGTTGCATTTTCCAGGTTTTATGATGTAAATACTCCTGCCACGGTTGATTTCAAGTTACCAAAGTGATGTCACTGAACACGGAGTTAGGAGGAGATGTGCACAATTGGCTCTCCTGAGCCAAAGTGACGTTATCACTGGATCTAGCTCTTCTCACACTGCTGGGTCCTTGGGCTGACTTGGTGGGACAAGCAATGGGGTTTATGGTAGATGATGCCAGAGAAGGAAAGCTCAGGATTTGTATGGAGGTTTAAAAAGTTTCCGGGGAAGAGGATTGAATTATGGAGAGTAAAAGAGAGCCTCTGGCTGCTCAGGGTGGAAAATGCTGAGAAAGGCATGGTAAGTTCTTGACCCTCTTACAGAGAGAGGAGAAACATGTGAAAAGGTTATAGAACTAAAAAAAAAAAAAAAAAAAAAGGTTAGAGAACTGTTACCATTTTTCTGTGGAGATATGGAGAGGGGGACTGTGGGATGGAATCATGTGAGCAGGTGAGGATCAAAAAAGTGCCAGGGAACAGAGTACAGCCAGGGGTCTGCCAGCCAACCTGGGGCTCATGAAGAGGTCTTGGAGTACGTGCTTCCCTCCATTTTTTTCTTTTTGTCATCAAATTGGGAAGGTAGAGAGGGATGTGGAGTGTGGGAAGGGGAAACGCTGAAAATTTTGAGAGAAAAAAAAGGTAGGATCGCGAGAACTTTGAGCGCTGCACCCATTCCTAGTAGGCCAGGCAGGACTAATGGTAGAGTGGCACTTTAAGGTGTTGGCAGCTGCATGGAAAAGAAATAGATTCACTAAAAAACTGATGCAGGTGAACTTGTTTACAGAACAGAAACAGATTCACAGACTTAGAGGGTGGGCTTGTGGTTGACAAGGGGGAAAGGTGGGGTGGGGGAGGGATAAATTAGGAGTTTGGGATTAACATATACACATTACTATATGTAAAATAGATAATCAACAAGGACCTACAGTATAGCACAGGGAACTCTACTCAACACTCTGTAATAACCTATATGGGAAAAGAATCTGAAAAAGAATAGATACAGTATATGAATATAACTAAATCACTTTGCTGTACACCTGAAACTAACGTAACAGTGTGAATCAACTATGCTCCAATATAAAATTAAAAAATTAGAAAAAGAATTAGATTCAGAAAAATCTTCGTGACATTTGGAAAGCCAGGAGGTAATGCCTGGAAGCTCATCATTTTGCCATCTCCCCTGTGCACTGCCCACCGCCCCCGGCAAAGAAGTAAGGAGAAGTATATGCTAGCAAATTGCATGTAGCAGGAGAGGGAATGCTTCCCTAAAGCTGGAAAAATATTAATGAATGTTTAGAGTGGTCTGGGAATAAATAGGCTTGGGGCTCTCTGGCTGGAGCTAGCTGGGTTCCAAGAAATGATCGGCTCAATTCTTCAGGTGTAGTCCAACTTCTTCCCACCAGATTTCTCACCTTGCAACTTCAGTCTTTCTCCATAAGGCTAGTGGGACTACTGGTGAAGATGCTTCCTCCAGACCAATTAAATCAGAATCTTCGAGAGGGGGCCTGCCACTGACATACTTTAAAAGCTCTACGGATGATACTAATGTGCAGCCAGGGTTGAGAACTACTGATGCAGTGAAATGGTGGAAAGTTTATGCCAAGGTGAACTATTATAGAGTGAGTCTCAAATAGCTATTATATTGTGGTTGTTTTATGAAGAGTATCTGGCTCATGGTCACTTAGAAGACCAGATAGGGTTAGGTCTTGTAGTCTGGGTGCAGAGTTTCCCATACCTAGCATAAATTGTGTGGAGCCTGGAGTTCCTGAAGATCAGGGGAGAAGGCAAAGATAGGGAGTATGGGACACAGGGAGGTGGGGCATCAGTGAAGTGGTGGGTACTGATGTATTCAGACCCAGCAGGTCTGATTTTAATACACGAGTTCATTGGAACCAACTCTCGTCTCTTTCAGGTATGGCCTAGGTATGGTTTAGCCACTGACCAGGGGCAGTATCTTCTAGTCTCTTCACTCCTGCCAAGGGTGCTAAGGCAACCATCACATAGAAAGCAGGACATACCAGGGGAAAGTCTCTGACAAATCTCATCAAAGGCTACGTGGAGAAAGGAGCCCAGGAACAAAGTTGAGAGAATTATAAATGTGGAGATTCCTCTGTTGTGTTAAGGACTGAAAAGAGGTTGAAAGGGAAGCAAAGCACTTAGGGGAAAAATTAGTTTGTCATAAGTGAGATGTGCGATGTGTGCAAAGAGAGTAGCCCTGGACAACATCCCAGATCATTTGATATTTTAGGGAACATTCTAGAATGCTGACCGTCATACATCAGAAACATATTAGAGAACTTTTTATTAATGCTTTATATCTGTATGTAGTAATTAAGGATCTCAGCCTCCAGCTATGATGGAACATTTTGTTGCAGAACAACACTTGCGAAGAACTTGGAAAAGCCATCTATTTGAGGACATAAAGAGCTGCCAGAAAGGCAGAACTTGAGAATCTGAGATCTTGGAGAGAAGGAGACCACAGGGAGGTAAGCCACTGCTTTAACTCTTAGGGAGTTTGTTGACTCAGTGCGGGCAAGAAATTTAGAATCTGGACCTTGTTCTCTGTCAAAAAGCAGAAAAAGCAGCGGAGATTTCAGAAACCTCATGGAGCTGAGGAGATAAAAATTGATTTGGAGCTGCCAAGGGACCAATATCCCAGACTGAGGTGAAGCACACCTTAGCCTGTCACTCAGTGCTTTGTTTTTTTTTTGTTTTTTTTTTTGGTACGCGGGCCTCTCACTGTTGTGGCCTCTCCTGTTGCGGAGCACAGGCTCTGGACGTGTAGGCTCAGCGGCCATGGCTCACAGACCCAGCCGCTCCGCGGCATGTGGGATCTTCCCGGACCGGGGCACGAACCCGTGTCCCCTGCATTGGCAGGCGGACTCTCAACCACTGCGCCACCAGGGAAGCCCCACTCAGTGCTTTTTTGACTCAAGATATTTGCCAAATTCCTGAGCTGCAGAGGCCAAGAAGCTAAGGAATTAAGTAGAAAGCCACTGAAATGTAGACTGGAGTTTTCAGAAGTTCCATTATACTGAAGTGGAAACCATTTAAGTTCAGTACTTGCCAAGGAGGGAGAGCCATAGTAGACCCTTCAAGCTCTAAGTTACTAAAGGGCTACACCATACAAATGAGAGGGAACCAGGGGAAGACTGAGCCTTGCAAACACTGAGACTCAGCCTCAAGTCAGCCTAGTCCCTGATTGAGTTAACATGAGTTTTGTCTTCTCACAGTGACTATTAGAGGAGAGGGTGACCCTCTCTAGAGAAAGATAGTATAATTATGTATACAACTTTTCATATACAATTTCCAGAATTTGAATAAGAAATCAGCAGGTATACTGAGAAACAGGACCAAAAGGAAAAAAAAGACAATAGAAACAGACCCAGTGACCCAGACATGGGAGATGTCTGACATGGACTTTGAAATAAGTGTGATTACTATGTCTAAGAAGACAGGTGACAATGTGGAGAGCATCACCAGAGAACTAGGATCCACAAAGAAGAATCACCTGGCTATTCTAGAACTAAAAAATACAATATACAAAAACAAGGAATCAATTGATGGGTTAATAGCAGATTGGACACAGAGGAGATGAATGAACTTGAGGGTCAGATCAGTTGAAATACTCAGGCTGAAATTTGGAAAGCAGAAAAAAAAGGATTGAAAAATATAGAACATGGTGAAGAAGTGTAACACATGTGTAGTTGAAGTCCCAGGAGGGGGTGGGGGGAGAGGAACTGATGCAAAGCAATATTTGAAGAGATAATGATTGAGAATTTTTCAAAACTGTTTAAAGATATAAAACCACAGACTCAAGAGCACTACAAACACCAAGTATACATAGAAAGCTACACTTAGATACATCATATTCAAATTTCTGAAAACCAAACTAAAGAGAAAATCTTAAAACCAGCCAGTGGGGGGAAAAAAGACATCATGTTCAAAGGAGCAATAAGTCATTAACTGACTTCTCAACAGAAATAATGAAAGCCAGAAGACAAAGTGCTGGCTGTAGTATTGAAAGAAAATAACTGCCAATCTTGACTTCTATACATGGTAAAAATATATTCGAAAATGAAGGCAAAATGAAGACTTTTCCAAACAAACAAAACCTGAGAGAACTTGTTGCAAGCAGAGCCACACTAAAAGAAATAAAAGCCATTCTTTGGTAGAAGCAAAATGGTCCCAAATGAAACCATAGGAATGAAGGAAGGAAGGAATAGCAGTGGAAAGGATAAATCTAAATAAACAGCAACTTATTAAACAATAAAAATAATATCTTATAGAATTCAAAATAATATGTAGAAATAATTTAAGTACATGATGACAATAACAAAGTCAGAGGAATGGGAAACGGAGGTAAAACGTTCTAATATCCAGCTTCCATCTCATAATCTAAGATGGCTTCTCCAGCTCTTACCATCATATCCATATGTTCCTTCCCTTTAAAGGTATTTCTCAGAAGCTTACAGTATCACCTCTGCTTTTACTCCAGTCACATGACCTCAACTTAGCTGCAAGGGAAGTTGGGAAATGTAGTTTTCAGCTGGGAAGCCAAGTACCTAGCTAAAACTTGAGGTTTCTATTATTTAAAGAAGTGAAGAGTATATATTGGGGATCAACTATCAGTTTCTGCCACGTTACACTGGGGTCTGTGTACAACTGATTTGCAGAGGCGTAAAGATTTCAGGTTGTGGGCAGACTGCCAGCAAGCATGTATGATGCCAGTGGACCAACTAGTCAATGACTATTTTAGACTTTTTTGGATTCTAATATGCCCTTTATATTACACACAGATACTATCTTGGAAAGACTATGATAACGGTGTCAGCCATGAATTAATCCTAAACTGATCATTGTTCCATTGGATGGGGATGGAGGATTGGCACAGAGATCAGTGGGTAGTGTTAAAGCAATAGTCAGGAGGTGGGAGGAAAAGAAGGAGCCTTGCTGGTGGGGAAGATATGCGTTTACTCCTCAGACATAAAAGTTCTTCTTGTGGGAATGAGAAGAACTATCACTAATGGATGGTCCATTTGTAGGGTACTATACTGTCCCTTAGAAGGATAATGGAAGTAGATACTATAGCCTAAGAAAGAAAGCCCCGGAGTGCCGAGGGAAGTGTTTTGGGGGATGGAGAAATGCTAGAACTAATTAAGGGGTTGCTGTTTGAACCAAAATGATCAAGAATATCCAAGAAAAAGTTGACAAGTAGACTGGATGCAATCGGTGGAAAATGTTGCTCACCAAGGAGCCCATTCAGGAGGGTTCCAGAGAATCCTAGGCAACACACTGGTGGAATCCCTACTCCTCATACTAGCAAGAGAGATGACACCAGCTTCACTCACTATTTCTTTCCATTCAGGGGGAAGCCCAAATTGCTTTGTTTCAGAAGGAGCTAGATGTGAGATGAGGGCCCACGTGTAGGCAGCTACCTTGAAAGGTAGGTTCTAAGTTGCAGATTGCGATGGCCCTGGCAGTCCAACATAACACCGGGAGCCAGAAAAAGCACTCTGACACATCCCTCCTCTGAGTCAAGGAGAACAGGGCCAATTACTTGCTTAAATGAAGAGAGAAGGGAAATAAGGAAAACAGGGAGAAAAGAAAAATGTAAGTTCCTATCTCAAAAAAATTTATCCTTCTACAGAGCTTAAAGAGGGAGGTATAAATGGAACTGACCACCCTAAACACAAGAGACAACTTCAGGATGAAATGAGAGGGAAGGGGGGTAGAAAATGAAGACAAGTGGGAAATAAAGAAGAGGGACTTCTAGGGGCCATGTGCTGTGAACATGGTGCTGGCCAGAAGGCAGCTTAATGAAAGCACCAAAGTAAAGTATCTCATCATCCTCTGGGATCTGAGGGTATTCAAGCCTCTGAGAAAGAGCACAGTCTTCACAGTCATGAATTGAGCACTCTGGCAGGAGTGTTGTTATGGAGCGCAACAGTAGAGTTACATGAGGAAACACATATGTAACCACAAAGTGTGATATTTCTTGTCAAGAAAGAAACAGGGTGGTATGATCATGAATACTTAGGGGGCATACTTTAGCCGGAGTGGTCAGCGAAGTCCTCTCTGAGAGGTGCCAATTTTAGCTAAGCTCTGAACTTTGAGAAGTCAACCCATTCAGATTGCGGGCTGAAGGGTTTAGGAAGAGGGTGGAGAAAATGCAAAGGCCCTGAGGAAGGAATGAGCTTGGCATATTCAGGGAAGAGCAATAAGGCCAGCAGCTGTAGCAGAGTAAAAGGGAGAGTGGTAGGAGGATAATTACGGAAAGACAGGTAGGAGCCAGATCTTGCAGGGCCTTGCAGGCCATGGCAAAGAATTTGGATTTTATTATAAGTGCAACAGGAAGTCACCCCTCCACCAATGGTTTTGTGGGGGAAGTAATATAATCTGATTTTCTGTTCCAGAAGATCACTCTGGCTGCTGTGTGTAGAATGGGCTCTAGTGAGGCGAGAGTAGAAGCAAGAATACCACTCTAGAAGATACTGGAACAGGTCAGGCAAGAGATGGTGGCAGGGTGGCTTGGTCTAGGGTGAAGGCTGTGGAAACTGAGTAAAGTACAGTTGATTCCCATTATTCATAATAGTTATGTTCCATAAAGTTGCTATGAACAGTGCCTTAATAAAGATTGAACTCCTGCTCCTAAAGGAAATACAGGGTTAGGTTCCGGCAAGCCTTTGGTCATAACATTTTTGTCAACTGTTGAATACATAACTTTGTGTGTGTTTCGTTTAAAGAGACCTTGTTTAACATATATTATATTATTGGTTCATTCACATTGAACTCATGGCCAACAGCACATGAGTTATAGCTCATGACAGAACAAAGCTTACATAACACTATTTTCTCTGAAAGGCACATCACAGCCTTCTTGCACTTAGCAACACTAGAAAGCACTTCAGCACTACACTTGGGGGCCAGTTCAAACAGAAATTATCAGCAAAAAGCACAAAAATGTGAAAATGTGGCACTAAAATAGGCCATGAAAAGGACATTTGTCTACAGAATAAGAACTAAAAAAAGGAAGGCAGAGCATTGCCTTGTTTGACCTCAGCTGAGAATGTACACATTGATTGAATTACATTTTCACCATTCTATGCTAGTATTTTTTAAAATACTTTATTTATTTTAGTTATTTATGTCTTTGGCTGCGTCAGATCTCAGTTGAGGCGTGCAGGATCTTTCCTTGTGGCACATGCTCTTCGTTGTGGTGCGCAGGCTTCTCTCTAGTTGTGGCATGCGGGTTTTCTCTCTCTAGTTGTGGTGCATGGGTTCTGTAGTTTGTGGCACATGGGCTCCCTCGTTGAGGCACACGAGCTCAGTAGTTGTGGCGAGCAGGTTTAGTTGCCCTGCGGCATGTGGGATCTTAGCTCCCTGACCAGGGATCGAACCCGCGCCCCCTGCATTGGAAGGCAGATTCTTTACTACTGGACCACCAGGGAAGACCCTGTTCTATGCTAGTATTAAGTTGGGGGTTACAAATGCATTTTAGCAAGTAGGCAAATCCACAAATATGAAATCTGTCAATAGTGAGGACCAGCTACATATGTTTTTGAGATACATTCTATAGAGCAGTGGTCCCCAGCCTTTTTGGCTCCAGGGACCGGTTTTGTGGAAGACAATTTTCCACAGACCGGAGGCGGGGGATGGTTTTGGAATTATTCAAGCACATTACATCTATTGTGCACTTTATTTCTATTATTATTACATTGATATATATAATGAAATAATTATACTACTCACCATAATGCAGAATCAGTGGGAGCCCTGAACTTGTTTTCCTGCAACTAGATGGTCCCATCTGGAGGTGATACGAGCCAGTGAGACCTGAAGTGTGTTGCTTACGTCCAGTCTACTCTGTAAGATGCAACTTAATTGTCACTTGCCACTCACTGATAGGGTTTTGATATGAATCTGCAAACAATTGATTTATTATAGCCTCTGTGCAGTCAAACCTCTCTGCTAATGATAATCTGTATTTGCAGCCGGTCCCCAGTGCTAGCATCACCGCCTCAGCTGCACCTCAGATCATCAGGCATTAGATTCTCATAAGGAGTGTGCAACCTAGATCCCTCGCATGTGCAGTTCACAGTAGGGTTTGCGCTCCTATGAGAAGCTAATGCCACCACTGATCTGATAGGAGATGGAGCTTAGGTGGTAATGGGAGCGATGGGGAGTGGCTGTAAATACAGATGAAGCTTCACTCACTCGCCCACCGCTTACCTCCTGCTGTGTGGCCCAGTTCCTAACAGGCCACTGACCGGTATCGGTCTGTGGCCCGGGGGTTGGGGACACCTGTTATAGAGGGAAACTGACGGGACTTCATGGGGATTGAATGTAGGAAGTGAGAGTGGTGTCAAGGTGGACTCCTAGGTTTCTGAATGAGCAACTAAGTCAACAGTGGTACCATGCACAGGGGAGGGGCAGGTTTGTAAGGAGATGGTGAGTTCAATTTTGAACATGATAAGTTAGATATGGTGATTATCCATCCAAGAAGGGATGCCAATCAGACAATTCAATATATGAGACTGGAGCTCAGAGGACAGGTGTAAGGGAAAGACAGGTACTTGGGAGTGGACAGCATATATTATGCTAATGAAACATCTGCCTTTCCTCTGTCCAGAGTTGTATTCCAAAGCTTTTCAGCATTGTCGGAGAATGAAGGAAAACTGGTGCCTTTGCTTCCTAATCATTTGGCTTCTAACCTAACTTCAGAAAAAAGTGGTGGTGGGTGAAGATAGCTCACTTCTCCCCAGGGCACAGATTGGCAGGAAGGTCCATTATGGGAATCATGAACTCAGTGCTTGCTGCCCAGTTATGTCTTTGATCCTTACATGCATTCTCCCAAAATAGGAATACAAAAATAGATCTCCACCTTACAGCATATACCTAGTGAAAAAGGTTCAAAAAAATCAGATGAATTTAAACTTTATAAAAGCCCAAGGAAAACAGATATCTATTATTATTACATTGTATATTACAATGTAATTTACATTGTATATTACATTGCTATGTAAGCACCTGAAGAAAATATGAGAGGCTACATTTATAATTTGGGGGTAGGGAAAACTGTCTGTTTTCCCTTACCCCAAATTAAGTTCACTATGAACATCAGAAGTTAAAAAAGAAAAGAGTACCATGTTTGACCAGATAAAAACATAAAACATCCACATGGCCAAAGGTATAAACAAAGTAAAAAGGTAAGTGACAGAAAGGAGAAAACATTTGTCATGCATGTAACAAAGGGTTAATATCCACTTTCTCTAAAGGACTCCTATAAAAATCAACAAGAAAAAGAAAAAAACTTCAGTGGAAAAACAGGCAAAGGACACGAAGTGGTAGTTCACAGATCAAGCACTATAAATTGTCATACTCACTAATGCTTAACCTTGACTGTTCATTTATTGAACAAATGTTTAGTGAGAAGCTACTACATGCCAAGTGCTGTAATAGCTTCTGGGGATTCAGCAGTGAGCAAAATATACAAAGTCTCTGCCTTATTGGAACTTACATTCCAATGAGTGGAGTCAAAGAGTAAAAACTGAGATATATAATGTATCAGTGGTAGAAAATGTCCTGAAACAAAATTAAGTGGTGATAGAGAGTGATGTGGGAAGTGCTTTTTTAGAAAGGATGGTGTGATGGTTAATTTTATATGTCAACTTTACTAGGCCATGTGGTGCCCTTATATTTAGTCAAACATTATTCTGGGTGTGTATGTGAAGGTCTTTTGGATGAGATTAACGTTTGAACTGGTAGACTAGTAGACCAGATTGCCCTCCCTAATGTAGGTGGGCATCGTCCAATCAGTTGAAGGCCTGAACAAGACAAAAACGTTGAGTGAGAGGGAACTCCTCCTGCCTGACTGTTTGAGCTGGACATTGGCCTTTTCCTGCATTTGAACTCAAACTGAAATGTTGGCTCTTCTTGGGTCTTGAGCCTTCTGGCCTTTGGACTGGAACTATACCATTGGCTCTCCTGGGGCTCCAGCTTGCCTACGGCAGACCTTGGGACTTCTCAGCCTCCATAACTGTGTAAGCCAATTCCTTATGTTCTCTCGATAGATAAATAGATAAATGGATAGGTAGATAAATAGATGGATAGACAGATACTAACAATGCTATCTGGGCCATACACTCCCAATCCCCAGCCTTCCCCTCCCCATCCACCATCTCCCTGCCTCTGCATTCTAGGCCTGGGAAGCCTAAGTATCTCTCCATCTCCTCTTCAACTCCAACCCTCACAAGGCCAAATGTGATTGGCCAGGACCCCAAGCCTTCTGCCCAAGTGGCTGTGGAGCCTCTCCCACAGGCTGGGTGTGGGGCTTTACACTGAGTCCTCCTCTCCTTCTTTTTCCCCCTTGCCTGTGGAAGTTTCCATGGCAACGGTCAAGCAGGCTACTGGGATATCTGCCTGAGAAGCCACCAGACACTCACTCTCAAGATTGATCAGTGCTTCAATTCGGCAAAGGACAGGCAACAAAACTCCCTGGGTCAGTTTGGGCTCTCTAAGAAGCAGATGCTGAGAAGGTGTTAGGAATAAAATGGGTTTATTGGGGGTTAACACTTGTGAAAGATATAGAGGGATGAAACAGCGTTGGGCAGGGAAGTCTCCAGACATTGATATGTATCTGACACTCGTGAGAGGAAAGAAGGAAAAAAGCAGAGTTGGGCAGGCCTGTGATGTGGATCTGAAAGTCTTGGCCAGTCTAGGGGAGAGCTGCAGAGGAAAGATAGTCCATTAGAGAAGTTCTGCAAAGGGTTGAAATGGCCAGGCTTGAGCGTCCTCGCTGTGTTCGGTCATTGGCTAGAGGCTGCCCCAGAAGAGCATGGCCTCAGCTCAAATACTGCAGCAGATCCTGCAGGCACTGCAGCTGGGGTCTGTCAGGTAACTGTCTTCCTCACAGCTGAAAGGCAAATCTTTCTTTTTTAAAAAAATAAATTTATTTATTATTATTATTTTATTTTTGGCCGCGTTGGGTCTTCGTTGCCGCACGTGGGCTTTCTCTAGTAGCAGCAAGCGGGGGCTACTCTTCATTGCGGGGCGTGGGCTTCTCATTGCGGTGGCTTCTCTTGTTGCAGAGCACTGGCTCTAGGTGCGGGGGCTTCAGTAGTTGTGGATCACGAGCTCAGTAGTTGTGGCTCACGGGCTCTAGAGCGCAGGCTCAATAGTTGTGGCGCACAGGCTTAGTTGCTCCACGGTATGTGGGATCTTCCCGGACCAGGGCTCGAACCCACGTCTCCTGCATTGGCAGGCAGGTTCTAAACCACTGCGCCACCAGGGAAATCCTGGGAAACTCTTTCTTGAAGGGTGAATTGAGCCATGTCCCTAGCTGCCACAACCTCTAACCTTTTCTAACCACCAAGAAAACAGCCAGCATGGTCCTATCTAGACAGATCACCCTAGACAATTTGAGGTAACACCTTGTGACACTTCCAAGACAGGGTTTGCAAACTGGACTGGTTTCCTCTACCTTACAAGGAGTGGGGGTGAAAGGGGGTCCCATCTTGTACTGCTGTATTTTCCCCTCCAGATATTAGCCCAAGCTTCACCCTCAATTGAGATATATATAGTGAACATGCTTCTCCATGTTTACCTTTGGCTCTAGGAGCTTTCCATCCAGGGAGGTAAGGAATAAGATGTTGACAAGATGTATGATGAGTGGGCCATATATACACCGAGTGCACGGGCAGCTAAGTCTCCCGCAGGCTTGGCTCTAAGAATGTACAACACAGCAATTATAGCAATCGTTACCGTTGGTGAAGTGCCTGTAATTCTGATATCATGATGGTTAAGAATCATAAAGGCCTGGTTTTGAATCTGTCTTTGTCAATGAGTGGCCTTGGACAAGTGACTATGTCTCCAAGCTTCAATTTCCTCATTTGCGAAATGGTCATGACAATAATACTTATCTCATAAGGCTAATTTGAGGTCAAATGAGATAATAATGCATGTGTGAGGTGCTCAGCATAGCTGGACAGATGTAAGTGCTTAATGATGGTCAGCTATATTATTACTGTGTACCAGGCACAGTACAGCTGTATCTAATTCGGGTCTCACAATAACCTTGCAATGTAAGTATTATTATCTCCCTTTTATAGATGAAGAAGTGGAGGCTCTGGTGGAGGATTAGAAACTTGCTGAAGGATCACACAACTAGCAACTGGCAAGTCTGTAATTCACTTCCAGATCTCTTTGACTCTAGAGTCCAGACCCATTAGCTCACACCAAACTACCTTCTAGAGTTTTCTTTGGCTACTGCCAAAGGGCCTCTGCAGTCTCATAAGCAGCATGGGGCAGAAATGGGGTTTGTGAGTGTTCTCAGCTCACTGACAACTAGGTGAGAGAGCAGTAGTGGGATGAAAACCATTTATCACAGTGAATAGGAGTCAAAAAAACATATAATCAGTAGGCTATTTGGGTGGTTGTATGCTGGGCTAATTTATATTCCATGATAAATGATATGTATCAGTTCACCTTCTGCAAAGTATAGTTTGAGGGGCACCAAAGGTCCCTTTGATCTTCAAATCAAACTTCTTCCATCCCTCACACACAAAATATATGTCTGAAGAGTCAAGATTAGTAAGCCATTCCTTTGAGTAATGGTATTGTTCCAGCTGCTTCCAGACAAAATACAACCCCAAGAGACAAAAGCCAAACATCTCCATGGTGAGTTTATAAGTTAACCAACTTAACTTGAAAGCGGAGGGTGGAGACTGCGAGAATGGTTCTTAGGGCAAGTAGTTTGGATGGGATGGGAAGGGGGATTTGAGGGGATGGCAGGATAGGGCCAGAGTTTGAAACTGCGGGGATCTTGGGAAGCATAACAACGTAGGGCTCCAGAAGGTTGGGAGAAAGGGGCACATGGAAGAAGGAGGCCCCCCATTAGTAGTTTTGCCACTGGTCTCCCAGGGATTTGTAAGTATATATGTGTGTGTGTGTGTCTGTGTATGTGTGTGTATATATATATATATATATATATATATATACACACACACACACACACACACACACACACATACATATGTATATATGTATATTTTAGCTGCCGTTCTCATTCTAAGATGTAAGGGCTTCCTTAACTGCCGTGCAGTGATTATAAATTTCCTATCCAAGGGAGGCTACATTTTCTGGTTTCTCTCTCCCACTTCCTCCCCTTTTATTTTCAGTTGTTTGGAAGGCAAAATTATCCAACTGCCCCTCCGCCTCCCCCCAGCTAATGTCTCTTCTGGTCCCTTCTCCCAGGCTTGCCTTTTGCACAAGCCACATCCAGAGCCAATGAATGAGATTGGACCTGGACCACTGGGAATCCTGGGTGCCACTGATGGACAGATGAGCTTATTAGAGAAATCGTTCCCAAAGACACTTTCAGAATTGACACAAAATGGTGGGGAAAAGAGCAGGCTGGCCACGTCAGGCAGCTCGGGGCTCCAAGGTGGACTGCAGCACCTGCACTTGGTAAATGTTGCAGACTCCTCTTGCTGATATCTTGCCCTTGAGTAAGAGAACTGGAATCAATAATGTTCAGGCCCATTTTTTTTTTCCCTTTACAGAAAGACCTCTCAAAAATACATCTGTGAATTGCTATCCTTTTTTTTTTTAAATGCCCTGACTCTCCTTTTACAGTTTTTTTTTTTTAAAGCCATCTCTATCTGTATCGATCTAATCTTAGGCTTTTTGTGGCGCTGGTTAAGTCCTGCAAAGGCAGTGGCAAGATTTAAAATGAGTGTCTGGTTGTGGACAGCAGTCCGGATCAATTGATTTTAACCTAAAAGAAACAGAATTTGGGGAGAGGGAGAAGCCAATAGCCAAGCAAAAAAAAAAAAAAAAAAAAAGAACCATTGTATTTGTATAGTGCTTAGCACTTTTCAAAATATTCTCCCATTTGTTGTCTTATTTGATCCTCACAACCTCCTGGTGGGCCAGATTGGGCAAATCTCCATTCAACAGCAGAAGACAGAGGCCCAGAGTGCGTGACTCACCTAGGGTCACAAAGCAACATCAGGGACACAATAGCCTTAGAATACAGGTCTCCTTTGGGACCGGGACCAGGATTTACACCTTAGAGCCCACCATAGTTTTTTTTTTTGGCCACACTGTGCAGCTTGGGGAAGCTTAGTTCCCCGACCAGGGATTGAACCCACGCCCTCGGCAGTGAAAGCTCGGAGTCCTAACCACTGGACCGCCAGGGGATTCCCAACCGGGAGGGTTGAATGCAGATGTCTGGGGTGTCCAAGGAGGGAGGGAAAGAGAAAAAACATATGAAATTCACTTAAAATAGGCTAAAATACAGTGCACGTGGTATGAAACCATGTTCAAAAATGGTTCTGCTGGAATGCCTTCTCAGTTCTCTGCTTCCACATCTGAAACAGGGTAGCCTCCTTCCTGTTTCAACTTCATTGCCACACATCCTATTCCCAGATTCTGCCTAAAGACTAGCCTAAACAGTTGCTTTCTTAGCTTTGAACTTCGGGTACAAGATAAGGAATGGGAGGAAAACAGGGCTGCCCTTCATGGTCCTCCACAAATACAACATACCTGAGAGGAAGTTTTTGATCTTTTCTAAGCCAAGGTGACATCACTGACACGACACTGCTTTTTAGAAGCTGACCCTACCCGCCCCACCCACTAGAAAGTGGTGGTGAAAATATTATGCTTCCTCTATTTTCATGCTTTCCAAACTGCTGGTACAATCTATTAGGAAGTTGTAAAAATCAATTCGGCAGGCTATGAACAGCATTTTTAAAAATTAATAAAATGAAGTAGAAAATGGTAGAAACACATTGCAAGTAGTAAGCATGAGTTTTATATACTGGGTTGTGACATTTTACGCTTCTTACTGTGGGTTAGAGCAAAACTTTGAAAACCACGGATCTAGAGGGTATATATACTTCAACCCCAGATGTAGTCTGTATCCTGACTCTCCATCTGACACATTATTCCAACAATATTCCACAGTTCCCTTTTAGTGCTCCTCTAGGAAGCAAGACTGATGTATAGAGCCCACTGATAGTCACCGAGCAATTTTTTGTATAGAAAGATGCATTTGACAAAGAAGGGCAAATATTTAATACAGCAGAGTTTGGTAGCAAGTGTTTTTTTTTGTTTTGCTTTGTTTTTGGTAGCAAGTGTTTTGATGAAATATTTTTATTGTAGAGACAACTGTTAAATAAAAATGCTAAATATGCCCTACCATCTCCCCCTAAATATGTAAGATTATGTTAAAGCACAACCATGCTTATCTTTTCTATCCTATATTAAATCAAATTATAACAAAAATCAGCAAATGAAGTCCCCTGCTAACAAATTTCCTACATTAGTAATTTCGGGCAAGTCAATCCAGCAACGTTCCAGAATAAAAGAACTCAGGGTACCTTCCTGGCTTTATTTGACTTCTTGCTCCTTGACCAAACACTGCATTTACCCTTTAACCTCATTGGGAGTATCTTTTTAGACACACTACATACATTACTAGGAAATTTCCAAAAACTAGGAAAATGCTGATTCCAATTCACCAAAGCACTTACATGCTTAAATAAGGTCTGCAGCTCTTCCAGCCTTATGAGGTAGACACGAAATGCAAATAACTTGGTGACAGAGTTTGTCATGAGTCATTAGCCTCTTAAGCTTAGTCTTTTCCTTCCACTAATGCCTACAAATTTACACGGAAGTAGATTCCTAACCATTTTTATCTAGGCAAAATTCATTACTGTATTTCATCAATCTAAGATGCCATCAATTGTAAGACTCATCAGTATTTTACGAACCACTGAGAAAAGAAAAAAGGCCAATTAAAGTATGCTTTAGCATCAGTTTAAAATACACCAATTTCACGGATATTAAATTGTGAAAAATACGTGCCTCACTGAAGAGATGAAATACAGGAGCTGATTTTAAAGGCTGTTGCCTCTTCTCACTCCTCAAGTGTCTGTTGACATATTTTTAATGTAGAATTAAAGTTAATGGGACCATTTTTTTTTCTGAAAATGAACTTTTGGTTTCACTGCCTTCTGGATATAGTATTTTGGCTAGTTTTTCAAGGTTGAAATTTCCAACATTTTACCAAAAACGTCACTATTACTTCAAACAGGTGATCTCAGGAATGTGAATATTGGGTAGGAAAAGAGGAAGAACGAGGTAGACTAGAGAAAAGACAAAGTCCAAGTTGTCAACCATTGTTTTCAACATTCTAACTTAAAATTTTTTTAAAAACGTTATATTGTAAAAAGGAACAACCAACTGTTCTGGAGCCTTAAAAAAATCAAGAGACCTTAAACCAGGCTTGAGAAAACTCTAACAAGGCAAATTTTATTTTTTTCAAGTTATAAAAATATGTCCATGTCAAAAATACAGTCTAGTCCATATAAGAGTAGTTCCAGCCATTTAAAAGTTATACAGAATTTGGAAAAAGCAGTTAATATACAACTCTTAAAACACTGAGTTCATAAACAGTACACAACCACTCATTTCAGTTATTGCTTGTTATACGCAGCTTTTACTTGAAACTCTTCCTCTTAAGGGAAAGGGCAATATGTGGGCAATCTGATTGTTGCTGCTAAAGCTGTGGTTTTAAAAAGCCAATCCAAAATTAGAGTAAACTTACTTTGAGTAGAATATAATATGTAAAGTTTAGTCAGTACTACAAGAAGGTAGGAAGGTGTGGTCTAAATTGCAGTTCCATCCCCTTCTACTTCATTCTATTTTGCTAATGTATCAGAAATGCAATGTGTAGTTTGCGACGAGTAAATGAATCACCAATTTTCAAATTAAATGACAAGAAACATTAACTTTGAGTTGCAATGTAGAAACAAAGCTGGCACACCTAGTGTAAAAACATGAAAACAATAAATTCAAGAATGGAGAAACACTTAAAGCTTAACCAAAAACCAAAGCTAGATTTCTTTCTCTTTAGATGTTGAGACATAAAATGAATCAACTGGTTCTTTTGAAGTTTATGGGCTTATGAAGATCTGCTGTTCTGTTTTCTCTAAAAAGACAAAGTGTTAGCCACGTAATAGGAACATGTTTTATAACAGCTCTATTTGCTCAATGCCATATGGAAGAACAAATCATAAGATTAAATAATTTTAACTTTAAGTAGTAAAAAGACCATGCAGTTGACAGTGTAAACACAGAGAACAAATCACTCACTTTGGGGGTGGGTAGTACATAGGAGACTTTTGGCCTGAAGTTCACATGGAAGACTTAGAAGTTAAGGGTCCCAAAGAGGGAGTGATGGCTTTGTTTCCAACTTTCCTGTCAGACCCTGTTGGAGGGTCAGGCTTATTGCTGACATTTTACCCCCATAAGTTCTTGAACAAACTGAGACATATACTAGTGATAAGTGTGAGGTGAACTGGAAAAATCTTTAAAAATAATTCTTAGAACAAAAGTGGCCTTCATGACCATTTGGTTAGGATACTTACTAATGACTTAAATCCTAAAATTAGGCTACATTTTTAGGAGGTAGAAACAAGTACCAAAAGTGTACCACTTGGCCACCCCGCCTTGCTTTTGCCCAACCTCGGATCTCTACACTTCTCACTTCTCATTCTCCCATTAAAGCTCTTAGTACTACTACGATTCACTATCTAAAGTTATAGACCTGGAGCTGCCAAGAAAAAGCTTTCTTAAGAAGTTTTGCTTTTAAGCCACTGAGTGTATCTAACACTCAGGTATCAATCGAGAACATTTTACACCTCTCTAGAAGATTAATTCACTTAAGAAAACATGCCAACATAAAAAAAAACACCTACATTACTTAACATAAAAAGACTACTAAACATCTCTACATGCCATTCTAGTATGTCAGAGTACTTATGTAAACCTAAATTAGTAATGTGTTCATTGAACTGATTTGAAAAAGCCTCATATTTAAACTGCATTACCAGTGTTTACCAAAAATAGGTACATGTTGTACTACAAAATTAGCCTAATAACAAAAAAAAAAACCCACTCCACTTCCTCCCAGAGAGTTACATTGTGCTGATATCCCATAGACAGTACTATAAAGGGATTTCATTTTTGCAATACACTGGGCTCACAGTGAGTATATTAGTACAGAGACCATGGGTTTAATGTTACTGTAAGAATGTCATTAGTGAAACATATATAAGGCATGTAGAAAACTAACATTAAAGCTCTTAAGGGCAATGATCTAAACTGGCAGCTGCTAGAAAAGGTGCCGCTAGGAATAAAAAATATTAAAGAAATTTAATTTCAGCACATACTAGTTTTTAATGGTTCCACAATGCAATGAACTACTACTTATAAGTTTCTACTGCTGGAACTAATGGACCAAAAGAGAATGGACTTTTGTCCCCTTTAACTACTTTCCCAATCTTGAAAACGGAAGCAGTCGCTTGCAATCTTCCACACGATATTGTCAGCAGTAGACTGAGCAGTCAGCAGGAAGTTCTGGTTGAAGTAGTGTTGTCTGTTTCCATCAAACTTCACAGTTCCACTGGTCACCACAAGAACTGTAGCCTGGGCCTGAGTAGCTTGCTCTTCACCCACACAAAAAAAGAGAAGAGGTTGGATTCTCTCTCTAAGTAAGCAGATTTTCAGGTTTAAACTACACTGCCTAAAATTTAACACTAAAAAAAGTTTCATAAACTTTCTTTACTTTGCACATTATCTTGAGCATGTGCACCCAAAGCCAGAAAACTCAATAATCATTTCAAAGATATTAACATTATTTTCAGTCCAGAAAGATTTTGGGTGCTCTAAAGTTTAAAAATAAAAAGCTTATATCTAGAATAGGACCATTTGGTTGCTGTATTTATTAATATTTCATCGGGTTTCTAAAAGAGTTTTGTCGTATTTTGCTTCTTAAGCTTTCTTTTCAAGAACCATAAAGAAAAAAAAAAAATCACACTCAACTACTACTTAAGATGCTTAGGACCCCACCTAGAGGTTAATCTTATAAACTGCATCAATCTACTACCTTGAATCAAATTCTGTCTTGCCAAAAGTCATCCTTTCACATAAGAGTGAATTTCTGTGAAATTTTAATAGGTTGTAAGATAATAAAACACATTAATCAGAGATAAGGTATAATTTTTCTCTGGAGACATTTCAAGGTACAGAAGGCAACAATTTATTTAGGGAAAATAGTCATTCCTCTCCATTAACAAAAATCATATTAAGGCTCAATTTGTCACATGACTTTTACTAAGCCATAATCACTCAATCCACCAAAACCTACTAGTGGTCCTCTGGAGAGAGATACATCTAAAGGAAGACTAAAAGTTTGATTTGACAGCTAAATTCTTCATATTTAATTTGCTCAAAAAAGTAATTATTTCTACCACTGAAAGTGGCTAGCTGCTTTTGGTGTTAAAGTTCACTGCTCACTAAAGGAAAACAAAGGAAGTATCTTAAAAGACCATGATCTTACCATGAACTGGCTGGCAATCTAGCATATTGACCTGAAACTCACTAGAAGGCAACACGTCAAAAAACTTAGTTAGGGCTTCCAGCCCTGTTACAACATTTCCATTCCATACTAAGGTGGCCTTGTCCAGATACAGCCTGGTTAGTGCCTAAAAAGAAAGAAAAAAGAAAAAAGGGAAAGTTTTTTGTTTCTGGGTATTTTATAGAAATGGATTGAAAGGTTACAGGTAGTATCTAAACATTTTTATTGTTCTTCCTCCATCTCTCCTTCCCTTGCCCCCTCTCATGGGAAGACTGTGTCAACAAGGTATGTGCCTTATAACGTTGGCTTTAAATAGACATTATCCTGCTTTTAATAAACTAGGCAACTAGCTAAATACTTTTTTTTTCATATTTCACTTTAGCCACACTGAGAAAACTGTGTATCAAACTGGAAGAGTTTTTTTTTTAGTTTTGCTCTCTGTATTAAAATAAATTAAATGATCACAGATTTCAAGCCCATGCAGCCCCGAACCAGTTTTAATCTCCCTCCCTTTTCTAATTCTGTGAATTAACAAACCTGTCAATCAGGCCCTACCTGTACACTTCAATCCTAGTGTTTATATACATGTGAGTTATTTAATGTTTGAACCATTTCATGTTGTATGTGTTAGGAAGCATTCGTTCCTTTCACCACTATGGAAATAGCATATTTAGTTCAAAAGAATCAGGAGTACTTGCTAAAGCAGAGTCTTTGATAAGTCAAGTAAGTTAAAGCTCAAATAAGGCAGAATTCAAGAGTTAACTTTTTAGTCCCAGGAGTCAGTCACAGGAATTTAGTGTGTCACAGGACACATTTGCTTAGCTCTAAAATTTAACTTTGATTAATTTAAAGGGCCAACACATATCTGGACTCTGGAAATGAACTATTTCCTTTTTTGGGGGGCTACTTTGTCTTTGAAGGCACCAAGGCACAATAAGCGTCCATTGTTACATCGCTTGCCCCTGTCCCTTGTCATCAAACGTCAGTATCAAGAACTTTTTAATCTTCTGCCTTAACAAAATAGTTTTTAGAGATACTAACTTCTGTACCTACAGCATAGACAAAGTTCTCTAAATCATAGTCCTATTCCGATAAGAGACCTAGGCAAGACTCTCCAGCACATACTAAAATAGTTACTTAGAAGATGTGGCTCAGGGATAAATCACAATGAAAAAAGCTGATGAAGTCAGAACTTGCTCTGAAGACTAAAAGTATCCAAGCCATGCAGATTCTGTTTGTGAGTGCCAGCTACAGCTGTGAGCTTTAATTGAAAATTATCAATTAATATATGAATTTAAAGGGGCAAATCAGGGAACAGTCCCTGTAATGCAGACCCCCTTCACTAGCATGAATACTATTTTAACCATATTGGTTATACAATGGAAGAAAAAAATGTAACATATTTAAGTAAATATACATTGGGTCCCATGATAAGTGCAGTAGTTAAATTAATTCCCATTTACCACCCTAAAAATAAAATGAGGTTAAGAGAGGTTAGCAACTTGCCCAAGGTCACAGAGCTTGGCAAACACAAAGCTGGGGTATGATTCCAGAGTCCACACTTCCATAATGCCATACCAACCCCTCCTTAAGCAATGTGCTTTTAAGGAACACAGCTATCACTTATGCAAGTCAGATGAATGGCTGGATCAGAAAAAAAAAAAAAGAAGAAAGAAAGAACTGGTATTTAATAAAGAGTAGTAGTCTATAACACTCACCTGTCTTCTCTTGTCCATTGTCTCATAGTAAATATTGACAAATTCCTCAGCAGCTTTGCATGCCTGATCTACATAAATTTTAAAATCCTACAAGAAAAATTTCATTAAAGTGTACTTTACCACCCCTCCAACCCCTCACAAACACAAAATCACCAACAAAAGCTGATGATTTATTTCAATCACTTTGTAGCTCCATACACAGTCCACATTTTTCCACATAAATTTGGACATTTTTAACGTTAGGGCTCAAGTTTCCAATTTTCATTATTTTTAAGAATGTATCTTCAGGAAATATTCATCCTTGATTAGTCAATTTCACTTTTTTTCTTACTTTAAATATAAATTTATAATCTTTGCGTGGCAACTGGTACCTTAGGCTCCCAGTATTTTACAAAACATTTACCTTAATAAAAATTATGCAGTCTGAACCTTAAAAAAAAAGAGAGAGAGACGGGGCGGGCGGGGGGCGGGCGCGGATTGCCATTGAATAAATTAGGAAACAAGCGAGAAGTTATTCAAAAGTAGTTGAGTGGGAAAAAAAATAGAATAAGTTCAATGAACTTGTTTGAAAAGCTAGGTACCTAGGAAACGTCCTCACATTACGTAAAAATTCACCGGCGTTTGTAAAGGATTTTAAAACCGAAGCAAATAAATGCTGTTGCGGTTTTCTCCTTCAGGAAGATTAAGTACTTTCTTCCCCAGCCATTTACCAGCCCAGCCTATTATCTGAATTAAGAACTAGTTTCGTTTCTGTCTCAGGCAACTTAAAGTTATTTAGATCGAGAAAAGATTACAAGCCATAAGCAACAGACCCCAACATTCCGGACTCTCGCTATTTCCCATCTCAGGGTCCTTTCCAGGATCGGAAAAGCGACTGCACGGCCCTGGAGGTGGGCGGTCGGGGGGATAGTGGGGGCTGCAGAGAGCGGGCCCCGCCCCCGGCGCCTGGCGGGCTGGACCCTGATTCGCCGCTTGACCACGTGACAAGCAGCCAGCCCGCCCCAGAACCCCTCCCCTCAGCCGCCCGCGCCCCGGCACCCTGCCGCGGCCGGGGCACTCACCATGGGCCTGGCCATCGGGGTGGTGCCAGCAGCCTCTTCCGCCGGATTCCCTGAGTCCCGTCGTGTCCTGCTCTCTTGCCTGCGGGACGATCAAATACTTAGGAAGACAGAGAAACCCGCCAAACCCACAGAATTCTCTGCCCGCCCATTCTCTCCCGGAAGCAACTCGGTCCGCTGTTAAAAGGACCCCGATGTACCAACCTTAAGTTCAATTCTGTTCAGTTCCGACCATACCCTCCCATCCGCCTTATGTATTCACTCGTTTGATATTTATTAACTTCGTTTGGAAGAAAAAAACACTCTGCTTTTGCAGCTGGACAATTTTAACAAAAGTATCCATTTCTCCAACATGCCCAAGGGCAGCAAAAAAAAAAGACCTATTTAAGGCGTCCAATGGGGAGACTCCTTTGCTCCAGGAGGTGGGGCCAGGGCTAGGTGAACACCAGCGAGGAACGCTAGGAGACCTGCCTGACCTGTAGCTAACCGGAAAAAAGGGTGAAGCTTGGGGAAAAGCGTGCAACCGTACTGCACATGCCTGGTAGACAAACTGCTTAGAGTTCTGGAGCCTTCTGGAAAAATCAATCTTCACCGAATTAAACCCCAGCCTCTCAGTAGTAGTCCTAAAATCATTCACTATTTTGATTTGGCACTATCCTGTGGAAAAGGTTCGTTTAGTTCTATTCTGAAAGGTCTTGCAGACCTCAAATGAAGATTAGTCTCTAGGGCCATTCACCACCTTCCACAACGCACCCTCTAAAAATATTTAAAATGTTACCGAGTGGTGACCGCAAGCAAGGTACTTTTCTAAGCATTTGAACCCCATATTCACTTCTTACAATAACGCTATGAGGTAATCATCTCTGTTATACAATTAAGACACAGAGTGATTAAGTAACCTGCTTAGGGTCACAAACTGACTGGGATTCAAGCTCAAGCAATTTACCACTTCAACCGGACTCGACTCCCCAGTGTCCTTCAAAACCGCTCATCTCAAAGTCCCCAACAAACCCGATATCTCGACAGTCTTACCGCCCATGGCTGGTGTGTGGCTGCTCAAAAACATCACCACTGCCTCCTTGGTGTCTTTCTCTGTCTCCTTGGTGTCTTTCTCTGTCTCCTTGAGACGACGAGCTGCTGCTGGATTTTCTCATACTCGAACCTGAACTTTCCGTGTCGGCCTCTCCTCAGTTTCCTCAGGCTCTAACGGCTGCAACTTCCCAGCATGCCCTGCGCCCCGCTCTGAGCCCCGTTTATGGCGTCACTTCCGGTGGCGACTTCCGCTTGAAACCGCACTCCTCTGAGGTGGTCTCAATCGTTACTTGTTTGCTACTGAGTCTCAATACGTCGCCAGCACCGCCCTCAACCTCCTCTCTGGGCTCCAATTCTAAGTGTTGAATTTCCCTAAGCATGAACACCGGAACGCACTACAGGCTTCTCAAACTCGGGGAGTCCAAAATTTAAACGCATTATTTCCTCTGCACTTCTAATCTTCTGTATTCTTTCAGTCATCTATGCTTGAATTCTTGGAATATTTTTTTTGGTGTCTTCCCCCGCCATCACCATAATTCATTCCTTCATTCAACAAATACTTATTGAACGCACACTATGGGTCAGGCATTGTGCAAGGTTCTGGATATACAGTGGTGAGCAAAATAGACATGATCTATACCCTCATGAAGCTCACAGTGTAATTGGGAGTCATAGACAAAAAACAAAACAGTGAATTACAGAGGAGTTCCAAGTAACTTGCCCAATTCTGCCCATTCTTTTCTTTTTCTTTTTCTGCAGTACGCGGGCCTCTCACCGTTGTGGGCCCTCCCGTTGCAGAGCACAGGCTCCGGACGCGCAGGCTCAGCGGCCATGGCTCACGGGCCCAGCCGCTCCGCGGCACGTGGGATCCTCCATGACCGGGGCATGAACCCGTGTCCCCTGCATTGGCAGGCGGACTCTCAACCACTGCGTCACCAGGTAAGCCCTCTGCTCATTCTTTTTTTTTTTTTTTTTTTGCGGTATGCGGGCCTCTCACTGTTGTGGCCTCTCCCGTTGTGGAGCACAGGCTCCGGACGCGCAGGCTCAGCGGCCATGGCTCACGGGCCCAGCCGCTCCGCGGCACATCGGATCCTCCTGGACCGGGGCACAAACTCGTGTCCCCTGCATCGGCAGGCGGACTCTCAACCACTGCGCCACCAGGGAAGCCCTCTGCCCATTCATTTTTTTTTTTTTTTTTTGCGGTACGCGGGCCTCTCACTGTCGTGGCCTCTCCCGTTGCGGAGCACAAGCTCCGGACGCGCAGGCTCAGCGGCCATGGCTCACGGGCCCAGCCGCTCCGCGGCACGTGGTATCCTCCGGGACCGGCGCATGAATCCCTGTCCCCTGCATAGGCAGGCGGACTCTCAACCACTGCGCCACCAGGGAAGCCCTCTGCCCATTCTCTAAAGAAATTCTCTCTCTCTCACTCCCCTCTTTCTCTCTCTCCTCTATACACAAACTTTGACTTTGATTGCTCTATTCTGATTTTTCCAAAATTCTCCTAATCTTCTAAAGACCTATCTTGGTCTGGTCTGAGTTTACCCTTCCAGACTTCTCTCCCATTATTCACCAACATTGGCAAAGTTAACTGCTGTTAAACTGCTGTTTACCAAAAGTGACTCATGTTTATTGCTTTATAGGTAATTGCCTTTCTTGATTGAGAGCTTAGAATGTGTCTGGATTTATTATGATTTCATTCAATCCTCACAACCCCTGGAGAGGGAAATATTATCTACATTTTTAAGAATTTAAACTGAAGTTCACAGAGGTTAAGTTGGCCAAGGTGACGCAGCTAGTGGAGCTGGGATTTTAACTCACAGCTGTCTGATCCCAGAATCTCTGTTCTTAGACACTTTGCTGTTCATGCATTTGCTTATACTATGTTTATTTTGGAATGTTTATTCCTTCCATTTACAACTGCCTTTCAGGGACCAGGGCAGGTACAGCCTCCTCCATGAAGCTTTCCCTCATTTCATGTCCCCAGAACCCCAGAAGATGTGACCTGTCCTTTGGCTATGAGGAGTGGCTGTTGGTGTGGGGCAATAGTGCTGGGGGCTAGAGGAGCATTGGGAGCACTGAAAAGGGACAACTGAGCTAGAGGTAAAGAGAAGGGTTAGAATTTTGCACTGAATGTTTGCACAGAATTTTGTGCACTTTTATTGATGTGCTACAAGGATGGGAGGTTGGGTAAACTGATAACATGAAACCAAGCAGGACCCTGAGGGGCTTTCCTGGGGACAAAACATCCTATGTCTCCTGCCTCTTGTTTGTAGAAAAGCTTTAGCATCCTAGGCCTTCCCTGAGTTATTTTTTTTTAATATTTATTTGGCCACATCGGGTCTTAGTTGCAACACGTGGGCTTCTCTCTAGTTGTGGCATGTGGATTTTCTCACTCTAGTTGTGGCGTGAGGGCTCCAGGGCATGTGGGCTCTGTAGTTGTGGCACATGGGCTCCAGAGCGCATGGGCTCTGTAGTTTGCGGTAGGCAGGCTCTCTCGCCGAGGTGTGCGAGCTCACTATTTGTAGCGCATGGGCTTAGTTGCCCTGCAGCATGTGGGATCTTCGTTCCCCGACCAGGGATCGAATCTGCGTCCCCTGCATTGGAAGGCAGATTCTTTACCACTGGACCACCGGGAAGTCCCCCTTCCCTGTGTTCTAAAGAACAAATTTAATCAGAGAAATAAAGAAACAAAGGAAAACAGTCAGGTAAGACAAAATAATAAGAATGTAGCCATAAAACAAAGTCAAAGACCTTTAGTTCCTCCTTAGGGGCTATAGATAATATCCTGAGTTGTTTTGCAGATACTAAAACCCCCATCAGGTAGAAGAAGTTAACTGCTGACCACCAACATGTAGACCCCAGACCAGTTGGAGCCAGAAGTTTGATGATGTTGGTGTTGACTTCCAAAGTACCACCGAGTTACCTCACCACCAACCAATCAGAAGAACGTCCATGAGCTGATCAGGCACCCTGAGACCCTCTCCCTTACCTTGCCTTTAAAAACCCTTCCCTGAAAGCTGTCTGGCAGTTTGGGCCTTTTGAGCATGAGCTACCCATTCCTGCTTGACCCTGCAGTAAACACTGTACTTTCCTTCTCCACAACCTGGTGTCAGTAGATTGACTTCGCTGCATGTCGGGCAAATGGACCCATGTTTGGTTTGGTAACAAACACAAAACGCGCTGTTGGGCTCTGGTTGGTCAGAGCAATGAATTTAAACCATATGAAAACTATGTTTGGGGGGCAAATGGGAACCAGGTGAATAAAACACAGAATTGGTCTTCACTAAATAACTGCACATGGGCAAAAAGTGGGGCGAGTGATTAGGAAGGGTGTGAAAGGGCTTTTCTTGGAACATAGAATGGCATCTTGGTTAAATAAATTGTTGTTGGCACCAGTTGGGTTTAGATCCTGGCCATGCCACTGAGCAGCTCTGTGACCTTGGCCAAATTACTTAACCTCAGTCTCCCAATCTATAAAATGGAAATAATAATGTTAATACATATTTCATAACATTGTTGTGGGAATTAGATGAGTCGGTGCCTGGTGTACAGTCCCTGCTTGAGGAATATTATTTTCCTACCCATGGCAGAGATTATGCGGCCAGCCCCCTATTTGAGAGTACGAAGTTGGGACAGATTAGATAAATTTTGGTGTGTTGAGAGGCATCAGTACAGTTCAGGAGATGGTTGGGGGGTCTGGAAGAGCAGACTGTAGGAGCAATAAATTGGGTTGATTAGGATTGCTGTGGCTATTCTGTGCAGCCATTTCTCCTGGTCAAGTGTAGACCTAATGGAAATAAACCTCTTTGGAGTTACCAATATCCCTATCTCAACCTTCGCCTTGCTCTTGACTTGAGAAGGACTAGTCTAGACCAATCAGGGAAGTGATGTGAGCAGTCAGTCTCTTCTCAGGTCTCTAACTGGCAACCAGACTGTTCACATTAAGTCTCCTGCTCTACCGGCTAAGTTAGCCAGGTACCTTTGGCCTGTTCACATTAAGTAGTGCTTTTAAAAACAACTTTATCGAGATACAATGCGTATCGACCATTTAAGGTGTAGAATTTGGTGGTTTTTAGTATATTCACAGAATTGTACAAGCATCGCCACGAAATTTTAGAACATTTTCAATGCCCTGAAAAGAAATCACTTTCCCATTAGCAGTCATTTCCCATTCCTCTTTCACCCTAGCTCCTGGCACCACCAATGTACTTTTTATTTCAATAGATTTGCCTATTCTGGACATTTTGTATAAATGTCGTTCTTTGTGTCTCAGCATAATGTTTTCAAAGTTCATCCATGTTGTAGCATGTATCAGTACTCCATTCCTTTTAATTGCAGAATAATATTCCACTGTTTGGCTATAACATATTTTATTTATTCATTAATCCATTGATGGGCATTTGGGTGGTTTCCATTTTTTGGATATTATGAATAATTCTTCCATAAACATTTTGTGTGGACATGTTTTCAGTTGTCTTGGGTATATACCTAGGAGTGGACTTTCTGGATCATATTGTAATTTATATGTTAGAAAACTAAATTCAACTCAGTAAAATTTTGAAGATCTTGCTGGCTTTATTCAACAATTCATGAATTGTGCAGCATCTAATCTAGCAGATAGAAACAAATTCCGAAGAGCTATATGAAATGTAAGACTTTTATAGTCGGAAGGGAGCAGGAATAAGGAAGTTATACTAGGTAAAAAAACGAGTTGGTTATTGCAAGGTTAGTTTCCTTTAGGGGATGGTTGAGGTCTGTCAGGCAGATTACCTAACTAGTGATGATCAGGTGATTCTTGATTGATTGGTTTAATATTCCATTTTTGGGAGAGCCCAAACTGTAATTAAGTCTTGGTCTGGTGACATGAGGCTTAGCATAAGCAACTCCATTTTGGTCCTGTTGTCTCATTTTTAAACATATGTTTAACGTTTTAAGGAACTGCCAGATTGTTTTCCACAGTGGCTGAATCATTTTATAATCCCGCTAGCAACGCATGAGGGTTCCAATTTCTCCACATCCTCACCAACACTTGTTATTGTCTATCTTTTTAATTATAGACATCCTAGTGAGCTCAAAGCGGTATCTCACTGTGGTTTTGATTTGCATCTCCCTGATGCCTAATGACGCTGAGCATCTTTTCATGAGCTGATTGGTCATTAGTATATCTTCTTTGGAATCTGTACATTCAGATCCTTTGTCTATTTTTAAAATTAGGTTATTTGTCTTTTTATTATTGAGTTTTAAGTATCTTTATATATTCTAGATACAAGTCCCTGATTTGCAAACATTTGTTCTCATTCTGTGGATTGTCTTTTCACTACTGTGGAGCTGTAGAGAGGGGTATGGGAATAGGTGAGTAGGTCAAGTTATAACACTACAAACCCTGCTGTCTTTATGGATGTTCAGCAGGTTTTCTTGAATAAGTATTCCTCAGATTTTGCAAGTGTTTGCTTAATTTCTAGAGTTCTGAAAAATTAATTTTGACAGTTTTTGCTAGTGTTTTTATTGCTTTTATGGAGGGGTGGGTTTACAGAGGTCCTCACACTGGCATTCCAGAAACCCTGCCTAGATAGCCCTTATGCATATCTTTTTGAAGACATTAATAATAAATAATAAATAAATAAATAACAAAAGTCTGCCTTTTATTATTTATATATTTATATTCTTTACAAGGTTTTAAGTTCCTGTGGCTAACCTTATGTGTTTTTCATACATTAAACACTCACTCATACCACAGGTATTGAGTAAAAACCTTACATGGAGTAGGTGGTAAAAAGTGAATGACCAAATGAAATTTCATTCTTTTTTATTATCCTCATTCTGAATCCATTCTGAAGGAAGTGAAGATGTGACCTAATTTCTTATAAAGGGAACTTTTTCTTCCTGTCATGATTGAAGTGAGAGAATAATCCATTTTCACCTCATTACTTTTCAGTTGCCTCCTTTATGGGATATTCACAAGTCTTATCTTCGGGAGAGAACAAGTCTTTCAACTCTGCTGGAAACTTTTTCTTCAAGTAATTATTTTCAGAAGCAAAACGTACAATAAGGCTTTTGTATTGGTTGAGCTCTCAGGTTTTGGGAAGTCCCACTATCATTCTGGCTCAAACAGTCTGAAAATTTCTTAGAAAAATGTGAATTATCATTGTCAAGACATCATAATGTAAGCTTCAGACAGGGGCATACGTTTAATTAACAAGATGAGAAACTAAGATCTGCAAGTTTTCTTATCTTACTTGGCTCTATCTGAGAAGTCTCCTTCATACTAAACACCTATGTTTTTTTTCTTACCTTCTCCCTGCCATCTAGTTCCAACCTTTTTTCTGCTCCCATGTATTCAGTAAAAATAAACAAAACAAAAAGTTCTCCCCCTGCCACAGAAAAAAGGAAAGGAAAGAAAATGTTGCTAGGGGCTTAATGCAGTCACTCAACTGTTCTCTATTCTTTTTACCTTTAAGTATATGTTTTCCTGATATCAACATAGATCTACAAAAATTTTTGTTAGTATTTGCTTGACAAAACTTTTTCTCATTATTTTCTTTTTAACCTTTTGAGTCCTTATGTTGAGGTGTGTCTTTTGTAAATTGCATATAGCTCTGTTTTTTTTTGGCTTGATAATCTTTTAAAATGATGTATATGTCCATGCCACTCTCTCACTTTGTCACAGCTTACCCTTCCTCCTCCCCATATCCTCAAGTCCACTACTAAACATAAAATAGCTAGCTAGTGGGAAGCAGCCGCATAGCACAGGGAGATCAGCTCGGTGGTTTGTGACCACCTAGAGGGGTGGGATAGGGAGGGTGGGAGGGAGGGAGACGCAAGAGGGAAGAGATATGGGAACATATGTATATGTATAACTGATTCACTTTGTTATAAAGCAGAAACTAACACACCATTGTAAAGCAATTATACTCCAGTAAAGATGTTTAAAAAAATCTACAAACAAAAAAAAAATAAAAATAAAATGATATATAATTTACCTACAGTAATGTTCATAAAGTTTAAGTGTACTGCTTAATGGATTTTACAAAAGTATCCACCCATATAACTAACCACTAACTACATCAAAACAGAATATTTCCAGTGTCCCAGAAGGCTCCTTTCTGTCCCCTCTCAGTCAATATTCCCCAAAGGTAACCACTGTAATGACTTTTATGATTATAGATCATTTTTTCAGTTATTTAACTTCATATAAATTGATTTATATAGCATGTACTCTTTAACATCTGGCTTCTTTCACTCAACGTTAGTGTGAGAGCATCCAAGTTCTTGCATTTTAGCAGTAGTTCATTCGTTATTTATAAGAGCTTCAAAATGGAAACAACACAAATGTCAGTCAATGGGAGAATGGACAAGTAAACTGATCTGAGGGGAAAAGAGTTCAATATTTCATCATTAAATAATACGCTAGCTTTTAAAAAATGCCCCTGATTTAGAGAAGTCCCTTTCTATTCTTAGTTTGGTGTGTATGTTTTTTTTTTCTTAAAATAATGATCGGGTGTTGAGTTTTATCAAATACCTGTCCTGCAAGTATTGGCAGCTTTCTCCTTTATTCAGCTAATATAATAAATTGCATTGGTTGACTTTCAAATACTTAAGCAAGATTCATTATTGAGATACACCTCACTTAGTCATGATTCATTTCATACATTGCTGGATTCCTTTTGTTAATATTTTGTTTAGGATTTTTTCATCTATCTTCATGACAGATATTGGCCTGCATTTTTCCTTTCTTGTTGTGTCCTTGTTAGGTTTTGGTATCAGTGTTCTGCTGGCCTCATTAAATACAACTGCTTTGGCTTTCTCTTTTGGTGTTTGCATTGTATATATTCCCACCCTTTATACTTTTAACTTTTCTGTATCTGTTATTTAATCTGAGTCTCTTTTAAGCAGCATGTAGTTGCATTTTTTCTATAAAAGAAAAAGCAGTCTGATAATCTTTGTATTTTAATTGAAGTGTTTAGTCTATTTGCATTTAAAGTAATTACTGAAGATAGTTGGGCTTATAGCTACCATCATGCTATTTGTTTTTTATTTGTTCTGTCTATTCTTTATTTAGTTTTTCTTTCTTGCCTTTTTATTATTAAAATATTTTTATTACTCTATTTTATCCTTTATTACTTTTTAGTTGTATATTCTTTTATAATTCCTTTCGTGGTTACCCTGCGGATTATAATATGCATCCTTGACTTATTCCAGTCCATCTTAAATTAGTATTTTTACCATCTGCTGAACACGTAAGAACCATATAACAGTTTCACTCCATTTATTGACCTCTCATCCTTTGTGCTATCTTTGTTATATATTTCATTTCTATGTATGTAAAAACCCTATGCGAGTTAATTTTTACGTTATGTATATTTTATCACAATACAAAACTCCCTACAAGACATTATCATTGTTAAACAGTTTGTGCTCTTTGCGCTTCCCTGAAGTTTCATGCTTCCATCTGTGATCATTTTCGTTCCACCTGAAGTGTCTCCTTTCATATTTCTTGTAGTGTGCATCTGCTGGCAAAAAATCAACTTTTATTTGAAAATCTCTCTTGTTTATTGAGGTGAAATTCTTTTTTTTTTTTTTTTTTTTGCGGTACGCAGGCCTCTCACTGTTGTGGCCTCTCCCGTTGCAGAGCACAGGCTCCGAACGCGCCAGGCTCAGCGGCCATGGCTCATGGGCCCAGCCGCTCCGCGGCATGTGGGATCTTCCCGGACCGGGGCACGAACCCGTGTCCCCTGCGTCGGCAGGCGGACTCTCAACCACTGCGCCACCAGGGAAGCCCGAGGTGAAATCCTTTTAACACAAAATTAACCATTTAAAAGTGAGCAGTACGGTCACTAGTGTTAACAATACTGTATTATATTCTTAAAAGTTGCTATGAGAGGAGAGCTTTAATGTTTTCACCACCAGCACCACCACAACAAAATAGTAATTACATGAAGTAAAGGATGTGTTAGCTAACCTTATTGTGGTAAACATTTCACAATATACACCTGTATCGAGTCATCACATTGTACACCGTAAACTTATGCAATGTAATATGTCAATATATCTCAATAAAGCTGAGGGGAAAAGTGAACAATTCAGTGGCATTTAGTATATACACGATGTTGTGCAACCACCACTTCTATCAGATTTCAGAACATTTTCATCACTCCCAAAAGAAACCTTGTACCCATTAAGTAGTTACTCCTAATTTCCCCCTGTTCCTAGCCCCAAGTAACCACCAATCTGCTTTCTGTCTCTGTGGATTTACCTATTCTGGCTATTTCGTATCAGTAAAATCATATAATATTATACAGGACTTTTTGTGCTGACTTCTTTCACTCAGTATAATGTTTTTGAGGTTCATCCACGTTGTAGCTCTGCTTTTGCTGCATCCCATAAGTTTTGGTATGTTTTGTTTCAACCATATAGGCATCCCGTATTTAAGGAGTGTAGCATATAAGGTCCTGCTTGTATTGTTTGCTTGTCAACATCTCCAAGCACTTTTTTTTTTTTTTTTTTTTTTTGCGGTATGCGGGCTTCTCACTGTTGTGGCCTCTCCCGTTCCGGAGCACAGGCTCCGGACACGCAGGCTCAGCGACCATGGCTCACGGGCCCAGCCGCTCCGCGGCATGTGGGATCTTCCTGGACCGGGGCACGAACCCGCGTCCCCTGCATCGGCAGGCGGACTCTCAACCACTGCGCCACCAGGGAAGCCCCAAGCACTTTTAAAAATATGTATTTTGTGTAATTTTTATAATTATTTCCAGTGGGAAAGTTAGTCTGCTAAAAGCTACTCCCTTACTGCTGTGATTGGAAGTCTTTTTTCCCATCCAGCTTTTGACTTCAACTGAAGAGGTTAGTCTATTATGTTTATTATGGCTACTGGTATATTTGGATTTAATTATACATTCTAACCTCTCACTTTGATATTTCTCATTGTCCTGCTACTCTTGTTTCTCTTCCGCTACCTTACTTCTTGCTTCCATTTGGATTGATATTTTAAAATGTGTCTGTTTATCTCAACTACTTTTTCTATTTGGAAGTTATATGCTATGTTTTTATTCTTTTAGTGGTTACCTAGAAATGTTAACAAGCATATTTAATAAAGGTTAAAGTAGGGCTTCCCTGGTGGTGCAGTGGTTGAAAGTCTGCCTGCCGATGCAGGGGACACGGGTTCGTGCCCCGGTCCGGGAAGATCCCACATGCCGCGGAGCGGCTGGGCCCGTGAGCCATGGCCGCTGAGCCTGCGCTTCCGCAGCCTGTGCTCCGCAACGGGAGAGGCCACAACAGTGAGAGGCCCGCGTACAGCCAAAAAAAAAAAAAAGTTTAAAGTAAATCAATGTATTTGCCATTCTCCCAAACAATGCAAGGACCACAGAACACTTTAACTCAGATTGCCCTGTTCTGACTTATAGGTATTTATTGACCAGAGTTTTTGTTCTGTATTTTGACCCCATAAATTAGACATTGTTTTATGCATTCACTGTTTATTTTGGCTTACTCATATATTTACCACTTTCTAAATTTATTAGATCAAAGGGAAGGAAATGTAAGTTTGGTCAAGGCAAATACATTGACAGAGGTGTACTCTCCCAGGATTCAGGATTGAATGTGATGGGACTCAAGTACTTGAGACTGACACACAATGGGAGAAAGGAGGACTATTTTTGGAACCCAGATGGTTCACTGAGTTTTTATTACACTCCCTTGCCCAATTATATTGGACAAATGGAAACTGAAGCAACCCAGTAATATAGATAATACCATAACGAACTCACATCCTATAGACATAAAGAACTTGGTTTTCCCGTGAATTTAAGAACCTGGTCTAGCCTGGATGCTGGCAGAGGGAAAGGGGAATATAGAATGGGTGGTGGAAGAAGGCAGCTTTGATTATTATCTTAAGCAAACTACAAAAACCAGAGATTGCAGCTGCTATGTTTTATGTTATTTTTTTAACCCTATTTTGATCCCCACCACCCTATGTAAAAAGCAGTAGTGGTGACCACTGTTTTAGGTTTCACGTGGAAATTTGACTGGATTCACATCACCCTGTGGTCATACAGTAGCTGGTGGGACTTTGATCCTGTGCTTGTGAAACAAAATCTTCACCTAGATGAAGGATGATGAGTGGATACTGGGGGGCATGAGGAGTGGACTGTGTTGGATAGCTTCCACTTGCTCCTCCAGATGCACTCCTCTACTTTTCTTCACTCTGCGCTAATCCCTGGGAGGCTGACCTTTATGGATTACATCAACAGGATCCCTGTCCTTTAGTTAATTTCTAGTTAGATATGTCCATTGGAAGTCCATGGCAGGATATCCTAAAGAGATGGGGGAGTGAGGTTAGGCTATTTATTACTCCCAGCTCCTTCCTGTAGGATCACCTAGAGCTAGTTCTTTAGTCTACCAAAGGTCACAATTCTTTTCAGAGTGGTCCTTCTACATGAATCTTTGTGAGTTCTGGTAATCACTTCCCTCATTCCTTCCAACCTAGGGGTTTTAACAGCTCCAACGTATAATGTTATCCCTTGTGGTTTTGCCACACCCTTGCCTATATCTTTGTAAACAATCCCTTTATTAAACCCTCCTTGAATTTTCCTATTTTGAGTGTGTCATCCATTTCGTATTGGAACCCTAATATGTCCCTTCTCCTTGTTTCCTCCCTCTCTCTGTCTTGTCCTTTTCCTTCTCCAATTCCCTTAATTGTAGGTATTTACTGTAATTTCAGCTATTTCCTGTAAGCAGATGACACCCACATCTACAGCTCAGTGTCATCCAGGCCTCAATCTCAAAGTCATATCTGACTCACAACTCTGTCCCACTCCTACTTCCACTGCTACCAAATCAGTTGCTGTTACGTCTATTTTACTTCTTAAATGTTTCTTCCATCCACTGTCCCCTGTCTAGTCTCCTGGCTATTATAGTGTGCAGCATGGTGATGAAGAGCATAGACATTGGCCTCAGTCAGACCTGGGTTTGAATTCTATATCTGCCACTTTCTTGGATGAGTTCATTCCCTCATTCAGTAATTTTTTTTTTTTTTTTTTGCAGTACGCGGGCCTCTCACTATTGTGGCCTCTCCCATTGCGGAGCACAGGCTCCAGACGCACAGGCTCAGCGGCCATGGCTCACGGGCCCAGCCACTCCGCGGCATGTGGGATCTTCCCGGACCAGGGCACGAACCCGTGTCCCCTGCATCGACAGGCGGACTCTCAACCACTGCGCCACCAGGGAAGCCCTCATTCAGTAAATATTTACTGAGCATCGACTTTGTGCCAGGTACTGTTCTAGCCCCTAGGGATTCAGCAATGAACAAGACTAACTCCTGCTTTCCTGAAGCTTACATTCCAGTGTGGGAGGCAGATTATAAGTACATGAACAAAACAATAAATAAGATAATTTCAGATTGTACCCTGATGAAAACAAAACAGGGTAATGGAAAATAAGTGTCATAGGAGGAAGAAATCTTAAGAGTCATAAGGGAAGTGTGGCTAGAAAAGAGAAGAGGCTCTTGGACTAAGCTCTGGGGCATGCCAAGATTTGGAGGTTTGCAAAAAGAAGAACAAATGTGTTTATGGTCTTTACTAAATGCCAGGCACTGTCCTAAGTGCACTATGTACAGTAATCCATTCAATCCTTGCCAGAACCCTAGAGGGTATCATTTTGATATCACCATCATTTTACGAAAAAGCAAACTGAGGCACAGAGAAGTTAAGTAACTTGCCCAAGGTCATATAGAAAGCAAATGGTAAAACTTGTATTTGGACTTACAGCAGGGTAGGCTAATGTTTTATGTAAAAGGCCAGATAGTAAGTATTCTTAGGCTTTGTGGGCTATGCGTTCTCCATTGCCACTACTTATCCCTGCCATTGTATAGTGAAAGCATTCATAGAAAGTACATAATACAGTGTGAGTGGATGTGTTCCAATAAAACTTCACTTATAAAGCCAAGCCTGGGGAGGGCTGGATTTGGCCCACAGGCCAGAGTTTGTCAACCCTTGGCCTACAGAATTAATTTGGCATTCAGGTCCCTACCTGCCTCTTTCAACCTTGCCTCCCACTTGCTCTCAGTTGTTGGTTCCCACTTGCTCTCAATTGTTGGTTCACAGACTGACCCCTGTACACAGAGGGCAAAAAGACATCAAAAAAGCGGCAGAGCACTCCAGATTGGTAGGTGACAGATTTAATGAGCAAGGGAACTTACATACTAGGCTTATCTTTGGGGCGGGGGCGGGGGGCGTCCGCAAGATGAGTAGATCTCTGCATCCATTCTCCAGAATCTTAAAAGTTTATATACAGGCCTTAACTGGGTTTAGTCACGTATACGCCCCAGATGGTCTCAACACATTATTATCTCAAGGCTGTGTCCTTGGGATAGCTTGTAGCATGGGGAAAGCGAGCAGAATGCACATTCCAAAGATAAGGGCGGGGGTGAGGAGCTTCCAGTTGCCCGAGTCCAGCTTGCAGGTCAACTGGTAGTCACATCCTCTCCATGACCTCTGCCAACACCAGTCATCCATTTAATACTCCAGCCAAACCAGATGACGCTCTGTTCTCTTTGTTTACACTAGTTCCTCTAGCTTAATTGCCCCCCTCTTCAAGCTGTCTGTTAAAGTCCTATGTATCTGTATTGATTAGGGTCCTTTGCAAGCATTAGAACTAACTTTGGCTGTGGTATAGACTGCAGGTGCTCATCAATATCAGTGTTCTTTTCTTTCTGGATGCCCATCTAGATTACATTTCCCAGCCCACCTTGCAGTGAAGTGTGGCCATGTAACTGAGTTCTGGCCAACAGAATATGAACAGAATTGACATGTGCTGTTTTCCATAAAATCCTCCCACATTTGATCCTGCCAGCTGAATGCAGAGGATGCCTATTTTAGTCAACTCAAGCTGCTATAACAAAATACCATAAACTGAGTGATGTAAACAACAGAAATTTATTTCTCACAGTTCTGGAGCTGGGAAGTCCAAGATCAAGGTGCTGGCTGATTCAGTTCCTGGTGAGGTCCCTCTTCCTGGTCTTCAGATGGCCACCTTCTTGCTGTATTCTCACATGGTGGAGAGAGATCATCTCTTTTGTGTCTCTTCTTATAAGGGCACTAATCCCATTCATGAGGGTTCCGCCTTCATGATCTAATTACCTCCCAAAGGCCCCAACTCCAAATACCATCACATTGAGGATTAGGGCTGGGCTTCAACACATGATTTTTGGGGGAGACACAACAATTCAGTCATAGCAACTCCTAAGACCTAGAGGAGAGCAGAACCAAAGAATGGAAGGAGCCTAGGTCCCTGAGTAGCATGGAGAATAGTCCTCCTGCTAACCCACTTTGGATTGGACATGATTAAGAAATAGACATTTTTTTAAGCCACAAAGATTTAGGAGTTTGTTTATTACTTACCTAAATGAATATACTGGCTAATCAAGGAATACACCTGGAAGGCAATGATTTAGCTCACAGAAGGAAAAAGTAAACAACCAGGTCTCAGAAACAAGGCATCTTGCAGGATCTAGATAGAGGGAACTAATGGACCACTTTTCTAGGCACACTGGCACTATGAATCAGCTCCAACTCTTTCCCATCTTTGCATTGCTCAGCTCAAAATTTAAATTCCTAAGAGGATCCAATTGATTTGGCTTGGACCTCATGCCCGCCTCTTGACCAGAGAAGCGCAGGATATATTGGTTGGCCGTCCTTCAAATGCTACACACAGTGGGGGAAAGGAGTCTTCCAAAGGGAGTAACACAGCTGGCGCTTGTAATGTCCTGAAAAGTAGCAGTAAACATTAGTCTTTATGTGGTCCATGGGGAATTCTTAATTTCATTTATTGTATTTTTCAATTTCAGATTTTTCATTTGATTATTTTTTATAGGTTCTAGCTTTCAGGTGAAATTCACTATGTTGGCATTTCTTTTCTTGAGTATTTATAGTTCCTGTCATACAACTGCAATAACTGGATCACTATGAGTCTGTTTCAATTGCTTGGTTTATTTTTCTCTTCTTGGGCTCATTTCTTGGTATGTCAGTTAACTTTTTACTGACTGCAAGACTTTGTGCCTGCAAAGGTATACAGGCTCTAGATGATCGTGTGTCCCTCCAAAGAGGTTTCCCCCCATTTTCTGCGAGGCAGCAGAAGGGCAAATTACCTTAATCCAATCAGCCACTGAAGTGACTTGAGGCTGTTTTACAGCACTTGCTAGACTCAGCCTACCTCTAGTTTGCCCCATTCCAAGGATATAGCTCTTTACGGGGTCCCAAATGAGAGCCAGGGGCTGGATGTTTCCTAGGGACCTTCCTCCGTGAGAAGTCCTGGACTCCGACCTTTATTTCCTCAGCTCTCTGAAACTTCCCCAAACTCCACTCTACTTTTTGGCCACTCTGCTTGACTTCTAATATTTTGCCCTGTGTAACTTAATTGGAAATTCCTGAAAGGAAAAACCTGGGCTGAGTGTCAGGCTCACTTTTCTGTGCTTCTCCTCCCTCCAGATTGTGGCCACTCAAATCCTAGTTGGCTTTGGCAGAACTTAAACCCCAATTTTTGTTGCTTCAGTCCTGTGATATTACCTAAAGCTCTGGTGGCCTCTCTGCCTCTTCAGAGTCACCCTCTACCCAGTGTCTGGGCCACGAATTGACAAATATCCTAAGGGAAAAACAACATGTAGGAAGTTGGGCTTGCTTTGATGAATTTCCCTTCTTTCTGGAATCTGCCTTCTCAAGTCCTGGTTCTCTGATATTTTCGAAAAGGATTTTGTTTTTTGGAATTTCACCTGATTTTTCTAGTTACTCTCAGCAACAACATTGGTCTGCTACAAGTTACTCCATCTTGAAGCAGAAGTCCCTTGTATGGTACAATATTTTAATAAGTATTGGGCCTCCAAGAAATTTCTTACATATTTACCTCATTTATCTGGCCCATAACTGAATTGGAAACCAGATGTTTACAACACCTTAAATATGTAATGTTTAATGATGGTGACAGTGTTACAGTGTGTGTATCAGTCAGATTTTAGTGCAGGAAACAGAAGCCACTCTAAGAAGTTTAAGCAGGAAGAGATGTCCCTACCTCTTTATTACAGAAATAGAATCATACAACCTGTTGTATTGAATACATCATATATCATGACATACATACGCATGTCAATACACACACAACATTTTTTTCAGTTTGGTCTAAAATATCTCATAGTGAGATGTACTGTATGAATTTAGCCATTCCCCTATTGATGGAAATTCAGGTTGTCACCAGGATTTTTTTTTTTTTGCCACTAAAAATAACACTGCAATAAATGTCTTTGTGGCAATGGACCCTGATGCTCTTATTTCTGTACAATAGAATTTTCCAAATAAGACTGCTGGGTCAAAGGGTACAAATATTTTAAAACCATAATAGATAGTTAAACTACATTCCAGAAAGTCCATAACAATTTACAGCAACGAATTTAGAACAGAGAATTGAGTACTTACAGAATTGCTGGAAGGTCTAAAGGAGTGGTGTGTAGGCTGGATTTAAAAGAATAGTTACAAAAAAATACTGAACTGAAACCTCAAGGGAGCTCTTACTTCTGATGTCACCTCTAGAGCCCTGCCGGAATCAAGGAGCTGCCATTGTCACCTCTGCAGCTCTCTCTGAATACCCAGGGAGCTAGCTGAAGAGCATCCGTAACTGCGATCCAGTGATTAGAAACCACATCAAGAAACTGCTGTTACTGCCTTTGCTGGGGGTAACCCCTCTGTTCCTCTTGATACCCAGGAAGCTGGAGAAGAAACACTGCAGAAAATCATTTCTACAGGCAGGACTGCAATTTCTAGCTTGTCAGCCAATTTCCATCTGCCAGACTTTCACATAAGTGCATCTACTGGGTGATATCTAATTCACTTGCAAAGCCCTAGCTGGATGGGTCTCTGGGGTGGAATGCAAGTGGAGTAAACCAATGCATACTGTTAGCCACAGTCTGTAGTTATTCTATAGCATTACTAACTACCCAATTCTGCATAATGCTGGGCAAGACACCAATTTGGGCTATTCTCTGTCTACCACTGGACCTTAGAAGTGGGGGAAGATACAAAGAGACACTTTACAAAACAGGAAATGCATATGACTTATAAAATTATGGCAAAAGAATGTTTAAACAACTCACCAGTAATCCAAAAATGCATATTAAAGCTAGATTTTTTTTTTGGCCTGTGGAATTAACAAATATAAATTTGAGACAAGCTGGAGCTGATGACAGAGCGATAAAAAGGACACTTTTATTTTATTCACTGTTAGAAGGAGCATAAATTGGCCCAAATATTTTGGAAAATGAATACCATACATGTCAAAAATCATCACTGATATTCATATACTCTGACCCAGTAATTTCACTTCTGGGAATCTATCCTAAGGTAATAATACTAATATACTGAAGAGAAGTTTATATTATAAGATATTCGTTATAACATCACTTATAATAGAAAAAAATTGGAAACAGCCTAAATATATAATAATAGGGGAATGGTTGAGTGAATTTTGGATCGTACACAAAATTAAGTATTCCACAGCCATAAAATAATGCATAAGTGTAATGATAATAATGTTAGCCAGAAACTTTTATTTTAATCCATCAAGCACTATAGGCACAATGTCTAAGATCTATGAACTTTTATAAGACCTGCAAAGGTGTTTGACATGTGATGAATATTATTGGCTTCAAAATATGTAAGTAACTGCAAAATTAAAGTCAATAAATGTTTAAGTAAATGTCAAAAAATGTAACACATCGATTTTATGAATTACTTCTTTTTGTACTCAGAAACATTTCAATACATTGGAAAAATTGTTGGTTAGATTGAATCAGTTTGTAAGAGTTCCTGAGTATATATAATCTCTGCTAAGAAGTCATAACTAATACATTTCAAAGGCAAAATTTTAAAAAATTACTTCAATTTAGCAAAAAATATATTTAATGTAGGATGTGGGTACATGTTAAAGTATAAATGGAGAGATTGGGGTGAGGCCACCTAAAGCAAGAGTACATGGGGTTTAGCATGGTCTTAAAATGCTCTGCCTAAGAAATGCCATGTTTTGAGTACCCACTGTGTTCCGGGCACTTTATATGCATCATCTTTAATCCCCACAGCAGTGCTGGGTTGTAGCTCTGTTTAATCATCGTTTCTTTCATAGGAGGAAACCTAGGCTTTAGGGAACTTATGCAAGTAGCCCAAGGTCACATGGCTAGGAAAGTCAGAGCTGGAATTTGAAGACAGGTTGGCTTGAATCCAAATCCTGAGCCCTTAAATTTATGTATGTTATGGTATCAAATTTTTTTTAAAAGGAGCTTACAAAATTGTATATGTAGTTTGATTGTGATTTTTAGAAAAAATACAGTATTCATTAAAAACAAAATTTTTCTGATGTTTACTGCTCTGCATTTTCCAAAATATGTTTACAAGTCATGCAACACTTTAATTAAAAAAAAAAAAAAAAAAAAATTGAGGAGTTTGAGAATACTTGTATAATAGTGACATCCTGTGGCTATGTGTGGGTTCATTACAGTCTCAGTTTTAATTTCAGTTTGGGACCTGACTACTAGAGGGCAGCACTGAGCTTCATGCTGGTCAAGATTTGTGGGCTGAATGTGGCCGAAAACTAGGTCAGGATTCTACCTTTCCTCTCAAAACTGGAGAAAAATAAACCCATTTATAATGTCATTTTTTGGCAATTGTACTTAAATATAGTTCAATGTAATTTTATTATATTTAAAAATATTATTCTGGGAAGGGTCTGTAAGCTCCACAAAATTGCCAGGAATCCACATTAGGAAAAAGGTCACTAATGCCTTTATCTGGCATATTCCAGACAGGACGCTCCACCAGCTGGGTCCTGGAGAGAAGACCACAAGAAGCGGAGCTGGGCTTCCCTGGTGGCGCAGTGGTTGAGAGTCCGCCTGCTGATGCAGGGGATACGGGTTCGTGCCCTGGTCCGGGAGGATCCCACATGCCACAGAGCGGCTGGGCCCGTGAGCCATGGCCGCTGAGCCTGCACGTCTGGAGCCTGTGCTCCGCAACGGGAGAGGCCACAGCAGTGAGAGGCCCGCGTACCGCAAAAAAAAAAAAAAAAGAAGCAGAGCTGCCACTGACTCCTAAAGAAATAGAATAGATAGATGGATAAATAAATAGATAAATGGAACACCCTCTAATAGTTTCTCTGTATCCTGAAGCAATATAGCAAAGTTGTTAAGCTCGCAGCCCTGGAGCCATGCTACCTGAATTTGAGGCCTGACTCCACCATTTCCTAGCTATGTGATCTTGGCCAAGTCACATAACTTCTCTGGACTTATCTTTATCTCCATCTCTGAAGTGAGGATAAGAATTGTCTCCCACATCTTAGGGTTCTGAGAGAAATAAATAAAATAATACATTTATAGTGTTAGTTGGGGGGTGCTTAATAATCGGTAATTATTATATCGCCTGCTACCCAAAGCTGTCCTTCCTTTAAGAACCAACATGTATCTTGTTGAGCATCATAAGCAGAGAGAACTTTGTTATTGCTACTGAATTCACAAAAGAACTTTCAGTGGGTTAGGGTTTATATGAAACATTTAAAGAGAGGTGGAAAATTGCACTTCAGAGCTTGCACTGGAATCGGGCAGATCTGGCTTTGAATCTGGCTTAAGCCTGCAAGGTACCTGCTCTGTCTAAGCCTCGTTTGTCAAAGATGGAGAAAATAATATTACATGCGTCATAGAGTTTTTGTGATGATTGAAACGAGAGAGCACCTTTCATGCTTGTAGCACAGTGACTGGCATGTAGAGCTCACAGCAACTGTTAAATTTTATTTTCCTCCTTATCTTCAGCAGGGTTATATGTGACATGGCAGCCCTTGTGGCAAAATGTGGACGTTTGCAGTCAGGAAGTCACGTGAGAACCTAGGGAGCAAGGGAGGTGGGGGAAGATGACAGAGAGTGGGAGATTAACTAGGAACACACCGTTCTGGACTTATTTTTATAGCCCAGGCCCCAGCCCTGCAGAATTATTCATCCTGTGCCTCAGTCTCAAAAAGAGTACATAGATCCCAGGCTAATGTCATGGAAATCCTTTCCCACTTTCCCATGATGTATATAATTGGGGGTTTCCTGTAGTGTTTAGTAGTGAAAAAAAAAATTAAATATTAAAGGGCTGTGTTTCTGTCTTTGCAGCTAAAGTTAAGAGGGAACCTGGACACATGTGTCTGGCTTCACAGTCGGTCTTGTGGGGAGAGAGGGTGCCATTCTGGATCCTTGTTCCATGGCTCCTTAGGAAGTAAAGATCATCCAGAGATGCTTGAATTCTATAAATTGTTAGGCTTCCATATAGGGAACATAGAATGGGAACTGATATAAGTTTCAATAACATCCAGTAGAATCCCACTAATATTCTCCAACAAGACCCCTGAGGGACAATATTTAACCAGACAGTGTAGCTGATGTTTCTGACACAGCGATTCTAAAAGGTCCATAGGAATGACCCCTAAGATTGTACTCGTGAATGAACTTAAGGTTTTTGTAAAATTTTAGACTCACAAGGAACCCTAGTGGTTTTGAATCATTATCATTTATCATCATTAATTACACTGTCACTGAGGTCTAGAGATCCAATGAGTATTTTTGAGCCTATGGATAAATCCAATGGCCCCACCCTACAATTTCTTTTTTTTTAATTAATTAATTTATGTTTGGCTGCGTTGGGTCTTCTTTGCTGCGCGCGGGCCCTCTCTAGTTGCGGTGAGCGGGGGCCACTCCTAGCCATGGTGCGCGGGCCCCTCACCGCGGTGGCCTCTCCTGCCTCGGAGCACGGGCTCCAGGCACACAGGCTTCAGCAGTTGCAGCACTTGGGCCCAGTAGTTGTGGCTCGCGGGCTCTAGAGCACAGGCTTAGTAGTTGTGCATGGGCTTAGTTGCTCCGCAGCATGTGGGATCCTCCCGGAGCAGGGCTTGAACCCGTGTCCCCGGCATTGGCAGGCAGATTCTCAACCACTGCACCACTGGGGAAGCCCTACAGTTTCTTTTAAGAGGCAGTCATTAAGGACCTTGAGTCTAAAACTAGACCACTTGTTTTCACAATCTGGCTGCACCACGTACTAGTTGTGTATCCTTGGGCAAGTTACTTGACTTTTCTCTGCCTCCGTTTCCTCATGTATAAAATGTGGATGATAATAATACAAACCCTATAGGACTGTTGTGATGATTCAACAATTTAGTATATGTAAAGCCCATAGAGCAGTGACTAACACATAGTGAGCCTTCAGTAACTGTTAGCTATAATTATTAACATAGAGAGAGACAAGTGTTTGTGGAACTCAATAAAAAAAAATCACTTTAGAAGTTTTATTTATATGTTAATTCCCAGCTACTCCTACCTATAAACTTGGAATCTCATGCCTATTCAGGATTTTGGAGCATTCCTTGAATGTGGCCCCCTGAGCATCCTAGCCCTTATCAGAACTCTCCTGTGAAGAATCTGCTGTCCCCGTAGGTAGAGAAGGCTAGAGGGCCCTCACTTGCATGAATATTTCTATCACGTCACCTAACATTCCACAACTGGGGATTGTTTCCTTTGGGTAGTCACCAGGATTTCCTGGACCCCCTGTTAAAATGCAAGCAGCCTTGGACGTATAGCACAAGAGATGCATTAGTGGAATGTGGCAAGGCTAAGAGTGGGCTTTGTTGGAGCCAAATGGCCTTGGGTTTGAATTCTGACTCCACCACTTATTCAGAATCCAACTGTCTGGGCTTAAATTCTGGCTCCACTGATTAGTGGCTGTATGACTTTGGGTCAGTCACTTTAACCTCTCTTTACTTCTGCAATTCAAACAGTACCTATCTTATGGGATCATTGTGCAGATAAAGGGAGATATAGGGATTCCAAGAATGCCTACCATATCATCAGTACTCAATAAATATTATTATTGCCTAACTTATCTGAGTCTTGGTATCCTCATTTACAAAATGGGGGGAATAATAGCTACTTTCATGGTTGTTGTGAATATAAAATGAGATAATGTACATGTAAAAATGCCTACCGTACTAAAAACCGGCAGCCAAATAATGACCATTGGCAAGAACAGGTGGAGAAACAAGAACTCTCGTATATTGATGGTGGGAATGTAAAATGGTACAGCCTCTTTGGAAAACAGTTTGACAATTCCTCAGAAAGCTAAACATAGAGTTATCACGTCCCAGCAATTCCACGTTTAGGTATATACCCCAAAGAATTGAAAACGTGTGTCCACACAAAAACTTGTACACGATTTTCATAGAAGCATTATTCATAATAGCTAAAAAGTGGAAATTACCCAAATGTCTATCCGTTCATAAATGAGTGAACAAAATGTGATATATGCAATAAAGCAGAAAATTATTCAGCCGTAAAAAGGAATGAAGTAGTGATGCATGCTACAAGATACATGACCTTTGAAAACATTGTGCTAAGTCACAGATGACTACATATTGTACATGGGCATTTATATGAAATGTCCAGAACAGGCAATACCACAGAGACAGAAAGTAGATTGGTGGGTGACAAGGGCTGGGAGGAGGGGGAGAATAGGGAATGACAGCTAAATGGATACGGGATTTCTTTGTGGCAGGTCATAGAAATGCTCTGGGATTGGATAGTAGCGATGGTTATACAACCTTGCGATTACATATATCAAAACCCGCCAAATTGTGCACTTTAAAAGAGTGAATTTTACGGTATGTGAATTATGTCTCAGTAAAGCTGTTAGCTTTTTAAATGTCTGACATATGGTAACCATAATTTAACAGAAATCATTTTTAGCCTCCAACCCCTCAGCTCTTACCTTAGGAATACAGAACAGGTCCCTGAATGAATGATGCTCGCGACAAAGAGGATTGCTAAGGGGAAGGGGATAGATTTAAAGTATGGGCGTGTGTGCAGAGTTGGGGGAGAGGGAGTTGGGGGGTCTCTCTTGGAAGGAAAGGCAGTGAGGCATTTAAGGAGGACAGAAGGAGACAAACTTCACCTACTTCCAATTTTGCAGGGAGTCAGCCTGGATCATCTTTCATATCCTGGACTGGAATCACAACTGATGAATGTTCTGGCATTTAAAGCCATCCTGGAAAAAGGACATCATGTGTGATTATTGGACAGAAGAGAAAAAGGAAGAACACAGAGGCAAAATCCGAGGGTATGTGAGTCCAACTTTGAAAGGTAGAAGTAGGCAGTAGTCCGTGGAGGATGCATTTATCCAGAGGACTCTGTTAATCTCTGGGTCAATGCATTTAGGTCAGCACTAACTCTGCTACAGGTGGGATCAATTTAAAGGATTAGAAGTGTCTCTCTAAATCCTAATCCTGGTCTTGGGCTGGGGATGCTGAAGAGTGATTTAAAAAAAAGGTGTACTCTCCCTCTCAATTATTTCCCCATTAATGGAATTTATCAACAGACTGGAGTCCTTGGCAGGATTATGAACGCAGAGGATGCCCTGAAATGGACACACGGGGTAGCCAGAGATTTGCATGCGCAGATGGTAAATTGAAGACTTGAGTGGTGAATTACATGGTGAGTAGTTGACAGCTCTTGTTTATTAGAAATATTGTAGTGGGGAAAAAACATAGCCCACTTGGGAGCTCAATCTTCTGACTGAGCTATATCAGTTTTACTGCAATGTGTGGCGGGAAAAAAGAAACAAAATAAAAAATGAAAGAGAGAAAGAAAGAATGAGAGAAAGGGGGAAAAAAGAGCTTTCAAGACACTTTAAATAAAGATTTGGGCTCAAAGGCTCTCATCCAAGCTTTCATTTAGTTTCTCTCGTGGTTCTTTTTTATTTCATCCTGATGTTGTCTTACACAAGCTGTTAACTTGATTCAGGCTGTAACTGCGAAGATCTATCATCCACAGAAGTCCTCAGCTTGACAAGCTAGGATGAGGAACCATTTTCCTCAGAGCTATTTGTCATAGTCTTTCTTTGTACATGTTTAAAGAACAGTCATTTCCCTTTTGAAATCAGGCTTCGCATCACATTGTGAAAGCTACCTGAAATAAAATGATGCATCCCTATGCTCCTTTCCATGGAAGCCCGATTCCATGCAGGTGTTCAAACCTGAGTTACCTAGGCAACGGCCCCAGAAGAGCTGTGGGTCAGTAGTATTCTATTTTCAAAATTTCATACCTTCAAACTTTTAGTTACGTCCACATTTCCCATTAATCCCAAAGAAGGCTTCAGCAGGCTTGTTGCGAAGACAGTGTCTTTGACACAAGAGCTTTATAATTTTGTTTTTAAGCCCAAATCAGCAGGAAAAAAGAAGGCTTAGGGCATCCTCTCTCCCCCCTCCCTCCCTCCCTCTCCCTTCCTTTTTCCCTTCATTCTTTCCTCCCTCCCTCCCTTCCTCCCTTCATCTTCCTCTCTTCTCTGTCTCCTTATTTTTTTTTTCAGACTAAGTTTCCTTCTGCAGAATCCTGGGATCAGGGATCAAGACTACATTCTAGAGCAACACAGAACTTTCTGGTTCTCAAGGGAGTGCTAGCAGAGCTAGAAACACCACCCAATGCATGAAATAGAGCCCAGGAAGAACGGAGAGACAGATCTTCAGCTTGGGAGTTGTTTAACAAAGGGCAACAACAACCTAGACAAATAGCAAGAGGTACTCTCTGACGTGTGTGTGGCTTGAGGAAGGACCCATGTTGTAAATGTGTAAACTTGAAAAATGCCACACAAAAGGAGCAAAATTTGAATTTGAATTTTTTATTATGATAAGAACACTTAACATGAGATTTGCCCTCTTAACAAATTTTTAAGTGCAAAATACAATATTGTTAACTATAGGCACTGTGTTGTACAGTAAATCTCTAGATCTTTTTCAGCTTGCTGGGCTAAAACTCTCTGCTCATTGAACTTGCCATTTCCCTCTCTCCATAGCCCTCAGCAGCCACTATTCTGTTCTCTGCTTCAATGCATTTGACTACGTTAGACATCTCACATAAGCAGAGTTACACAGTATTTGTCCTGGCTTTTTCATTTAGCATAATATCCTCCAGGTTCATCCATGTATTTGCATATGGCAGGAATTTCTTCTTTTCAAAGGCTTAATAATATTCCATTTTATGTATTTACCACATTTTCTTTTCCATTCATCCATCGACAGACATTTATGTTGTTTCCATATCTTGGCTATCGTGAATAATGCTGCAATGAACATGGGAGTGCAGATAGCTCTTTGAGAGCCTGATTTCAATTCTTTTAGATATGTATATCCAGAAGTTGGATTACTAGATTATATGGTAGTTCTATTCTTAATGTTTCGAGGCATGTCCATACTGTTTTCCATAGCTGCTACACCATCTTACATTCCCATTAAGAGTTTGCAAGGCCTGAAACAAAAGCCTGTTCAAGAACATGGTAATAAAACCTTTCACTTGTGCTCCATGTCTCCTCTTCACTATTTATTCAACAAACACTTGCTGAGTACCTGTTATGTTTCAGGCCCTGTGCAGGGTCCTGGAGATACCATGGTGAGCAAAAGCAAGCAGGGAACTTACAAATTTGACCTTTTACACATGAGCCATGTTGGTGGATATTATTGCTCTCTTCCTCCTGATGTACATAGTTTCTTTTCCTGGTAAGATTTCTTGGCCAGGCCCTATAGTCCCCCACCTTTTATTTCGTAGCTACAGGCCTAGCACAGAACAGGTCCTCAATGTATCCTTGCTCATAGTGATAAGATAGTGAATGGTTTTAGGAATCCAGATTTTCAGTAATAGTATAACTACAGCATGGGGGTGGCACTCCACATTGTAGGTACTTGATAGAGGATTCTAGACCCAAATTTAAAATGATCAGGAACTAGATCTGCCAGATGGGAGTAAGCGCAAACCACTCCAGCAAAATCTAATTAGAACAGCAGAGCCTAGGGAATGTTGAATGAATTCAGAAAGCAGTTTCATAGTGCAGAGGTTTAGAAAAGTCACTGCTTGGAAGAAGTACAGAATCCCAGGATCAATGTACATCAGAGAAGAAAGGGACTTGAAGATCCTCTAGTTCAGCTGTGGGAGAAAAAGAGAGACCTAGAAGGGGGAACAATATCTTCAGTGTCACATGGTGAGTCAGTGGCAGATCTGGGTTCAAGATCCAGGCCTTCCGATTCCCAAAGCAGTCCTCTTTCCAAACAGCAAGGAAGAACTAGTATTTACTGAAGGACAACTGCGTGCTCAGCATTCTATCTTATTTAATCCCTTACCTCAAAAGCGTTCAATTAAATTTGCCTCCATCTTGTAGATGAAGCAGTTAAGAAGCAGAACTAACGTGCCAAAGGTCGTACTCCCAAGACTTCTGTTCTCAAAGACTAGGATTAGCTTCATATAGAGTACCATGTGATTGGAGGCCCGCACCCCCAGTTGTGCAATACTGCACCCTCAGTGAGGGGTCCCCAGGTTTGGCCGGAACACTGGTGGCAAATTTCTTCTAGTTGGATAATAAATTTCTGTCTGTTCCTCCTAGTTTACTCCATCCCTCCCCCTCATTACTTAATTTATTATTTCATAGGGAACAAAGGGATTTTAAAAAAACCACCAATGAATCATTCGAGCTCTATCTGGGTAGCATAGAAGGTATAATAAGGACTGTCTCAGTGACTTCATAGATTAGGGGCTGTTGGCAGGCAGTGCTTGATCAACTGGGATACAAATCCCCATCCTGCTACCGTGTGCCCTCAGGCAAATTATTTACCCTTTCTGAGCCTCAGGTTCGTCATCTGTAAATGAGGGTAATAATAGTATCTACCTCAAAGGGCTGCGACGAGTCGATTTTGTTTATTTATTTATTTATTTTTATTTATTTTACTTAGTTATTACTATCATTAGTTGCTCTTCTTTTATTTTTTTATTGAAGTATAGTTGATTTACAGTGTTGTACCAATCTCTGCTGTACAGCAAAGTGACTCAGTTATACACATATAGATATTCTTTTTCTTATATGCTTTTCCATTATGGTTTACCATAGGAGACTGAATATAGTTCCCTGTGCTCTACAGTAGGACCTTGTTGTTTATCATCCTATATATAATAGCTTTCATCTACTAATCCCAAGCTCCCAGTCCTTCCCTCCCCCATCCCCCTCCCCCTCGGCAACCACAAGTCTGTTCTCTGTGTCTGTGAGTCTGTTTCTGTTTGGCAGATGGGTTCGTTTGTGTCATATTTTAGATTCCACATGTAAGTGATATCACATGGTATTTGTCTTTTTCTTTCTGACTTAACTTGGCTTCATATGACAACCTCTAGCTGCATCCACGTTGCTGCAGATGGCATTATTTTGTTCTTTTTTTATGGCTGAGTAGTGCTCCATTTTAACCTGTGTACAAATGATGGGGCATACTATTGTGGTACGTCTGTAAGATCCAGCAGATGTGCCCCTGAGTGGTTTCTTGAAGAGTCAGGCTTTCTCATAAAATTAGGGGTGAAAGTCAAGGTGATAAGCAACAGACCCGGCCCAGACAGAATTATTGCTGGCAAGCCCAGTCACACAAGAGCCGATTATTAACCCTGAAGAGAGCCATGCCATTATTTTGATCTTTGGTTGGAATTAAAAATTCACTAAGGATTTTCCTCATTACTATCTCCCCCAAGCAGTTAATTCTTCTTTTTATATCTAGTGAGGTTATTCTTGGCCTTGGAGCAACTTTAGTGTTTTATTAATTCATTTCACAAACATTTATCTGGTACTTACTATGTGTTGGCTAGGCATTAGTGCGATGAAGAAGATCCTTAGGAAATCCCAGTACAATGGGCTCTGTTCCCCATAGAGAGTTGCCCTCGTTGCCTACCCCTTGTAGTTGAAAGTATGAAGTCCTGTAAATACAGAGATAGCAAACAGTTCGGTAGCTTTGTCACAACACAGACCAGAAACAGGGACAGTTTATAAATCAGAGGAACGCCTTTCCTCATGGGTATAAGGCACAGGTGGAAAAACAATGAACTCAACCTGGGGGTGTTAATTAAGGCTGCACAGAGGAGGGAACACTTTATTTGGGTCTTGAAGGTAGAGTTCATCAGGAGAATCTGGAAGTGGAGTATGGGAGGAAGGAGGAGGACATTTCAGGCAGAAGGAATGGCATTTTCCAAATCCTATGCTTGGCAGACTATGTGACATATGTCTATAGAACTGCAAAAAATTTACTATAGCATCAGGAGAGAACAGGGAGATGGGGGGTATAGGGAAAGACAAGGGCCAAGTGGAGAAAGGCTTTGCATGCATCATCTTGAAAGAGCTCTCCACATTTACTGACTCCACTTCATTCATCCCCATTCTTTTTTTTTTTTTTTTTTTTTTTTTTTTTTTTTTTTGTGGTACGCGGGCCTCTCACTGCTGTGGCCTCTCGCGTTGCGGAGCACAGGCTCCGGACGCGCAGGCTCAGCGGCCATGGCTCACGGGCCCAGCCGCTCCGCGGCGTGTGGGATCTTCCCGGACCGGGGCACGAACCCGTGTCCCCTGCATCGGCAGGCGGACTCTCAACCACTGCGCCACCAGGGAAGCCCATCCGCATTTATTTTTGACTCATTGTGGCTCCTTCCACTTGCAGCCTTACTCTCTGAATCCAAATCTAATGGACAGAGACCTTTCTATATTTAGCTCACCTGACTTCTCAACAGAGTGTGAGATGTGATAAACAGTCTTCATCCTCAAAGTGTCATCTTCCTTGTATTGTAAGATATCACTGTCTCCTGGATTTTGCTGTTTCTCTGGACTTCTCATGGAAGTTTTCATTATAACCTCCTTTCTCTCTGCCTGACCTTTAATTGTCGTGGGTTTTCAGGATTTTGTCCTCTGACTTCTTTCTCTACTTTGCAAGTCTCTTTTGTTGATCTTATACACTGCCATGTCTTCAATTACCCTCTATCAATTGATTACATTCAAATTTATATCTCTGGCCCAGCTTTCTGTTACAAGATCCAGTATGTCAAATGGTCAACTGGATCTTGCTACTTGGATATTCTACAGGCATCATCAGTTCAACGTGTCTAATAGAATACATTATATTTCCCAACCCTTCCTTTAGCGTTCCCTATCTCAGAGACTTATATCATTTTCTCACCAGTTGCCTAGCCCAAAATCATCTTGGAGTCCTCCTTTTTCCCCCTTACCTTCTGCATCTTGTCAGTCACTAAGTTATTATTGGCTTTACCTTCTTAATCTCTTTGATGTTTTTAATCTTGGTGGAATTCATCTCCATTCCTCTACGTCTTTACTACCACTCTCTTGGTCTGCCATCATTTCTCATACGGATTACTACAACAGCCTCCAAACTGGTCTCCCTGCCTCCAGTCTTGCCCCCTTCCAACCCATTCTCCACACTGCTACTTGAGTAATCTTTAGAAAATGAAGATCTTATTACATCATTTCTCTGCTTAAAACTATTATCTACAGGATTAAATCTAAAAACTTACGAATGGCATATAGGACTCTTGGTGACCTGGCCCCTGCCTTGGTTGACATCACAGACCTGAGCAGAACAAATGCATATCTTTTTCCTTTTTTAACCTCTGGGCCTTACATATTGTTGTATATTGTATATTGTTCCTTCTGCCTAGAAGGCTCTTAGCAACGACCCCCTTGCAACCCCACTCAGCTGGCTAACTTTTCTTTCAATACTTAACTCAGAGAGACGTCCTTCCCCCTCCCTCTTCTCCTCCCCTGAAATTTGGGTTTGGGTGATCCTCTCTGTTTTCCTCTGTCTGGGCTACCTCAGTCATAGCACTTCTTACTCTGCTTTGCCATTATCTATTTACATCTGTGTCTGTCCCCAAGAGGGCGGTGCGGTGGAGAAACATGGACATATTTGAAACTATAATAATGATAAAAATAGCACTAATATAAAGTTAATGACCTGCCAACCCCTGTTAAAAGTGTTTGCTGTATGTTAATCCATGTAATCCTTACAACACTGGGAGATGAGCAACTATTACTGAAGTTGAATCAACAGTACTTGGTGATGGATTGAATGAGGGGCAGAGAAGAAGGAAGAGTCTCAGCTGACTACCAGGTTTCTGACCGGAGCAAGTAGGTGAAGGGTAGATGGACGCACCATCTCCTGAGATAAGGATTACAGGAAGTAGAGGAAGAGGAGGACTTTTGGTCAGGGTAGGGGAGAGAATCTTCTAGTGTAGGGACTGCCATTCCTTTGCCATTCTTTCATAACTGTTATTTCCAGAAGTTTCAGGAATAATGTGCGTAACATACCTTTTCTTCTGATTGACAGGCATTTGGAAACAACAGTGTCCATCTCGGGACAGCAGACTCACCTTCCAGTATTTCTTCATTAGCCTGCTGGAAGCAGGAGAGCTCTGTTCTTGGGACCCTGGCCTTTCTCTCACCTTATGCTCTGGTTTGCGGCTCCCGGAAGACAGCGAGGGCTCCGTGGCCTTGCATCCTTCAAGCTCCTGTGGTGTTTGTGCCTCCTGGCCCTTACGTCCCTCCCACAGCGGATATGGGCACCCCCCTACAAGATAGGGGTGGTGGGCCCTTGGACTTGTGATCCGTTGTTCTCAAAGGCCCTGCCCGAGGTTGCCGCTCGGTTAGCCATTGAGCGGATCAACAAGGACCCATCGTTTGACCTGGGTTACTCTTTTGAATACGTGATTCTCAACGAAGACTGCCAGGCTTCCAGGGCTCTATCCAGTTTCATTTCCCACCACCAGATGGCCTCAGGATTTATTGGCCCTGCCAACCCTGGCTACTGCGAGGCAGCCTCACTCCTGGGAAACAGCTGGGACAAAGGGATTTTCTCTTGGGCCTGTGTGAATTATGAATTAGACAATAAAAATAGCCACCCGACCTTTTCTCGGACACTCCCTTCTCCCATCCGGGTGCTGGTAACCGTCATGAAATATTTCCAGTGGGCTCACGCTGGAGTCATTTCCTCAGATGAAGACATTTGGGTGCATACAGCCCATCGAGTTGCAAGTGCTCTTCGGAGTCGCGGCCTACCTGTAGGGGTCGTCCTGACCACAGGACAAGACAGCCAAAGCATCCAGAAAGCTCTACAGCGGATTCGCCAGGCAGACAGAATTCTCAGTGAGTGCCTTCTCCTGGCTCAGCTTTAAATGTGGCTTCAGTGAAAGGATATGACAATGTCCAAAGTTTTCCTATCCTCACACCCTAGGATAGCGCATCACTCTCCAGTTCTTCATGCATTTGCTCCCTTTCAGTCACACTCGGGCCCCAAGACTCTCCTGCTTCAACAGAGCCTATCTCAGCACCTGGGTGGGGAAGATTAGCATCAAGAGCAGCTGTGGTCACACACCCTCCATGCCCTTAGGACCCCAGCAGTTTCAGATCAGCCAAGAAGCGGTGTTCTTATAGCTCTGTTTTTGTCTGGTCTAGTCACTGAAGGGAGATTTACCCTTGATTCTCTTCTGGGTACTTTCCCTCATAGGTGCTCAGTGCCCTTGTGTCATCACATCTCACTTAGAACCTGTCTTCTCTGGACTCAAAAATGCACACCCACCCCTTCTCACTTTCCACTCCCTGAAAGCAGGGCTTCTCTCTCTGCAGCACACAACAAGCCGATGTGGAGGGAGCTAGCCGATAATTAAAAGCATAATTAAAATGAGAAGCCTGCCTAAATTGTAACCTTTCCCCTCCCAAGAGAAGTTTTATGTTCAAAGATGATTCTTAAAAAAAAAACCACAAACAAACAAAGATGATTCTTGCAGAGACCATGGACCAAGTGTAAAGCAAAGGACTGACCCACTGACCCAGGGCGAGTTGGGTGCATTTTGGGAAAGGGGAGGGCTCTTCCTGGTCCTCTTAAATCAGATGGAAGTCTTTTACATATACATACTGCAAGCCTTTGTGACACTTGGTTTTGATTTTTTTTCTATTCGAATTTTTTAATCTCCACTTTACCTTTTTTCTGGAAAGTAGCAGTGATTTGTGGGGACACTGCTCATCCTCTCTTGCAGTCACTCCATCGCTTTAGGACAGATAGCTCAGAAACTACTTGTCAAACTGATTACTTCTAGGATTAGTCCTGGTCCCAGTCATTTCCTTAACACAGCAATGGACTTGTTAGAGAATGGTCCAGCTTAGGGCTGGCCTATACCCAGGAGCCCATTTTAAGTTTCAAGTGTCTCCAGTATTGGACCTTAATTATGATCATTATGGGAGGATGAGGGCAAGAATTTTTAGTTCCAGGAACTATAGTAGTCTGCTTCCAGCTCCAGTCTACAAGATCCTATAAATGTTAAGCAATCAGTGTGGCTCTGATTACTTCGTAATAGAGCTTGATTCTTTCAAAGCAGAGCACAGAATTATTTTTAAAGATATACAACCATTTCCAGGGAGGAATCATGCCAGAAACAGGCTAACATACTTAACATCATAACTTTATGTTACAAATCTTCATGAAGCCCAGTGTCTCCTGCAAGTTTACATTCCATGAGTGTTTCACATCCCACCCATTCCAAATAGTATACTCTTTGAAATGACATTTTGGCCTCTACCATGAAATGTTAAATAAATCCAGGCCCCGAAGCTCTTTGGGTTGTCAGACTGAGAGAAGTTAGGATTGAGTGCTTACCACCCACAATTCTTTTGAGGCAGGGAGGTAGCAAATGTCCATATTATCGCCGTACTATTAGAGACGCATTCCTCTAGGTCAATGGTTCTTACTCTGGCCGCACACTGGAAATACCTGGATATCTTTTCAAAATGATTGGGGCCAGAGTACCACCTCCAGACATTCTGATGGTCTGTGGTGAGGCCCCAGCAAAGGTATTTTAAAGAGCTTCCCAGGTGCTTGTAAAATGTAGCCAGAGTCAAGAACCACTGCTTCAAGTTCAAGAAAATGCAAATAAATGTTCCCTACTTGAAGTTACCAGACAAATTTTTGTCTTAATATGACTTTGTTTAATCAGATTGCTTTCTGTATAGCAGTGTGGATCAGCTCGCTAAGGGAATGAAAATTTTAAGATGGGCGTAAGGGGGTAGGAGGCTGGAAGCCTAGAGAGGGAGGTATGTGGTTATGCAGCAAAGAAAGACCCTGGGTAGGGAGAAAAGCAGCAGAAAGCGCAGTAGGGACTCAGAAAGGGAGATGAAAGGGAGTGAAGACAAAGCTCTGCTCTCCAAGATTTTGCCCCGGGTTTCTGACAAAACATAGGCAGACTCAGGTGAGGTGTGCTGGGAACTCAGTGTTATGAATCAGAACGTGGGTAGGTTGGGGCGGGTGCAGGGAAACTGAGCCGTTGGCTGAGCTGCGGCCTGAGTAGGACCTCGGGCACCTGAGTGTGCACTGTCCAAAAGCGTGCGTGGTACTCACACTTGGCACAGCTAGTTTTTGGTATCTGAGGGCACTCCAAGTGATGGGTGCGATATGACAGGAGGACTTGCAGAAGGGGAGTGAGTCTTAAAGTAAGGTAAGCTTGTTGTCCACTTGATCATCCATTGAGACTAGTGCCCCAGCCAATAGGAGCATGATTCAGAGTATGAATATAAATAGAGTATCAGGACTTTAGCCACGAGGCCTAGGGTTCAGGGCACATCTCCAGTCCAATCAGAGAATGGGAGATCTGGTGAGAAACTGAGCTAGAAGTTAATGAGTATGGATTGCGCCAACTGAGCAGTAAGGACGGTTACAATACACCATGTCCAGCATCTACTAGATCAAATCTCTAGCTGATCTTCTAGCCCCTTTCAACTGGTAGGGCTGAGCCTGTGAAAGTATTCCTAGCTGTTGACTATTGGGACTGAAAGAGCACTGAGGTTTTTGTGGTGACCTCAGCTGAGAAGGGCTGAGGAAGGCAGTGCCTGGCCTCTTCCTTACTTTGCTGGGTATGAGACTACTTCTTAACACTGTGGACCCCCAAGTAAACCTTCAGAGAAGGACCTTTTGTGATGTACAAAATATAGTGGAAAGGGATCCCTTTGGAGAGGACAGGCAATATTTGGAAGTAATGGAAATAGCTGGAAGACTGGTTTTGTTTGACCTACTCACTATAACAGTGACCAAAGCCCCATGTGGCAGTGGCAGTGGTGGCGGCAGTGAGAGATAGTGTTGGGGAGGGAGGGTAGAGCCGCTATGCCACTTCTCTTCCTCGTAAATTTATGTTTCCAATTATCACTGGCACATTACTGGAGTCAGAAGGAATGTCTTTCTCAGAAACTGGTCTAAATTTTGCTTACACAACAGCAGGACAATGATAAAATTTAATAGTAAAGATGATCATAACAATAATAATGGTTGTGGGCTCTTGGGAAGGGAAACAGCAGGGGTGTTACTAGAGGCTGCCGTTGAGACAATGAAAGCAACCATAATACCACTTTACATGTGAACAGCTCTCTACAGTTTACAAGGTATTTGCATATAGATAATGTCATTTAATCCTCAGGGTTATCCAGGAGCAAGGTATTTTCTTCCAAGTTTTACAACAGCTGTGAATCTCACATAACAAGTAGGTAGGTGTACGCATTATTAACACCAAAGAATGGGGTAAATGAAGTCCCAGAGAAGGGGGGATTCGGGATTCAGCCTCTCCCAGATTGTCAGCTCACTTCTTTTAAGCTTCAGAGGCAATTACCAATTAACTTTGTGTCTGACAAAGTCATATAGGAGAGATATTAATCAAGGACAAAGGCCTCAGCTTACAGGCAGGGCTGCTGTGTGTGGCTTTCCCTGCCCAAGGGAATCTAGCTGAGTGGGCTTGAGGGCCAAAATTCAGTTCACTCTCTGCTCCTTAAACCATGAGTCCTGTTGGAGATTTTTTTTTTTTTTTCTGTTGGAGATTTTGATCCAATGGCACAAAAGAGCATCACTCACCAGGCAGAGCACCTGAGGGACTGCAATTACCCAGAAGTTCTTTTGCTAATTCTCAACAAAGACTAGCAGGAGGCCCCGCTAAAAAGCTCTTTAGAGAACTTTTCAAATGGCTATTTCGAGCCCTCCTCCCTTCTCCTTACCTTTTTGCCTATCAATGCTTGGCTGATTGTGAAATCCTTTCAATGTGGGTTTACAAGGTTGTTGAGCCATTTGGGGATTTCTTTAAATCCTTCCAAATTGGGAATGCTTCATTACAGTATGATGTTCGGTAACTAGGACACAGTCAGAATGTCCTTCTCTCTTTTTTTTTTTTAAACATCTTTATTGGAGTATAATTGCTTTACAATGGAGTGTTAGTTTCTGCTTTATAACCAAGTGAATCAGTTATACATATACATATGTTCCCATATCTCTTCCCTCTTGTTCTTCCAAAGTCAGATACTTTATTACTACCTCATTGTCAGGGACCTGGCTGGCCTCTTCCATCTATTGAAGATTCTTGACATAAAAAAAAAAACCAATAATAATAATAGCAATGATAATAGCTAATATTTATTGAGAATTTGTTATATGCTAGTCATTTTGCAAGGGTTTTATATGGACCATCTCATTCAATTCTTGCAACCTCCCTATAAAGTAAGGCCAATTACTATTTAATGCACTTCACGAATGAGACTTTGGAGGCTGAGAGAGGTTAAATAACTTGCTTAATGTCACACAGCTAGTGAGTGGGAAAACTAGGATATGTATTCAGGTTGATCTAAAGCAGTGCCTCTCAAACCTAAGTGTGACCGGAATCCCCTGGGGGGGCTTGCGTCCCTCCTCCAGAGTTTCTGACTCAGGAGGGCTGGGATAGGGTACCAGAATCTGCATTTCTAACCAGTTCAAGGTGGTGCTGATGTTGCTGGTCCAGGGATCATACTTTGAGAATCACTGGTTTAATGAAAGACATGCTCTCCTGCCTCCTGTCCACTTGAGGGATGCCCCTAAAGCTTACTCACTTGACACCCTGTGTTCCATGGTGTATAATTTAGCCCTTCCATTTTTCTCTCTTAACTTTTGGGCCCACTGATGAAATTCTTTTAAGTGCCCCAAGGTAACAAGTATCGCCCCAGTTTTCCTACAGTAGTAAGAATAGTGATACTGTAATACTATGGCCAAGGGCCTTAGTGATGATAGGGAATTTGGTATACAGTTTGGTATAGATAAATGTAAGTAAATGTAAATGGTGAAAGGACAACTTGCTCTCTTGAATGGGTCCACTATCAGTAATGATATATTTACTGAAGACCCAGCCCAGGAGGAAATCTCTAAACATCTAGGCTTCCTGCGTTTAGGAGGCCTTACCTGCATAGCAATTTAGGAAAAGCTGAAGAAAACATACGTTGCAAAGTATGGAGAAATATTAAAAACATAAGCTGGGCAGCAATGTGAAGGCGATAAAAGTACTTGTAATAACAGTTTTACTGGGTAAGAAAAAACACGATCTGATGCAGACAGAATGGCCATTGAATGTAATATGTGTCTGACAGCATGCTGAGCTACTTGGACCAGTTTGACACTGGTGGCAGGTAAGTTAAGTGGTGGTCTCAGGACTTAAGGCCAAAAATGTGTGCAGTGTCCTCAGTCGATAGAAATAGCCACACATCGTGTACTACAGTGTTCTTAAAGCGTGGTTTGAGGGCCTCCTGCACTGAATCACACTTTGGGCGGTGGTTGGGAAACATGCAGATTCCAGAGCCTCCCTCCCTCTTTTTATGTATCCATTTTATAGAGTGCATGGGGGAGAACTGAGGGGAGGAAGGTGTGACTCTACTTGTTTCAGAGTGTGGCCAGATGGGGCTGAATCCTGGGGGAATGTGAGACCTGGGATAAATCACACTGTATGCCCCCCTCCTCCTCTGACCTGCTTACTCTCCCATCTCTCAACACTTGTTAACACAAAATGGGTTAAAATGAAGGTTAGTGGTAGGAAATGTCGCAAAAGGGTTAAAATGAAAATTAAGGACAATAGAATGGAGGGTTTCTGGGGATTGGGAGCAGTATTGTGGGCTCACAATATGAATATGACTCCTAAGAACTTCTTCAGCAATAGCTAGTGAAACCATCTTCATCTCACAAGGTGTGAGACTGGGCCCAGGTTCCTCCACCAAGCACTCCATAGCCAGTAATCTGGGAGAAATAAAATTTGCTTTTGGAGAAACATAGTTCCTCCACCTCGAGGAAGTATTGGATAGAGTATTTCAATATAGGAAGAGAGGTAGGAATTGAGTGACTTGGGAATTGGCTTCTCCTAGAGTTAGACATTTCCTGCTGCTAGCATTGAGGGTGAAAGGGAGGGTCCTGAGCAGCCTGCCATAGTGGGTACCACAGTATGAAGACATAGCTACTAGACAACTCAGTTGGGGCTCAGGTGGCTCAGAGAAAGCGCTAATATCATATCCTAGTGAGATGGGATCTCAGCAGGATGTATCTCCTGGTCCTTGTTTAGGCTATAGAGTGGCTTGACTGTTAACAGTCAGGATGGAAACTTACAAATTAATGTTACTCAGTGATCACCTGTTGACCCAGGTCTTGTCAAGGATTTACGGTTTCTGTCCACTAATCCTTTCCTGACAACTTACAGGTAAAATCCCATTTTAATGAATGTCATTTTGAGATAATAAAGCTATTTAGTAAAATAATCATGTAGAACAGATGCATCTACAAATCCCTATTGACAAAGCACTCAATCTATTAAATTAAGATGGTGCTGTTTGAATTCAGTATTTATGCTTTCTGTTTTAATCGTGTTCGATGGAAAAGTCTTACCTTGCAAAAAATAGAGTAGCTTGTGATCATTCCCTCGAAGCTTCCATTTCATCATCTGTAAAATAATGGGGGAGTAAGACAGGCTAGATGGTCTCAAAGGGTCTTTACAGTAATAAAAACTCTGACTCTGCCTAAAATGTCCTCTGTGTGGGCCAATGAAAGGAAAATTAACGGGAGGGTAAGGTCTTGAGCACAGTTAATGACACTAAACGTTAAACACAGGCATGTTATTATCTACCTGCCCAGCAAATATCCCTTCGAATTGTTCCTCCACGCTAGCAACCCAAAATGCCCATGTCTCGCATCTCAAGGAACCCACGAAAGATACCCAGATACAAAACTTCTCTTTCTGAAATTTTTTCAAACATTCATTGTTCACTGGGTATATAATATGTACCCGGATACAGAAATAAAATACAGTTTTTGACTTCAAGGAACTCATGGTTTCATAGTAGAGGCTGACATAAATAAATAAGGGCAATGAATCTTGTAACTGCCATGGCAGAAGTCAGTTCAGGGTACAGTGGGGCTCTAAACCAGTGTCACAAGTTGGTACCCTAGTAAAAAGAATGGCAGATGGAGATCTGTGTGCAGGAAGCTTATTGGGGGAATGCTTTCAAGGATAACACTTGTGAAGGAGAGGCAGCAGTAGGATTGGAAAAATTAAACTGTCGTGCAGTCACAACAAAGGTCCCAGCCAGTCCCTGTGGGAGCTCTGGAGCTGGGGTGGCCCTTCAGTGTTGTCCAGAATTAAGGAGTGTTGGCCTTTATGCCTCCATATTGACCAGTCATTGGGTACAGGCAGATACAGAGAAAGGGGTGCAATGTGATAATAATTGTTTAATAGCCAGTTTATCGGGGGAGGAGGGGAAAGCCCTGCTCTGTAGCATTTGCTAATTTCCATGGTGTTATAACACCCACCATGGCCAGTTTCAAGCTACCAACATGACATTAACTAGTTCATAATATCCCTGAAAATTTAACCATAGTCTTTTGTGAACCAGCACAAGCCAGCTCCCAACACACTACGGTGGTTCTCCTCAGCTGAGGGCAATTCCCTGAGAGGTATCAGCTATTATCTCCAAACATTCCCAGCAGCTAGGAGAATGAATGCTTCATTCCTGACGGTTGCATCTGACTGGCACACCGCAGCGCCCAATACACGTAGTATATGTTAAAATATTTGCTGTATTTCAACCAACACAAAGCACTTAGTTCTATTTAACATTTCCCATCCAGGGGAGTAATTTTAATATTCCTTTAAGTTAATTAAATGAATTTTATCTCTATTGGGTAACCTTGGTCTCATAATCTAATCTCTGTTTTTGTAGAAGTTCCCAATACTGACCCGCTTGCCAAGGATACTGTTGGAAGAACTGACCAGCTACCCGAAGAACCTGACTAAACTCAGTTTTTCCCCTCAATGGACATGTTACTGAATTAATTTGACCAAAGTGATTCATGTTTAATGGTGTAGCCAAACTTAGGGAGTTAGGGGCCTTCGGTTCTAGTTTCTCTTTCTAACTCCAATCATTGCCTTGTTGGACCTCTCTGTCACTCCATTTTCCCATCATACAATGTGTGATTATGAACAAGGGCTCAAGAACTAGCTCCAAAGATATCCCTAGAGTATTCAAAGGAAGGTTTGCGCATCAGAATACGTGTAGAACCTCTCAGGGTAATTATATGGAAGGAGCTAATGGTCATTTGAAAACTCAAGTTATGGTGTGTGTGTTTGGTATCTAAATCCACTTCATAACTTACGAGGTACACCTTAAAAAATAAAGGGTACCATCTCTGGCTCAAAGGGGAAATTTTCTGAGGGTATCTAACAAGTGCAAAGAAGGTTTTCGAAAATAGATGAGGCAATACGTAAATACCAAAGACCAGTCATTGAACGTAGTTTAAGCATACTCAGTTCCTGAGATTAAAGGTTCCATGTAAGCATGTATAATTAATAGTTACCAAAGGCAGTAGGGTCTTTGCCTTTCTTCAAGGAGCTCAGAATACTTGCCAGGCATTATCTAATTAAACTACTCAATGTACCTGTGAAATGCATTGGCATCTACATTTTAAAGATGTGGGCAGTGAAGCACAAGTGGGCTTAAACTAAACTCATTTAGCATGCCAAGGGCGAAATTGGATACAAGACTTTCAGTCTCATGGTCTAGCTGCCACTCTTCAACCGTGGCCTCCACTAATCCACTCTATTCTAGCATAGCCTTGCCAAACAACATAGTTTCATAAGTCTAGGAAGAATTAAAGTGAGTGCAAAGTAATTCCAATGATAGGGAAGTTGGATTTTTTAAAATTGAACATATCACCCGTAATATTAGTAGCATTTATAGCAGAGTGTGAGTTAGTACCATTCATTGTCTATAATGGCCTTGGTAAGGGTGGGAACAGTTGGTCAACATCTGTTAGAATGTATGTCTGTAGGAAGTAGGCAATAAAAAGCAACAGTGGCTATGGGAATATCACCCATCTTCTCCCTCTAGCCTTCTTATTCTTAGGTATAATAATAGCTACCACTTATTGAGCGCTGTGTGCTAAGCCCATTGTATGTATTCCCCCTTCAGTCATCACTACCACCCCACGAAGTACATATTTACTATCTCCATTTTATGAATGAGGCAGAGAGAGGTTAAGTAATTTACCTAAGGGTATACAGCTAGTAACTGGTGATGTTAGGAATATAAACCTAGGTTTTCCAACTCCAAAGCCTCTTCATTATGCTACCTCCCACTTGCTATATTTGTTTATTTCAGTCTAGTACCAGTCTCTGCAGCCTGTAGACGTGTCTGATTTTTCCCTATTGCCTAATTAGAGTCCCTGAAATACCTCAGCCTCAACTCAGGGTTTCAACATCTTGTTCATCTAAAGACATAAGATAGATATCATTTACAAATTGGTTATAATACAATTATTTGTTTCTCCCAGTCTGTAGTTTTTGGCACTATATTTTACTAACGTATTGCCACCATAACCTCCCTGCTTTGTCGGTTTCAGTAATCATCATGTGTATGCATTCGACCTTGATTGGGGGAGAGACTCAGACGCATCTCTTGGAATGGGCTCACGATCTGAAAATGACTGATGGAACCTATGTCTTCGTTCCCTATGACGCCCTGCTCTACAGTTTACCTTATAAGCATACCTCCTACCAGGTTCTAAGGAACAATCCAAAACTCCGGGAAGCCTATGATGCTGTGTTGACCATTACAGTGGAGTCCCAAGAAAAGACCTTCTATCAAGCCTTTATGGAGGCAGCAGCTAGAGGTGAAATTCCTGAGAAGCTGGAGTCAGATCAAGTAAGTGCAGATTCACAAGTTAATCATGAACAGAAAACCTCAAAAATCAGGAAGGTAAATATTTTTCCTATCAAGTGCCTCTATTCCATAGGAAACTCAGTCAACAGCAGGCAACCACACACAAATTAAAAACACCTTTTGTTTGCAGAAAACATTTATAAAACAAAGATACATTATTGGAGGTTTTGTTTTTAAATCTTCAAGCAACCTGCAATGATAACATATACAGCCATGAAGAAGAAATAAAATGTGTTTCAGAACAGGGAAACAAAACTTTAATATATACTAGTGCCGTTCAAGGGGCCTAGTAAAAAGAAATCTTGTTTCTCACCCGAGTTTGGAACCAATTCAACAATAGGAGAGCTGGTATGTAGGAAGATATTACCATTATTATTGACAAAGCTGGTGCTGGAGAATGCGGCTTCTGTCTACATGCATTTGAGTTTCCCAGTATTGAATCTAGGGGTTGATCAGACTTCTCCATCTAGTTACCAGCATTGCTGGACCCCTATATTTCTGCCCCGTGAGGACATGCCTTTTGTAAAACGTCCAGCCTGAAAGAGCATAGTGGAGCTTACTCCCAAGAGAAAGAAGTTAGGAAGGCTTGGGCTACACATGTTCAGTTCTCCTTCCAAACTAACCAGTCAGATTAAGTCACTCCTTTGTGGGAAGGAATGAGTAAGGGGTTGAAGAGGTCAGGTGTTTTTTGTTAGTAGAGCTATCTCTATATGAAAGGAATCATTTGGAATGGGGAAGAATTCCTCCCTAATAATATACGAGAAATAATATTTATGTATGTATAGATGAATATATGTATAAACGTATTTCAGATCAAATCACAGCCATTTGAGGGCTAGTGGAAGGAAAAGCAGTGGGGACAGGATGAAAGCAAGGAAATGAATGGACAAGAGTGAAATGGACCCCAAAATGGACAAAAGACAAAAACAAAGAGGGAAAAATACAAAAGAGACAAGGAATATGAGAGGAAGAGGGGAAGGCCAAAGATAGTTAGATTAGAAAAAATACAGAAGGGGTTTTTATAGGTTAGAGGCCAGATGTAGAAGGCAGTCATTTTCAGAATGGCCCATCAATAAGTTTAAAAATTCTAGCATTTGCTAACATATTGTATTAGTTATAATGCTCTGTTATAACTAATACATTAGTTATAATGTATTAGTTATAATGCTCTGGCTGTAACTAAGAGGCAGCTCAACACAAAATGGCCCAAGTAGTTGTTTTTTGTTCAAAACTGGAAGATATGGGGGCTTTAGGGTCAGTTAATTCAGCCTCTCATTGATGTTATCAGTGAATCAGGTTCTTTTCATCTTTCCAGTTTATAATGATAGCATGCTAAATTGCCCTCATGATCTGGGTCTTCTCCTGGTCCCAAGATGACTGCTACAGTTCCAGACATCATGTCCAAGTGCAACTGTCTACAGACAAAAATGGGGAATGTCCCTCTCTTGTGTCTCTTTTTAAGAGTGACGAAATCTTGCCCAAATGCTCGTCAAGCAGACTTCTCCCCACACTTTCCTGGTCACAATTGTGTCCCATACCCATACCCAAACTAATAATTTAGAAAGAGGAATGAGATCATCGTGACTGACTCTATGGCTGCTGGAAAAGTGTGCAAAAAATTGAAATTCCATTAGCAAGGAAGAAGGCTATCAGGTAGGCTGGTGGTTGTACCCAACTCTCACATTCTCCATGATCTTCTCCTTTTTGTATACTATTTATTCCTTTATCCTGTGCCCTGCCTCTCTATCTGAATAAATGATTCAGATGAAACTTAGGTTTTCTTATCTCTTTCTGTCCTGAGTATTGATAACAAAGATTTTGCAGATTCTTGTTCTAATAAAAAAAAGTGACCAGCAGAGGTATTAACAGTGTTGGATTTAAACTTTATTGCCACAGATATGTTTGTAATAAATCTTTCTTTTAGGAGACACACACATGTTTAATTGAAAACAATTCATTGATTTGGTCAAGAAAGGCAAGAATCCCTCAAACTGCTAAGAATGATTGCTCAAACCAGTTGTTTGGTGTATTTATAAGCAAGCAATCATATGGTGAATTTTTGTACTTTTTATCCAATGATAGCGCATCACATAGATACAGGACTAGGTCATCTTTTTACTTTAATCACAGGATTGAGGGAAATAGAAAGGTGTGTGTGTGTGTGTGTGTGTGTGTGTGTGTGTGTGTGTGTGTGTATCATATGTATGAGCAGATATTTTGATAAAAAAAATTCAGACCTTCTACTCTTAATGTTTGATCCAATCTCTTCGAGCTTGTGGAAAACATAAGGTAATTAAGGTAAAAAAAGACGCCATTAGTGTGGTTGCTAGGCAGCTTGTACGCTACTTTAGACAAAAAAATAGAGAAAGTGAAAACAAAGACTGTAAAGCTTATTTAAAAAAAAAGCTTTTTTGGATACATTTCCACCCCCACTTTGCACGTGCCTTGGCTTTACTTTCATAACCAAAGAATGATAAAAGAGTGAGACAATTATTTTCACATCTCTGATAAACAAAACCCCCTTTTTTCCTAAATTACCTTGCTAAAAGGTATTTTTGAAGGGAGCTAGTATAGCAGAAAGAACATATGATAAGGAGTTAGACAAACTCGGGTTTAAATCTCAGCTCTCACTCTTACTAGCTGCGTGTCCTTGGGCAAGTTACTTAGATTTTTGAGTCTCAATTTTACCATCTGTAAAGTGGGTTAGTGATCTACAGCTTCTAGGATTATTGTGAAGATTAAACAAAGTAATACGTGTGAAGTGACTAGCAGAGTGCCTGGCTTATAGCTACTTCCTTTCCACCTTTTCTTTCTGGGGCCAGGATGACCTTATTGGTTGATGGTGACCTAGCATCTAAGTTACAGTCTGACCTCAACTTCCTGCTCTCTTGAAGTTTTATGATTACTGGCACAGAATTGCTCAATAGTTCCAGCTTTCAAAATTATCTCACTTTCAGAATTCCAAATGGTATTTTCTCAGATCAAATTATGTAGCTCAATGTTTGCTTATCCCTTGGCTCCTGTTGTTTTTTCCTATTCAGTCAACAGATCAACAACTATGTATTAAGCACCTGCCATGTGCCATGTACTATGCTGAACTTCAGATAGAACAGTAAACAAGACAGGATTTTTGTCAGTAGTGTGTTGGAGCCAGTTCATAAAAGCTAATTGTGTGCCTCTTTGCCAAACACTGTGTTCAGTGGCATCATGTTGGTAGCTTGAATCAGGCATTGAGAGCATTAACACCACAGAAATTGGTAAATGCTACAAATAAGAGTTTTTTTCCCTTTTCATAGAGCTGTTGCCAACATTTACTAGCATATCACTTGTTCCTGCTCTTATGGGGCTTAAATTCTAATGAAAGAGAGATTGTAAATGAGTAAACAAATGTATGAGAAAGATGGCTATATTTCTCCCTTGCCCAATAACTTCCAGTGGAATTGAAATTTCTATATATAGGCTATATTGCTTATAGAAGTGGTTTGCATCCTCTTTTAGTTTATACACTTGCCCATTCAAAAATTATAAAAAACAAAAAACTAGGGCTTCCCTGGTGGCGCAGTGGTTGAGAGTCCGCCTGCCGATGCAGGGGACACGGGTTCGTGCCCTGGTCCGGGAAGATCCCACGTGCCGCGGAGCGGCTGGGCCCGTGAGCCATGGCCGCTGAGCCTGCGCATCCAGAGCCTGTGCTCCGCAACAGGAGAGGCCACAACAGTGAGAGGCCCGCATACCGCAAAAAAACCCCCCAAAAAACAAAAACATAAAAACAATTTTATACACAGTAAAATCTGTTAAATCCCTTATCAATTTCATTTGTTTTTCCTGAGGCTCTCTGTCCTCCTATTCCAATCTAAACTTGTTGTTCCCTAAGGCTGCTGTACAGCTGTTACGGTAGGATCTCTCTTTTCATCACCCTGGAAATTCGCTTTCTCTTTCTTCTGTGCCGGATTCACTATTCATGACTCTCATGACTCCCATTTTCTTGTTTACTCTCTCATTTTCGTTGAGCGCATCCTTTAGTAGCTTCTGAAAAAGGTATACAGGAGGTAAACTTTTGAAATTTTGCACTGAGAGTCTTTATTCTAGCTTCATTATTGATTGATAGTTTGATTAAATATATAAATCTAGGTTAAAAATTATTTTCTATTAGCACTTTGAAGACATGGCACATTGTCTTCTTATTTCCACCGTAGGTATTGAGAACTCCAATGTCATTCTTATTCCTGATCCTTTGAAGCAACCTGTTTTCACTCCTCCTTATCTCCCTTGGAAACTTTTAAGGGTAACTCCTTATTCCTGAAGTAATGAAATTTCATGATTATGTTTGGGTCTTTGACATGTATTATGCTGTGTATTTGGTGGGACCTTTCAATCTAGAAGCTCATTCTGCCTAGAAAATTTTCTTATGTTATTTTTTTTTTGATAATTTCCTCAACAACATTGTCTTTGCTCTTTCTGAAAATATTATTAGTTGGATAGAAGATTGCCTGGGTTGATTTTTTAATTGTATTATTAGTTCTCTTGTATCACCCATATCTTTGTTTTAAGCTTTTCTTCCTTGAAGAATTCCTCAAGTTTGTGTTCTGACTCTTTTACTGATTAAAAAAATTTTGTTGCTATCATATTTTTAAGTTCCAATAATTGATTCTAGTTGTTTGATGATTCTATTTTTATAGCATCCTGTTTTTGAATATGGTATTTTCTCATATTTCTCTGAAGATATTCATTATAATTTCTTTGAAGTTTTCTTCTGCTCTTTGTGTTTCCCTCAGTTCCTAATTTTTCATGCTTCTTTGTTTTGCTCTTTCTATTTAATCTTGGAAGCTTTCCCTAAATGTCTGATGATCCTGGCTATCTGTATGTTTTTAAGAGTGAAGCTTTAAAAGGAGAATTTGAAGTGCATGTACATGGTGGTTATGTTGACCTGTAGGCTTTAGTATAGGGCAATTGGCTTGCCAGCTGTTTTTTTTTTCCCCCCAATACCTGTAGATCTTGCCTCTTGAGCCAGTCACTTTCTTCAGAGAAGAATGTTTCAACCTCCTTCCTGGGAGTTGTAATCCTGGTTGTCACTATTCTAGGAGCCATGTTGGGGGAGATTCTCATCATTAAGTATGAAGACTTTAACTTCATCGCTCTTTTTTTATGGCCCACCTCACTCTCACTGTCATTTGGGTCAAGTGTCCCAGCTCTAGAGCTGCTCTGAATCAGTTTAACCTGTTTCCTGCAGAGATCTGGTTCTCCTTAGTACAAGTGGGATGGCAGAAGTCTAACTGCTCCTTACACAGACATCCAAAGCCATCCCTCTTTCGTGCTCTGCCTAACCTCCACTTCTGTACATAGTGCCTCTAATTCCTAAGTCTTTCCAGGATTCACAGGGAGCAAATCTGCTTGCTGCTTACCAATATTCCCCTCTTCAGATACTTAGATTTAATCACCCTCCACTCTGCTAAATCAGTTACCACTCCTGTAGCAGCCTTCTATCTTCATATTCTGTGGTCAAGATTATACTTGTCTTCTAGTGCCATTAAATATGGTGGTTTATTGTTTCTGTTTCTTGTTCTCCTTGTTGTTTGGGAGTGATGTTTGAGAGGAGGAAGAGAGTGAAGGAAAAAAGTCTTGATTTTGCTATCATTAATCGGGAAGTCATGAAAGGAAAAAAAGAAGTTACAAAAGGTATATATGATATTCTTTTATTGGTGGGTTTAATGACAGTCCATGAATTAACTTAGCATTTATTTATTAAGCTCAGATATAACATGGTAGTTAAGAGCATGGGCTCTGAAGGCAGACTGCTGTAAACTTACTTAAGCTCTCTGTATCTTCTTTTCATTATTTTTAGATTGGGAATAATAATAGTACCTACCTCATAGAGTTGTTGTGAGGATTAAATAAGTTAATACACATAAAGAGCTTGCCTGGCACCTAATGATTCCTCAATAAATGTTTTTCATTATTATTGTTAATGTTGTTATTTTTATTATTATGATGGCCTTGGCACTCTGCTGGTGATATAATGGAAAACAAAATAGAAGCAAGATCTTTCCTCCAGTGAAGGGGAACAGTTTTACCATTTCAGGGTGCTAAGGACACTGGGTCCAAAACTGGCACTCTGTTACATATTTGTGACAAATTCACGACTGAGACAAGGGTCTTGAACACTAACTTCCATGATGATATTACCAGAGCCCTGTGTTCCTCTTCTTAAATGCAAACAATAGCAGCTATCATGTAGCCAGTGATTATTCTGCACCAGGTAGTTTACGTAAATGATTCCATTGAATCTTCAGACTAAGCCTACAAATTAGGTATTATCAACCCCATTTTATGGATGATGAAACTGAGGCTCAAGGTAACTTGTCCAAGGTCATACAGCTGGCAAGTGGCAGAGCTGGGATTCCAACCTAAGTCTACTACCTGAAGTAATACAACCTGACCATTTAACCACACATTAGCCTTTAAAAAAAATTACATCATGTCCCATGTCTAGTGCTTTACTCAATGTAACATTGCTAAGTGACTAATACTTTGATTTGAATGGGTATTTGATTTGAATGGATTGTTTTCCTCTGATATAGGAGGTGACAGGGCTTTATGAGCACCTGTGAAAAGAGAAAAATAGATCAGAATGGAGAGATTGTGGGGGTGGGACATCAGTGAAAAATTTCCTAATTTGGTCTCAGCATGATTGGGCAAGGATTATCACTTTGTACCTTTATATGTTGGCACAAAAAGACTTCTGAAATAAGATTTTAGTTCCTGCATTCTTCTCTTTCATTGTATTCCCAATGCTTGTTTTCAATGAAATTCTATTGGCTACAAATGCATATTGCTAGAACACACATTTTGGATATTTTTTTCCAAATGTGGCCTTATTTGGCTAAGCAAAAGAAATCCTCTGGATTTCTCAGCCAGCCTGGGGGACCTTAAGCTCCTACACCTATTGTTTTCCATTACCATAAATATGGGTGCTTGGCAGGGGGATGCTAGGCCGAAGGCGATGTGGTTAGGACTGGAACATTCCAGGATGGGGCCCACTAGACAGGTTGTCAGAAAAGCTTGCCTGCAGCTCACAGTGGCTACAATTGTCTTTGTACTGCATTCTATGTAAAATAAGAGTGTTATCTTCATGAGTATCATCATATCAAACAGATTAGGCTATTAGACATTTTTTGGCTAAGTCCAAGGGTTGAGATCATGCATTATTGGAGGTACCACCTTTAATAACAAGAATTCAATTACCCCTTGGCTTCTTGGTCTCTGTAGGCACCTGGCTTTTTGTTCAAAGGTGATGTTGCCATTTTGTCCTTCAAGTGGTGTTTTCCAAGCCAGGTGTTTTAATGTACACTTCCAAGGACAAAGTTCTTTGGAAATCCGTTTTGTGTCCTTTAAGCACAGTAAATCTGAACTGATGATAGTCAACCTGATGACACCATGAACCATTAAACTGAACAAATTCAAATATCACTGCTCCTGACCCAGACCTTGTTCTCTTGGATACAAGCTCCAAAAATGCCTAGGGTAGAGCTAGCTAAAGTCACTGAATAATAATGAAAGATAAGTTTCAATTATCATTCATTTATTCACAATTCATTCGTTCATTCAGGCTCAGGTCTATACAGCACCCCAAACCAATAGACTGAGTCATCAGTGGTTTCACCATTCTGGCCTGTGATATAACAAGGCCATCTGCCCGACAGAAGGTCTTGCCAATCCTGTCTTGCTTCTTTAGAACCTAGTCAGAAACCAAGACAGAGGGTTGTAAAGAGGGTCCTTACTTTCCTTGTCCAATCCTCTATCTCTTTTTCTCATTATTTGCAGCAGTTGCAACTATAGAGCTTTTGTTACCAACGCTAACAGAGTATGCCTTTGGCTTATGGGAAGGGGCAATTACCATTGCTGAAAGGCACAGCAGGTAACATGGCAACACAAACCAGCTAGAACACAAATCTAAGGCCTCACAGCAAGAGTGGGGCATAGTGACAGCCCCTCTTTTGCAACCAAGTGCTGTTGCTACAGCTATGTTCTTTCCTAGCTTCAAGTCCCCCTACCATACTTCTGTGGCTCTGTGCGCGTGCGTGCACGCATGTGTGTGTACACGTGCATGTGTGTGTATGTGTGTGGTATGTGGTGGAGGCTGGAGAATCCTGAAGAACAAGCTTCAGGTTTCATTCATCTTGGGGAGTTGCTGTCAGTCAGCTCTAGCAGGGGTCAATCCGAGAGCACCAAGGGCAGCATAGGCTGGCCAGCTGAAAACTCTGTGCGATGGGTCAGCTCAGAGGTGACGATGATGTTTTTAAGCGTTTTAATCTTTGCTTTTCGTTGTAGGTTAGATGCAGTCCCTTTCCCAGAAGGCTCTGTGCCTTTCAAAACAGAATACTGGCATTCTCCCTGCTCTCAGGGTCTTGCTGCCCTGTGGTTTTTTACTCATTTGTTTTACTAGTATTGATTTTATACTCTACCTTCCAGCCTTCACTTATCGTCATAACCTACCAAAGCCCCAGTAAACAGGCAGACTCTTGCAGCAATCCTAAATACAATTAAATGGATCATCTGAGAACGTCAGGAAGGGGAGTTAGTAAAAATCCCTGAAGGGACCTCAGTGTGTGCTAGGCAACTAAGTGTGGATGCACATGTCATCCATTCACCATGCCTATATCTATAGTGTGTGTTAAAGCAGGGTGGTGAAGGGAGATCATTGGAATAGAACTCAGGAGACTGAGATGTTGATTTCTGCTCTGCTATTAGATGCTCTGTTACTGGGGCAAGGTCTTTGGCCTGAACAACTGGAAGAATGGAGTAGCTTTTAACAAAAATGGGAAGAACTCATAAATGGAGCACGAAGATTTGGGGTAAAGATCAGGAGTTTGATTCTGGGTACACTGAAACTTAATATTTAAGTAGAGATACCAAGTAAGCAGTTGACTATATGACTGGAATTTAGGAAACAGGTCATAACTGGAAGTGTAAACCTGACATTTATGGCATAGAGTGGTATTTAAAGCCATGAGAGCAGATGAGATCACCAAGGGAGTGAGTGTAGATAGAGAGGAGGACCAAGGACTGAGCTGTGCGCCACGCCAATGTTAAAAGATCAGAGAAATTAAGAAGAAACTATAAACAAACCAAACAAAAAAGTCTGCAAGCTAAATTTGCTCCCTGGACTAGATCAAGATTTGGGAAGTTTCACAGGAGTTTAGAACTAGAAGAGACCACAGAGAACATCTATTTCAACCAAGAATGCTAAAATAAACTAAGAACCAAGAGACTTGGGTTCTAGTCCTGATTTTATGCCTAGGTGAGTGACCATGACCACTGCAGGACATCTGATCCTGTCCCAAATAGCCATAAGACATTTGGTCCACACCAAAAAGTCCTTGATATCTGGTCTTGACCAAAACTTCCATCAACATTTGGTCCATAAGACGTTTGGTCCATGCCAAAAGGTCCTTGATATTTGGTCCTCTCCAAAACCATTTGGCATGGACCAAATATGCTCATGGACATTTTGGGTAGGACCAAATTTCCAGGACGTTTTGGTGTGGACCAAATGTCTTATGGACATTTTGGATAGGACTAAATATGACCAAATCTCAAGGACATTTTGGCATGGACCAAAATCTTATGACTATTTTGGACAGGACTAAGTGTTTGCTAATCGACCTTGACAAATCACTTAACTTCTTTGGGTCTCTCTTTCATATCTAGGAAGTAAGATCGCTAGACCAGATGACTCCCAAGGTTTAGACATTCATGATTCTATATCCTCATTTTAGAGAGGAAGAAACTGAAGTCCAGAGAGAGGGAATAAGTAACTCGCCCAACATACTGGCATTAGGAAAAGACCTCAGGCCAGTGTGTCTTCTTCTATACTGTTGGTCTTGAACCCTGTATGAATATTAGAATCCCTGGGGAGCTTTTCATAATACTGATTACTGGGTTCCTAACCTAAAGTGTCTCATTTTGTTGGCTGGGTTGTGTTTGGCGTTAGTATTTTTGACATTCCTCAGGTAATGTGCAGCCAGGGTTGAAAACCCTCTGCTCTACATTTACAAGGCATGGCAGTGTCTTGCTAGCTGCTACACCACTCTGCATCTTGACTTGTATTTCTAACACAAAAATGATTCACTCAATTTTAAACCCTTTTATTCAGATGCAGATTGTTACAGGAGGATAGCTTTCTAGACCTTATGAAACCAAAGTAGCAAGTATCAGCTTTCCCTGAAGCCCAGTAAAATGGCATCACCATAGCTTTCTTGAACTCCATCCTAGAAGTGAAATGTGAAAAGCCACGAAGCCATGGCCAGTGTGGGAGGAAGCATGGAGGGATCATTTGCTCTTCCTCCCCACCTTTTTGGAAAAAGAATACAAGGTTTGTTCCAAAAATAAACTTACCAGGTTAATGAGCAGGGTATCAGACACAGGACACAAATGCTGTTGCTTTTACCATATTTATATGAGAGGAAGAGTCATGCTGTCCATTGTAGCAGCCTTGTTGCTTTACAGTGGCTTCTCACCAAAGCTTTGCCACTTTGCACAGCAATAGGATATGGGATTTCTTGATTAAAACCTGCTCTCTCTATACACAACATTTGGCTCTGTATTTGTGGGTGTGTGTGTCAGTGTGCATGTCTGCATGTGTATAAGTTGGGGTATATGTTTAAAACTGTATTCTAGTGTTCACTTTCTCTGGGGAGCACGTGTCTAGGAGAATAGCCTTTTTTTTTTGCGGTACGCCGGCCTCTCACTGTTGTGGCCTCTCCCGTTGCGGAGCACAGGCTCCGGACGCACAGGCTCAGCGGCCACGGCTCACGGACCCAGCCGCTCCGCGGCATGTGGGTTCTTCCCGGACCGGGGCACGAACCCGTGTCCCCTGCATCGGCAGGCAGACTCTCAACCACTGCGCCCCCAGTGAAGCCCGAGAATAGCCATTTTGAACTAAGTCGGGACACAGACCTGGACTGTAGAGACACATTATTTATAGTCTTACCACATACACCTACCACTCTAGTAGTGCCAACCAAACAATTTTACTGGGTTTCCCTGGTGGCGCAGTGGTTGAGAGTCCGCCTGGCGATGCAGGGGGCACATGTTCGTGTCCCGGTCCGGGAAGATCCCACATGCCGCGGAGCGGCTGGGCCCGTGAGCCATGGACGCTGAGCCTGTGCATCCGGAGCCTGTTGCTCCGCAACGGGAGAGGCCACCACAGTGAGAGGCCTGCGTACGGCGCAAAAAAAAAAAAAAAAAAAAAAAAAAAAGATTTTACCGTGCGTAATGCGCTAGTATTTAACCTGGTCAATTTCCTTTGCATGCCTCTTGTCTAAAAAAAGATTTTACCGTGCATAATGCACTAGTAATTAACCTGGTCAATTTCCTTTGCGTGCCTCTTGTCTATTTCATACTTCTTTTTTAATGCCCTTTATAACTCTAAATCACTATCTTAGCTTAGGAGCATAAAAATATATTGTGTATGACTTGGTTTGCTCATAAAATTGTCATATTTGATATATTTAAAGATGTGAAGGCCTGGGGGAGAAAAACAGAAAAAATTCAGGGGAGAAACCAAGCAAGTCCTGAGAAACAATTGTTTTTTTTTTTTTTCCTCTGGGTCTTCATAGCTCACCTCCACTCAGACGTGCAGCCCTTAATAATGAACACAGGCTTGGAATACACTCTGAGATTGCTCTAGGGTGACTAGGGCTCAAGATAATTGTAATTTTTAAAACTAGGTTTCACCGTTGTTTGGAACCATCTACAATTCAATTTACTTTATTGCACAAGCCATGAATAATGCTATGAAAGAAAATGGACGGGCTAGCGCTGCCAGCCTGGTTCAGCATTCCAGAAACATGCAGTTCTATGGATTCAACCAGTTGATAAGGACAGATTCAAATGGAAATGGAATTTCAGAATATGTAATCCTGGACACCAACTGGAAAGAATGGGAACTTCACAGTACTTACACTGTGGACATGGAAACAGAGCTCCTACGATTCAGAGAGACCCCAATTCACTTCCCTGGTGGCAGGCCCCCTCAAGCAGATGCAAAATGCTGGTTTGCAGAAGGGAAGATCTGCCAAGGAGGTAAGGAATGGAAAATCAATGGTAGTCAATTTGGCTCAGCTTGGGTTACAGGGAACCTCTTTAGGAGGAGGCATATTTTAATATTGGGACACTCATAGAATCAGTCATTTGCATTTAGGTGACATAAACATCTTGGCACTCTACATAGTTAATTTTAAGTAATAAGGACAATGATAGGTACTTTGCAGCCTTAAATAACCATCCACAATTTAAAAGCCCCCCCTACCTGTTTTTAAAAGGATCCCACTCCCAAAGAGGTTTTTCTAATAAGAGGAAGGCATGATGCCTTTTCTTGGTCTTTCGTAGGCTGTGATCTGTGACTGTTCCCCCTGCTAGAAAATTCACCTGTCCTTCCCTTGATGTATCCAAATCCTTTCAATCAGGTTCCACCACAGAAATACCATTTTCCACCCTCTCCTCTCTGAACTCCCGTTGAACTAAAAGTCTGTACCTCACAGCTTAGCACAAAATTGCTTTTCAGTTGTTTCTTGTGTATTGATTGTGTCTCTTCCTCCCAAATGGACTGCTCCTTGAGGGCAGGGACCAGAGCTAATAATTCTTATACCCTCCAACCACCCAACACAGTTGGCATCCCATGAATACTTGCATTTGATTGACTGATGGAACTCCTCTAGTTTGTGGAAGAGGGGAAACTCCATCCAATCTCTGAGAGCCAGAGGGGAAATTTGGAAGGATCTATACTATTCCTATGCAAGTGTACCCCACACCCTTCTAAAACCAAATGCATCTATTTGAAATAGACTTCAACTTCTATTTTGTTTTAGCATGACATACCCAGCTATCTCTTTACTTGCCTCATCATATATTTCCCTCTGAAATCTTAGTAATCTATCCAAATACTTAGATTTTACAGAGGACAATTTACATCCTAGTGAAAACACTAATTATCCAAAACAGACTTACCCTTGAAGGACAAGTGTTACGTTTTTCGTCTATAACTCACGAGGTCTATGGGCTCAGGTGAATTAAAAAGGTCTTTTATTTTATGAAGCCAACATAATACCCTTTGCAGGTGAGATAATATATTTATTCTCAAGAACTCTATTGCTGTCCAACTTAAAGTACTCAAAGTTTTCCATTCGTGGACTTTTTTTTCTCCAAAGAAACACCCGGGTCAGCCTTAATTCATGTGATTTGTTATTGGCAGAGTGGTGAGTGGTTTTGCTTCAGAACAGTGAAATTGCTTTCTGTGTCCATAAAGTCAACAAGACAGACTGTGCTGGAGAAAAATAGAATTAAGTTAGGTAGGTGTAGCTTGATTTTAGAGTCACCAGAAAGCACGAGGAGTCACTCAGTGGTGCCCTTTATTTACAGCCTCTTTCTGATGCCATTCTCCCTCTTCCTCTCTGCAGGCATCGACCCTGCCTTTGCTGTGATGGTCTGCCTTGCCTTGCTTATAGCCCTGCTATCTATTAATGGATTTGCTTACTTTATAAGGTACATTTTTTCTTTTTGTATGTAAAAACACAAGCCCATTATAGCCTTGTTAATATTGATTTCTGGGAAGTCATGTTGCAGTACAATTGCCTCATTACATGACCCACTGATTTTCTTTTTTCTGTAGTGATTTACCATCCCCACCGGCCCATTTAGAGTGAAGTGTTTTCATGATGCCAAGAATAACTTCCTCAGCTGTGTTGTCAGTGTTGTCGCCTGTGAGTAGATCTGGCTGTCAACACTATTGTGAAATAAGGGAACTAATACTTTAGGGCCTGCCTACTCCCTAGCTGTGCTCCCTTTTCCACTGGCAGAGTCTCCTATAACCACTTCCTTCCTCAAATGGTATGGACTGGTAGGTATGGACTGGGATATTTTAACAAGTTCCAAGAATTAGGCAGACTTTGGCTAGAATCTAAGATTTAGGAATAATGGTATTAATTCACAGGACTGTAGTGGGGATTAAATAAGCTGAAGCGAGTATTGTACCTAGAACAATACCTGACTCACAGTAGGTGCTCAAGAAACAGTAAATCTCATCTGCTTCCCAAGCACGTGGGACTCTCCTGCTGATTGTTGGGAGCCCAGGATCCTCACTTTGACAGTAATCTCTTTTGCCCAGGGTATCATAGTCCAGATTTTTACTGTCCTCCTTCCTTGGACAAAAACTATCCTAGCTGATCGTCAACATCATCAAGTCCTTGTTTTTCTCCCTCAGATCATCTAATACATGACCAACTACTCTGATGCACTAATTCAAGATCAGGGATAAATGGCTGAAGATGGCTTAATATGACATCCCTTTCTTATAATCTTTGCATTTTAACAGTTGGATCCTCCCCACATTAGGATGATTTGGGAAAAATGAAAAATGAAATCAGCCATACCCCTCCCACTTTACCCTTTCCACCCTGCGAACCACACCTGTGTTATCTCTTTGGGGGTGGTCCTAACAACAATATGACAAGAACTTGGTAGGGAACGGAGTGAGCTATTTTGGAAAATTCCAAGAAGAAAAATGTCTAGAGTGTATTAAGTAGCTGTGTAAATTTTTTTTTTTTTTTTTTTTTTTTTTTTTTTTTGCGGTACGCGGGCCTCTCACCGTTGTGGCCTCTCCCGTTGTGGAGCACAGGCTCCGGACGCTCAGGCTCAGCGGCCATGGCTCACGGGCCCAGCCGCTCCGCGGCATGTGGGATCTTCCCGGACCGGGGCACGAACCCGTGTCCCCTGCATCGGCAGGCGGACTCTCAACCACTGCACCACCAGGGAAGCCCCAGTAGCTGTGTAAATTTGGACAAGACACTAAATCTCTCTTGGCCAGAATTTTCTCAGTTGTAAAATGAAGGAATTGGATTAGATGATCTTTAAGAGCCCTTCCAGCTCTGATGTTCTAATGAGTCTGCAAAATCCTGGATTGAAACTATAACAGGTGTTACTCTTAGTGTTAGAATATTAGCATCGCTATGAAAAACCACTATTATCCATCTCCCCAGTATTAGAAACTTGATAAAGCCACACAAAATAGTAGGTAGCTTATGCATTGTTAAAGCACACTTGATAAAGACAATAGTGTAGTTCAAAGGAAGTTTTTCTTTCAGTTTCTATGACTGTGACATATCTCTGCTCAGAACAGAAATTTAATGTCTTTAGCTGCTGCCAAAGAATAAAGTATTTAATTAACATCATGAGATACTTAGTGAAAATAAATGCCCTCCAATCAAAATCTTCCCCCTCTAGGGAGATTTGAAGAGTAATAGGCTCTGGTTCCCCAATGCCAAAAGATGCCATGGCAAGGTGGAAAATGGAATCACTTAGCTGTTTATTTGTCAGTCCCCCCCCCCCACTCTCCCCCAAATGACTGATCTCACTGGTCTTTCCCATGGAATGGACTGGTTTTTTGGGCTTAGAGTGAGCCTAACCTGCAATTCTCAGGACGGGAAGGAAAAAAAGAAAAAAAAGTCATGGGGGGGGGGGGGGTTTGTTTGGATCTTGTGGGCCGAAGGGCAAAGAAGACTGGAGAGGAAAATGATTGGAGAGGAAAATGAGTGAGACAATTGGTACTTCAAGTGGTCACAGAAAACTCAGAGATGGGAGAGAGGCACATCATTTCCCAGAGTCACTTGGGCCTTGGTTCTTCAGTTAACAAAGCACAAAAGGTGCCCTCTCTCTGCTGCCTTCCTGCCTCTCGCTGCCCACCGCGGCTGCAATCAGAAGAGCTGAGCGGCTGATGAGTTTCTGTAATAGATGGTGATTACTTGCAGGAGAGTGGCTCTCTGTTCCTTCCTTTTCTCTGTGTTTTGATTGTTTAAGTTTTTTTCTTTCTTCAGAAAGAAAGACGTGCAAAGAACCCAACCACCCCAAAACAAAGGATTCTTTGAACCCCTCCTTTCTCCCTACTCTGAACCAGATTGCCTCGCCTTTCTATAAAGCTCTCCCGTCCTCTGTAATACTAATGATGATAATGAAAATAATGAGCTCTTATACTTTCATAGTGCTTCGCGCTTTTCGGAGCACTTTCACATATATTATCTCATTTGATTTTCAAAACAACTCTATAAAGCGAGTAATGCAAGGACTATTATCTGGTGAGATAGATGAGGACACTGGGGCATGAAGAGGTTAAATTATTTATCCAAGGTAATCTGGCTAATTAATGACAGAATCTGGATTGAGAGTCCAGTATTTTTTCTACTAGAGTGTATTCTGTAGCATGATTATTTTTACAGGTGTGCCTGTTTTAAGACAATTCACTGCACATATGAAATAGATAAGTTAGGGGGTGATGCTTTACTTTGCCAAAAGATTCATGTGCTCTACCCAAGAATTCACTACAGGGCTCTTTTAATTTTCTCTGCAGGGCAGCAGCTCCCACAGTGATAAGGGACATATTTGTTGGCAGACAATTAGAAACACATTAATTGTTTGTTTACAAATCAGTAGAATCACTGAGAAAAACTGTCTGGGTTGCCGGTACTTAAAGCTACAGTGACACTGTAGACTTCTTAGAGCAACTTGACAAAGCAGTTTCATTCAGTGGTTGTTTTCCCCATTCTGGCTGTCGGCTTTAATACATTCCACAGGGTGACCATTAAGGGGTTATGGAAAAAGTGAAGCCAAACTGTAGCTATCAGAGCCCCCAAGACAAAACAGAACAAAACAACCACACGGACTAATCCAAGGTTCCCTTCAGGTCCTCAGGTTGCTCAGTTAGCTCAACTGAGGACCCACCTGGCTGTGTGGGTAGACATCATAAACTCCTATGTGTCTAGTAATTGATCTGTAAGAAATAATTGCATTCACCGCAAATTAATGGACATGTTTGGAGAGAATCAGGTTTAAACTGTGAGACAAGACTCTTTAAACAAGAGACCAATTCAGTCAAAGGAAAAAAAACTCAGTCAGCCCACTTGTTTGGAATCATGTAGACAAAGCAACCAACTGATTGAATTTTTCCACTTTTCAACCTGTTGCTTTGGCAACGTACAGATGCAACTTTGCAAGACAAGTGGTCTGTGGGCAGAAATCTGGGCCCACAGCCAGACACCAAGGATTCAAGTCCCAGCTCTGCCTCAGGCTATGGAATCTCACATAATTTGCTTAATTTTGTTTTGTTTCTTTAATGTGTTTTTTTGTATTTATAAAATGGAGATTAATGATTCTTGGCCTTGGTATTATCAGAATATATACTATGGCATATGAGAAAAGTTGTTGAGTTCTTTAAAAGTATTCAGAGGTGTTGTTTTGAATGTACCCTTGATGTGGAATCACTGTTTTATGAGTCTGAGATACCATCCCCATGCAGCGCTTTCCCTTTTGATACCTCTTTAATAGCATTTTCACTTTTCTCTTTTGGTCTTTGTAACATTGCAAGTTATGAGGACCAGGCTCGTTCTCTCTCTTTGCTGTGGATACTGTGGTAAACATCTATGTGTGGTTATTCTCCCAATTATCTTGTATATTTTTAAACTTCTATCATAGGGCAAATTTACCCCTGGTTTGCAAAACATCCAGCCCCCTGTGACCTTCTGATTGTATGCTTCTTTCAGACGTCGTATAAATAAAATCCAGTTGATTAAAGGACCCAACAGAATTCTACTGACTTTGGAGGATGTGACGTTTATCAACCCCCACTTTGGCAGTAAGGTAAGGAGCATCCCTTGCTCTTACTGCACGGCCCAAGCTGGTATCCACGCGCCACAAGTGACTATTGGGCACTTGGCATGTAGCTAGCCTGAACTGAGATGTGCTGTAAGAGTAAAATACACGTTGGACTTAGAAGACAGTATAAATGTAAAATATCTCATTAAAATTTTAAAATATATTAATGACGTGTCAAAATGATAATACTTTAGATAATATTGGGTTAAATATATTACTAAAATTAACCTCACCTGTTTCTTTTTAGGTTTTTTAATGTGACTACTAGAAAACTTAAAAGTACATATGTGGCTCATGTTACATTTCTAT